>NC_082355.1:13325757-13628787 GCF_027477595.1 Haemorhous mexicanus | reverse complement strand
TAATTTGTTCAGTGAAGAAAAAAAGAATACTTTCATGTATTGCTGTGTTTTTTAATTCTGTGCTGATGTGTGATTAAGTATTCTCTTTCACACAGAACAAAGAGACTTGTTTCTGTGTTATTTCCCTCTCTTGTTTTACGAAGTACAGATGAATCCATTTTATCTTAATTTGATATATCTAGTAAAAATTAAACTGATGTTTCACTTTATAAAGTAAAAGTAATTTTCCCCCCAAAGTTAAACTGAGAATTATGAGTTTTATGCAGAACTTTTTTGCCTGACTGTGATAAACACGGTGAAAGGAAGATTACAGAAACTTTAGACATAAGTTTGATATGAAGGTGTTAGCCTTAATTCCAAACACATTCCACATTCCACAAGGACCTCCACAACTCAGTTCACTTATATATTTTCACTCTCAACCTTTTCTAGAAGACAAAACTATTTTATGGAAAAAAGGACCACATAATTAAATGACTTATTTTATATTATACATACCACAACAAAAAAAAAAGTAGCTGGATCTAGCTTAAATTTGCAAAGATGAACCAGAGTTTTCATCCTGATTCTCCATTTTAAGATATGAAAATTCATATCAAATTGAAGGTGCAGTACTTAACAATGATAGATGTCAAGTTACAAAGCAGAGACAATAAGCTTGAGGAAGCAACCACCATGATTTAAATAAATAATTGTGATACCTAGAGCAACAAGACTCTTGTTCCAAGAAATCAAGACTGAAAAGACTTAGATGTCGGGTTATGGTCTGGTCTAATAAAAAAAGAAGAAAGAAAAGAACACAATATTAAAGACAAGGCACACTATCACAAGGTTTAATACAACGGAAATCAGACATTAAAAAGATGATGTTATTTTTGGCAGCATTAGCATTCACAGTGGACTGCATCCCCAAACCCATATTTATCCAGGCATTTATGACATTTTACTGCTGTTTTGGGGGAGAGGAAGGAAGTATTTTAAAAAACAAATACTTTCTAGCAGCAGGAACCATTTCATATGGAGTTAGGATGCATCCTAGCCAAGAAGGCTGGCTCAGGAATGTCACATGGTTTTGTGAGAGGTCATGGGTGGCAGGCAAATCTTCCTGGATGAGAAGACAAACCAATGCAAAAGTGATAACAGAATGCATATTGGAATGGCAAAAAAAGTGACTCCTATAAAGTCCTGAAGTCCTTCATAATGGCAGTCCTTTATAGTGGCAGTTAGACAGAAACAACTCAGAGTGACTGACAAAATCAGTTGGATGGAGTACAAGCTTTTTCAAGCAAATATGGATCCCTGGATTTAATAAGCATTAAAGCAGCTTATTTTATAAAGCAAGTTGTTGTAAAATGCTAATACAGGTAGACAAATAGACAATTACCTTTCCAATATATTTTTATTAATTTGCTTTAGCTGTACAAAGCAAATAAGCTTTACCAACTACCAACTTACACATCAAGGCAAACCTGCTCACAGCTATGTACCTTCAGTAACATTAAATGATTTCACTGGAAGAAAAGCACTAAATACTCCACAATTCTTACTTTGCTTAATCATTACAATAACAACTTAGCATAGTGGCAACTGGAAACCTGACTATATTATTCTCCCATTTTAATAAGCTTTGCAACAGAAAATCTATTATGCCTAAACAACCTGTTTAAAAAAAAAAACAATAAATTGAGGCTATTAGGAAGCCTTGGCTCCATTAAAAGTGTGCTCAAAATCTTTAGAAAACATCTCAGAGCGCTTAATAAAGTGATTAATTCCCTTTCCATTCCTGAGCCCCAGGCTCTGTAATAGAGAGGAACAGAGCAGAGGTCCAAAGGACGTGGAATGCCACCAGGTCCCTCCTTGCTGGGCATCCCAGGACAGGTGGCTCTGCACAGTCTCCATAAAGTGCTTGGCATTGCCAAAAACCACTTGCTCTGCAACCTCAGTGTCCCGTGACACCCACGGAGGCACAAGGCTGCAATAGCCAACAGCTCATGGCACAGAGCCTGCCAAGACTTTACAAGAGCAGGCTTTGCCATCAGCCATCCCCAGGGCCCTGCTGGAGCAGGAGCCCTGGTGCCTGCTGGCCTGACCCAAGCCAGCAGCGTGGGGCTGGCAGCCTGACAGGGCAGCAGCCAGGGCTGCCTGAGCATCTCACACCCTGCCACAGTGACTGCTCTTCTTTCCCAGAGAGCATGGGGCACTGAGACTCCTTCAACCAGAGCAACTGAGATTGCAGACACAAGGACTTGCCTCCCTCCCTCCCTCAGGTTGTGGAGGTGGCGAAGAGATGACACTGCTGGAGGTGTAAGTGATTTAACTGCTAAGTAATTATATGAAGAGGGGACCACGACCTTTATTTTGCTAACTGTCTATTAGAAGAACTTCTCTAATTTTGACTGGGACAAATTAGCAATTTCTAGATATAGTTCTTGACCTTGAGCACATAAACCTTGAAGGCAACTATCACACAGCAAATAATTAACTAAGTGATATATTACCAGATCATACTACAGCGTCCTTTAACAAGATGACATTCTACATATTCAAGCAGTGAATTCCTATTTTCCAAGCCCGAGTTCTGCACAGATAAAAGTGAACATTAATAAGGGAACAGAAACCGGAGGCTCAAGTATCTGAACCATGAAGAGAAGCATTTAAATTGTTTCAATCTTTTGTTTCTGGCACCATGCCGTCTACTCACATAAAGCTGTAATTGAAACCACGCCATGTGTATAGTGGGTTCATTACTGCCTCTGACTGAACTGTCTCATGTGCTAACCATGGACTGATTTTTTTGCATCTTTAGCATCAAGGACTCTTCACCTATGCATTTGTTAGCACATGTGGGTTCTTATTCCTTCTAGGAAATTAAAATTATCTAATATTTAAGAGCCACAAATTGATTTCTGAGTCCAGCTCCCATGGGATAGTGAATTGCATGTCTAAGCATCTGCAAAATAAATCACCTGGGAAGATATTATATTCATAGAAGTAAAATATAACAATGGCTTAAATAATTGATTTGTAATACTTTGCTATATGATAAATACTCAGTTTACTGGAAGTCCTTATTTGCTGAGTACTAGCTTTCCACTGCTAAAGAGAATGAATGCATTTTAGAAGGAAGCAGCTTGCCCAGAAACAATTAATACAGCATTTTAATATTAAGTATAATTTTAATTACTTCTGGAGGAGATACCAGCTAAGTATCTCCTCTAATGTGCCCTGAAATGAAACCCATATATTTGATGCAACATATAAAATGAAAGCCTGATAATGACACTTTTATAGGGTTTCACACTATCATACCTGTTTCATTAGACTTTGTAACAATTCTAAGACAATGAGGAAACTCATTCAGGAAGCACAGGTGAAAATTCTGTGACTGTTCAGAATCCTCCTTGTCCTCTAAAGTAAGGCACTGCCAAATAAGCTGAGGCCACAGAAAAATACAAAGACAGGTCTCTGCAGTGCAAGAGAGCTGAAAATTTTGACTGGAGAACAGCAAGAGGTTTTCACACCAAGTACTATACTTTCAGGCTCTAATGTTACTTTTTTCAGAAGTATAAACAATGAAAGTACTTGGTGTGAAAACTCGGTACAGTTTTCAATGAAACAATGAAAGTACTTGGTGTGTAAATTTGATGCATTTACTGCTACTCTAAAACTCTGAAACTTGTTTACTATTGTATGACAAATTCTTCTCTCTATAGTAAGATTTTTTAATAATTTTATGAAGAGTTCAAAACATGAGCATTAGGTAAAAACAGAAACAAAGGTCTGTCTTAACTCCCTCCCTAAAATGTTTTCAGTCTTCAGCATCAAATGAGCTTGGGTCATCATGCAAATCAAAATTAAATTTATGGTCAGTGCAAAAAGAAAAAAAAACAAAAATCAAGCTCCCCTTTTTAGTTTTAAAGTATCAAAAGCTATGCTGAGGTGGCAGAGTAGGGGAGAGAGATGTGGAGGAAAAGAAGCATTCAGAGATGGCTTCAATTCCATCCTGAGGTCAAGATTTCACCTTTGTTCTTTTGGCTGTTCCATCAGCCTATGAAACCATAAGGACTCACCTGTATTTCAAGCTCTAATAATCCCTGTCTGCCCTGGGAATTCATGGGGGGAGTTAAGTTAAGCACTTCATCTTGGGAAGCAATATTATTAACAAGACATAGCTCAATTGTATTTATTTGTGGGTTTGAACCCAGACTGTGCTGTTTGTGAATTTCCTTACAGCTATAAATGAAATCTTGTACGAGTCTTAAATAAAAATGTATTGTTCTTTGGCACTGTAGAGGAGTTGATCATATTCCTGCCTGTACATGTCTGACCAAGAACTCCTCTGATGAAGCAGCTGATCTAAGCAAAGCTGTTTTGCTATTTATAGGTACAAGTCTTCTCATAACAAATAAAGACAGGAATAGTTTAAAACTAAGATGGTGGCTTTTCATAAAGAACCCCTTTTATTTACACTAAATAAAAGCTAAGCTATAGCACAGGATTAGTGTAATATTTAAAAGATTCTGTGCAAACAGTCAGCAACTTGTAGACTTCCTCAGCGTGATCCATTTCTTTCTGTAGCTTAGCAACATTAAGACTATAACA
This sequence comes from Haemorhous mexicanus, assembly GCF_027477595.1. NCBI lineage: Eukaryota > Metazoa > Chordata > Aves > Passeriformes > Fringillidae > Haemorhous > Haemorhous mexicanus. The sequence goes on along the minus strand of NC_082355.1, from coordinate 13,624,185 downwards.
AACAAAAAATTAATTGTGCCAACGCTAATTTCCATATGTGATGCTTGTCCAGGTTCACTGGAACCCTTTGCAGTTTAACCTGCAGCATCCCATACCTCAGAGCCAAGCAATAAATCTCTGCAGGGCAGCTCAGGTGTGGGCAGCAGCTTCCCCGTGTCGGTGCTCGGTGTCAGCGCGAGCTGTACTGCTGAAGCAGATGTTTCATGTTGATAAGCAGAGACTGGAAAAGAAATTTCTGAGCCCCTTTTTCTTTTTTTTTTTTCTTTTTTTTCTCCCATACTTGGCAATAACTGATTTATATATTTGCCATGTGAAGCCCCTCTGCTTAGAGTAACTTCATCTCTTTTCCTAAATCCAAATCATCATTAGTCGTGCTGAATCACAAACCTCCTCCTTCTCACTCCTCTGGCTGGAAGCTCTCTCTTGCTGTCAGATTTAACTTCCTTTTGGCTATCCTTTCTTAGGGAAAGACACAGCCTATGTCAATACTATTAATCAACACAGCTATAAAAATTTCTGTACAGTGGGAATCTACAATCTAAGGCATATGTTATCTTATTGCTAAGACATCTGAATTACAAAATGCAAATTTCAGTACAATTCCATAAAATTGTCATTATATCCTGCAGTATCCACAGCATTTGTTAAACCCACCACAACTTAAACCATCAAAGATGGAAATGAGCATTACAAGGCGGAATTAGGTAATTTAAAGAAACTTCCTTACGACCCTAAGGAAAACAGACAGGTGGGTACCAAAGCATTCCACATGTACAGTATGCAGGAATGACCCTGGATATCCACTCCAGCTACAGTTCTCCTGGATAGTGCAGTTCCAACACGTGCCTTCACTTTTCTCAGTCCATCTTCAGTTTTGGGAATAAACTCCTTTTTGTAGGTTACCTCCCAAACAACCTAATTTTTTTTTTTTCAAGTGTTCTGCAGTTTTTATTTCCTTCTCTGCAAAGAAAGGCCACATCAGCTCTACACCCCAAATGTTTGGGAGTCAACTGAGCTAAGGAACTTCAGGAACTGCGTATCCACCTGAATTTTCCTTAAAAAATTAGTTTATAAATCAGGTTAACAGTTTTCTAATAAAGAACTACATTGGAAGGCAGAATGGAAAATGTGAACACACCACTCCATCTCAATGCAACCTAAGCTGCAATAAATAAAAAATGCATGGGAATCTAACAATGAGAAATTATACTTTCCTCAGTGGTTAAAAATATTTGGAGAAGAAAAAATAACAAAAAAATCTATAAAACACAGTCTGGAATTTATTGTCCTTTAAAAGCTCTGTAATATTAGTTGCAATCACATCCCTACAAATTAAACATATATTAGGCTATGGAAATCAATGTAGTTAGAGAAAGTAAATCAAAGGCAGAATGCAGATAAACTGATTATAGTGAAAAGAGCTTGCTAAAAACGTACAGACTCCTAAATACTGTGAGACTTTTTAAGATACTTGCTTATCATTAGGCTTCTAGTTTTGTGAAGTCAGAAGATATTTAATGTTTATTAAAATTTAGTTGCAGAGGACTGTTAATCTGTAAAATTCTATTTTAAGAAGTTCAATTTATTAAATTAATTGAATAATTGAATAAAAATGGCAGAAGTAAGAGGACATCAGGGACAAATTTTTAACACCAGGCTAGACCCTAGGAAAAAAAAAAAAATTACTATAAGGCACCTAATCACATAATCTACCTTGCCAAAATCTTCACAAGGAGCACAGGTAAAAGGAAGCTGCTGTTTTAAATTTAGGTTGTCTTGATCACTCAGTTGCAGTGTGCAGCCTTTTCCCAGTCATTGGGCACTGTCACATCTGCACAGCTCCAAAAGCCTGTGAGCAAAACCTAATTCCTCCCAGCCTCTGCCTCCCCTTCCCACGAGGTTTGCCTGGAGGGCTGGCAGACAGAAGCTGCTGCTCTTCCACCCTGGGGCAAACCCAGCCTGCCTGAGCCACCAGCCCAGGGCAGAACCCTCCCTGGGATGCTTCAGGAGGGAGGGATCAGAACCACCGGTCCAGTTCAGCCTGCACTGGTCACAGAGAGGGAGCTGAGCCCCTGGGTACAGAGGAGAAAAAAGGGGGACTGCTGGCTTTGTCCCCTTTGAGAGATGGGTTAAAAAAGGGAGAGAAAGAACGACTGCTTGGATGGACCCAAACTGCTTTGGAGACACGGTTCTGGGGAGGTATTCCCCATTTAGGTTATGCAGGGAAGAGGGAAGACAATCTGGAATAATGGTACAGGACAAGAGAGAGAGAGAGACCTCTGACAGAGATTTTCCTGGAAAAAAAAAGAATTCACAGAAATAGATTTATTCAAGCAAGTCACTGCACACAGACAATGAAATATGGGAAGGAACAGGCTAAAATGCTCTGAAGCACCTACATGATTTGGCAATGTTCATTCTGGAAACAGATCAATTTTAGTGGGAGTCTGAAATTCCTGCCTGCATCTGATGGCATGTAAAAAATCTCACTTAAGTGCTGTGAAAATTTTACCTTGACGTAAACCATTAAATCTGAACCAGAAGGTGAGCTTGATTTCTTATCTGCTGGTACAGTACATTTAAATATATATATAAATACATAGTAAATGTACTACATAAGCAACAGAAAGAACTTGCCTGGATTTCTTAAAACTTGGATTAAAAAAATGTAGCATGATGAAGACACCCTGGTAACTGATAAAGATATTATTATTATTATGCATATTTTAAGTGAGAAATTACAAAACCAAAACAAACAGACCCCTATGAACCTGCTGCCACATGTCACACCTGTGCCTTCGGGCATAAATTGCTATGTCACAGTAACTTTCTGCATAAAAAAAGAACTATCTTTCCATCTGGATGTAAACTAATCATTTGAACACCATTAATATTCTCAACTTGGTGATTTTTATATGCACAGAAAGCTTCTAATCTCTTTTCTTCTCACCCATTCAACCTCTGTGGTACATGTGAGTGGTCAAACATTTAGTTTGTTTGAATTAACTAATGGCTGAGGGGTTTGTGAAGGTCATCATCCTGGTTTACACACATGGCTGATTAACACACACCCAGAGCTAAAAGCATCAGATATTACATTTTGATTTAAGCATCCTTTGACTGCAATCACCATCTGCAGCACTGCCTGCCTCCAACCTTGACACTGCCCTAAATGTCAGGCACCACCACCCAGCCATCAAACCCTGCACCCTCCTGAAGGTCACTGGTTCCACACAGTCCATGCTGAGCCCAGGCACTCAGCTCAGCAGCCCCTGTCCCCAGCAGCATCCTGAGGGGAGCTGGGCTCCACCTGCAGCCCTTCAGCACAGCCAGGCTCGCTCCTGACTCCCTCTCCTTCCAGGGAATGTGGCACCCTGTGAGGAAAGGAACCTGCCAAACACTCTGATCTGACAGGTCCCATCGTTCTGCAACCACCATATGGCCCCAAGTCCTACCCTCAGAAAGTGGGGTATGAAACAGACCCATACAAACCACTCATGTTTCTAAAAGTGCAGAGCAGATTTACCACCTGAAATGCTCTTTATTGTCAGGAAAAGTCCATCAGAATTAACTATGTAATACTCAGTAATGGCAGCTTCTGCCTTTTCCCCTGTAGCAAAATTGCTGAAGCTATTGCTTCCACAGCACACTGCCAAAACACAGGAGAGGAGAGAATGACAAGAAAAGAGAAAGAAGAAAGAAGAGCAAAAACTTGGCCAAAACTTGCTTGGCTTCAACACTCACAAGCGGAAGCAGCCATCTCCCATAACTACACTTGACTGCAACCCATCACAGAAGGAAAACACAACAGGCAAAGAAGCTGCAGCTGTTACTGGAAAAGATGTACGAAGAAATGCTGCCAAATTTATTTCCAAAAGTATCACAAACCTGAACATCCCAGGAACACTGAGTGTCTGCAATACGGCGCTATGGAAAGGAGATAAGAAATGCCATTCTGCGTGTTTGTCTGCCTGCATGAAAGAAAGGAAAATGTAAATATTCATTTCCTCATAAAAGTGAAATAAAAACCCTGAAAATTTTTATCACTGACTGTGAGGCCAAAGGGATAAGGAGCAGCAGACCTTGATTGGGAAGAGTGGCTCTCTTTAGGGACACATGCAGGGTTCTGGGAGTTATGGTAACCTTTTATTTCAGAGCTCTTTCCAACACATCATTTAGGTGTAAGATATTACATGGAAAAAAGAAATGCAGAGTCACGTAAATGTGGGCAAAAAAGCAACAAAAAATGCATAGGTATCAGTTGTATAAGCCAATGTTATTAGAATTGCAGATACTTTAATTATATCTATTAAAATGATACAGCTAGGAGTATCTCACAGTATGGGGTCACCAATGTACTGTGGCAGAAGCAGATGCACGTTGCACAATCTGAGGATTTTTAAAACCTTCTCGAATAACTGCACTAAAAAGTGGACATTTAAAAACCTCTCTGTGATTAAAACCAGAAGGGCTACCTTGACTTTCACGCGTTATCCAGACCCTAGAGTACTTTGTTGGATAGACAGTCACACAGAATGGCAGTGCTTAGAGGTGTCAAACACTGCTGCTCACCACAGCCCAGCACTAAACCTGAACCCTTCAATCCTGGCTTTGGCTCTGGGCAGCTGCCTCACCTCCCTTCTCAGCCAGCCCAGCGAGGTGGTGTGGGTACCCCTGGCCATGCACAGTCAGCATTTCAGGGAATGCAACACTGAGCCAGGCTGAGAGGCTCAATCTCTTGTGGGCAAAAGGAACAAAACTTGTGTCACAGTGTCCATTTAGGAGTTATTTCACCTGCACAAGTGTTAACCACCCTCCAATATGAAAAGTGTATCTTGGAGTCTGAACTTGAAGAAAAAAAAAATCCCATTATGCTGAATGCTTAAGGAACAAACAACAACATTAATTCTGAGTCATTATTAACCTAACAGACCATCAAATGAAATACTCTTAACTGTGATTTAATTAATGTTTTAATAATTACAGCTTTTCTTAACAAATACTTCCATGCCTTCTACCGACGATTACAAAAAAAAAAAAAAAAAAAATTAAGTTCCATCAGAATAGAGCCAAAGCAGTGCTTCATATGAGGCTGCATTTGCACAAAGGAAGCCTGAGGAGGCAGCCACATTCTCTGTGTACCAGGATGGTTCCCCAGCCTGACCAAACCCCTCAGAGCTCCACCTCAATCTCGTTTCTCACGTCTCACCAAGAGCAGCCCCATCACTGCTGTCCTTGCCTGGACCTCAGCAGGAGCTCTCCAGCTCCTCAGCACAGGTTGTGCTCTCTGGCTCTGCAGAGAGGGCACCAAACCCCTCCTCTTGGGCACTGCAGGCACCACTGCTTCAGGAGAAGGGCAAAGTCAAAATTCAAGTTTTCTAATTGATACAACTCGCCTGAGGCTGACAGGTGTGCACCTGTGGGGATGTGTAACATGTACACGTATATACCTTCTCTTTGCTCTCTTCATACCCTAAGAGTGACTGAAATGTCATGTGGAAATTCACTAAATAATCTGAGAAATAAAATACAATTGATTTCTGCTATTTTTGATGAATTAGTTGCACATAGACAGGTGATGCCAGCAACACAGGCCATACAGAGAGGGAAAAAAACCCAGGGAGCAGCACTGTGTGAAACATTGCACCTCTGTCACTCAGGAGGGCAACACATTAACTGATGATAAATCAACTCCACAGCATTTCAGTTTATGGAAGCCAATTTCAAACCCTGACATGTACAACAGTTAAGAGCCCTGGGAAAATTAAAGGTTGCTTTGGTTTGCAAGGATTTAGCTTCGAGAGCAGCAATAGATAATATGGTAAATACATGGGAAAAGATGGGATTGCTCCAAGTGAAGCAGCTTCCAGAAAAGGGAATCTTTGAAGAATTGCTCTCTCTGATTGGAAGGCATAAGCCATGGGCTAAGAAAAGAACAGTATTTCACAAGGGAGAAAGGAAAGTCATTGCACATAGACTGGATTTTCTCACTGAACCTAACTTATCCTAAACATGACTTCTAAAATTTATTGAGCCCAATTAACCAGGTTTTCATGTATGAAAAAAAAAAAAAAAAAAAAAAGAAGAAAAAAAGAGGGAAGGGAAAAAAAGAGCTAGCAGATGTGTTGAAATGAAGTTGTAATATTTATTCAGTATTAAAAGTGAGTTGGGAGCCAATCAATACCCAATAAATTCATTTTGGTGAAAAACTATTTAAATTACAGGCTATTAAAGGATTTCTCCCCTCTAGTGAATTGATGTCTCACTTCCATGGAGAACTTCAGCAGTGTTTTATTTAAAAATTCAATTAACCCTTTGATTAATGAAGCAGTAATTTGTTGTACTGTTCTGACAGGCAAAGACGTTATGGACTTAACTAACATTTATAATAGATCTATTTTTAAATTGTGGAGAACTGTCCTTTTAATTTTATTTGGAGAACCAATCCCTTTTCCCCAACAGCTGGTAGCAGATCCGTGGTGCTGATGGGGTGACATTCCCTCCAGCTGCAGTAAGGAACATGCCTGAGGTCTGGGTAAGTTCAGCCTCCTCAGCCCCAGAGCCCCCAGCTCCCCACCCCTGCTTTGGAACATAATCCCAGGGACAGGCAGCCCAGCTGGAATTCAGATTGCTTTCTGATCCAGATTATAAAAACAATTGCTCTTCTCCACAACCACTGATACAATTCATGTTAGAGCTACAGCAAAAAAAGTTTCATGCAGCCATTGATCATTCCCATCTGCATAACTGTTGCTAAAACCTTGGGAGCTTCCCCAAATTTTGCATTCAATAGAGACACTTTACCCTGTACCACTGTGTTTTTGTTATGACAATTTAAAATTGACAACATTATTTTTCATGACAGAAACAGTTCATGATATCACATGAATATTTACATTTCAATAAAATATCTGCATTTTGATAAACCACAACATTTTAAAAGTTATTAAAATAATCTGAGTCAGATTTCTTTTTTTTTTTTGACTGCATAGTACAAAGTTCCCAGTATTTCATAAGAACTTATTTTAAAATGTATGTGGGTTCCTTATTCTTCCTTTTACCACATCACAAAAATAAGAATCCCTGCATGTTGGGTTGTGTGTGAACATCACTGTAAGACTTAACAGAATCAGAGAGAAGAATGTTTTCACATATGAAAAGCACCACCAATAATTATTCAATGAATTTAGAACTCAACTCCAGCAGGGAAGTGTATGAGATTCCTGCTGATACTGGTCACCTGAGAAATAATGATTTATTGTTCAATGCATGCTCACTTATGTGGATACCATTTCCTGCTATGAAATAAAAACAAACTAAGAAGTCCAAACATTAGCATGGTTCATTCAAGACACTGGGAAATAAATTGAATACTAATGAGCATGTTTAGCACAGCTGATTTAGTCCATGTTCAAGAAGTGTAAAACATGTAAAACCCCTAATGCTGTCAAGTTAAGTTTGTATTTTTTTTTGTTAATGTCTTAAGAGCCAAGTATTTCTCTGCACAAAATTAAAGGGAGATTCTAAAACCTTCATTTTTTCAGAGCATTCCTTATGTTTTCTATTACTTATCTTAATCTCCATTCACAACTTTGCTCATTTGGAGGCAGCTATTTTTGATTTACAGCAAGGCATTCAGACTCTGCCTGTGAAATTTTAAATTAACTCTGATGGTTTAACAGGAGGAAAAAAAAACAAAACACAAAAACCAAACCAAACTTTCAAATTTGGCCTTTCAATTTGTGCCTTGAACTATACACACATTTGATGGCTGGATATGAAATGGGAATTAGCATAGGCATGAAAAGCAGCCAGGTACCACAGTAACACAGAACATAGGAGTATGAAGCACTAGACCCCAGAGACTCCTCATAAACAGAACTGGAGACTAGATGACTCAAAAGAAAAGTGGAACACCCCCAAAAAAATAGTATTTAGGAGGTGTTTTTGTGAAGTCCTAGAAGGCCTACTCAGTCATAGACTGAATTCCAGTCTGTCGTGCATTACAAACAGATCTTAATCACTGGCGGGGGAGGGGGGGTCAGAAACCTTTGAAATCAGCACCCTAAAAACCAAACACACACCCACCCCAAACCTCATGGTCATGAGAATTGAAGCAAGCCTTTCAATGTTTAGAGACCATTGAACCAGCCAAAGCTGCAGGTTTTCCCTTTGTGAGCAGCAGTTCTGCACTCCTGAGAGCAAAGGGCAAAGTGCTGCCACTGACCCCTGCAGCAGCTCCTCGGGGGCTGCAGCCTCAGGGGATGAGAGGAGACAATTCCTGCTGCCTATTCCCACCCAAGCAATGCTATCACCATATCTGGCTCCGCCAGTTGTCCCAAAGCATTTCATCAGTAACTCCAAGGCTCCTGTTTTAACTACAAAATGCACATTTGGAACCAATAAACAAGTTTTCGAGAAAAAAGAAAAGCAATGAGAAACTGCGTTGTTTCCAGTCTGTACTGCTATTCCAACCTCAAGTTGGTAGAATTAACAATTCTAAAACTCTACAGTAATGCCAGATGCTGCAGCCAGTTGTTGTTGACTATTAAAAAAAAAGAAAAAAAGTCATTTTGAACACATCCTGACAGTATGATGCTCTTACTACTCTTTCATTTCTTAGACTTCCAGCTGGGAAATGATAACTGGAAGACATCTGTCCCTATATGCCAAAAATCTGTAAAGGACAAGCTTTTTTTCAGACTGGTGACAGTTTTTTTTGTTGAAAATATAATTTCTCAGTTAATCAATTATCTATCCAATTAGATAGCTTTTTGAATAAATCCATCCTTTCAGAAAAGGGAATGACAACTCCTCAGCCTCCCACTAATATCCTACAAATATCCTAATCAGCTTCCTACAGTCATCCATGCTCTGTGAAGCAAAAGCCTGATTGGGTCTCCTTGTAATTGTGAGCCTAACTTCATCTAATAGCTCTTGCTAAGTAATAAGCTTACCAGATATCACACAAAAATTATGGCACCAAGTTGAATGCATACTTTGTACTGCTCCTGAATGAATATGAATGCCTGTTTAACTTTACTTAGCTCTTGATCCTGATTCCATTCAGCTCACAGAAGAAAAACAGTCCTTGATATTAATGCAGCAGAATCAAGTCAGCAGGCACATAACCCACTCAATTTCTGCAGAATACAGTTAAGAGTATTTAACTCTAGTTAAATTAATGCCTATGCACTCCTAGGATTGGGTTCAAATATTTGAAATTCAAGAGCCAAATATTACAGGCTGGAAGATGACTCCATTCTGACCCAGCTGTCCTACTGCTGCTGGCAGGTTTGGGTCAGGGTGACCAGATCACTCTGCCACTGAGGTGACAGACCCCTCCACTGCAGTCACCATGCTGGAGGCTCAGACAGTCTGTCCAGTGGCAGGAGGAAAAAAGGACTTGCTGAAGACGACAGTGACCTCCAGATGATCTCCAGCCCTTCCTCCCCACTAAAATGCTCTGTGGTTCCCTAACACAGGCTCAAGCCCAGGACACCAACTGCCTTTTTAAAGCATAACTAAATAAAAGCATTTACATAGCTCCAGCACGAGCCCACAAACAGAACTGGCTGTTCAAAAGGACCTTTCAAAGCCAGAACTGTGCTTTTTGAAATCTGATTTATTTATGCAGTCCCCTATAAAACATAATTGCCTGTGAAGTGCCAAGTGCCTAAAATTTTTACACTTCCACTTGAGATGAGAACAATGAGGCATGGACTTAATTCCACTCACAAGTGTATCCCAGGTTACCTACCTTTTCCCCTTCTCAGTTGTGATTACACGTGTACTTAAGAGAAACTCACAAATGAGGAGTTTTTTCATGATCATTTTAGCCTTGAAATTCACCAGAAAAGTAGGTGGGTTTTTTTTTCTATGTGACTCCCTTTAAAATCTTCCAGTGGTTTTTATTAAACAGAAATCTTGCCAAACATCCCAGTCAGATGTTGGATACTTGTACTCCATCAATAATTTCATTCTCACCAGTCAAACAGCAAAGTCAACCAATTGCTACTTTGTTCCACTTCCTCAAAACACATGAAAAAAAATTGTAGTAGTAAGCACAAACCAGAAGCATTTGAATTTTAACTGGAACTAGTAAGGTCAAAATGATCTGTGCTTACACAGCCAAGTGGAGTAACACCGGGTATGAAATGACATTGGGTGAGCATTCCAAGAGTTAATGGATACCGAGGGGGACACAAATAAATTTATGTTGATATTTTGATGGAGAATTTGAAAGAGATTAGGTTTATGCTATGCTCCTGAGGGAGCCCTGACCAAGATAAGGAGTATGAGCTATGAGACTTCATTTCTGAAAATTACTTAGGAAAAAAAAAAATAAATAAGCAGCCAGAGAAGTTTTGATGGCTGGTATACAGAGACTTATACCTGGCTTGCAGTCCTTGGGGAAGAGTTAAAAAGAGTCCAAGAAATAATGGATTTTCAAGCAAAAATGTGATATATTGAAAACAAGTGAATAGGAAATACAAAGGCAGTGGTGGAAATGAAAGCAGGATGATTCTAGTGAACCCAGAAATCCAGCAAATTGTAAATAAGACATTTAAACCAGCATGAAGACAGATTCATTGAAGTCCTTGGGATCTAAATGTCATTGTTCTATTTTTAGATGCCTGGTATTTAACACAAAATATGACCTGTAATAATTGATATTTAACGACTATATTCAATTTGTAAACATGATAAAAAGGAAAAGACAAGATGCCTGTTTTATAGCTGTTATGAAGATGGCTTTGCAAGGACAGTGATGAAAATTAGAAGGGTTTAATCTACCTCCTCTGAGATAGCATACTGTACACATCAGCCCCTCACTGTCTGATTCACTAATTTGCATGAGCACTATAATTGACAGCTTGTTAACAGCTTATTAGGGACTCAGAAACCCTGTAACAAACACCACACGAAAAACAAGAGTGGACAGAGGCTGGAGCTCTAAGTGCTATTTTAATGATCCCAGCTGAAACCTGCAGATCAAACAGAGCCTCTGATTGCAGAAGGAATAATTATGACTGGGGTGGGGCTAGAAAATCAGCAGATAGAGGAGTGAGGATACACGAACAGCCACACCAGGTCAGAGAAATGGTCAATCTGCCCAGGTCCTTATCTCCAGCAGCAGCAAGCACAGGAATAGCTCCCACACACTCTCTCAGCCTCCAGCAATCTGCAACTCTGGGACTGCCTAAGCCAGGAGTGCTGTTTCATATTAGCCACTGATGGATTTTCTTTTGCTATGAATCTCTCTAATCTCTCTAAATGCATTTTGAACTTTTGTAAACTTTGAGCACAATTAAATGGTTTGAAATACCTTGCTACTGCAAATCCTTCTGTAGATATTATCCTAGCACTCATTTCTGGGGGGTAAAATAAACAAACCAATTAATATGTAAGCTGCAACTCTGATTTTTTGGAACTTCTAACCGTAATGTAGTTACAACGTGGCGTTACCTCAGCCCACCATGGAAAATGTCCATTAGCATGAATTGCAACATATCACATGAAAGACAATAACAGCATCATCACACACAGAGAAAGCTATTTGTATTTTCTGGTGAGGGAGTACAGAGCTCCTGAATGTTGTCCTTACTTATCTTAGGATGAAAGCCTTATTATAAGCTCATTTCAGTTGAACAAATCTCTCTGGGCTCCCTGCTGAGCAAGGCATTTAAACTTTAAAGCTAAAGGCATTCATTTTGCTTTGCTGACAGTGAAAACCTTCCTGCACGAGCTCCACGATGCACAGGGAAGCTTTTAGAAGGCTCGGTGGCAGAATGCATTAAGGCATTTAGCTGCTTACTGCGTTTCTCTGCAGTGCACGGACATCAAAGGCATTCATTTCCACGGGCAGCAAGAGTGGACTCTTCAGAGCAACTATCATCAGCCTGCTCAGGTTTAAGTGCTCTTTAGATTCCAAATACAGAGCACAGTGACAAAATATCCTGGGCAATATTTTTTCCGAGCATCCTGAACTGGCTGTTATTTCTGAGGAGTGTTTAGCACAGTGGGGCTGGCACTGGGGAGCTGAGAGGCTCTTGGCTGGGTCATGGCACCTGACACCCAGCAGTTGGGAGCAGATGCCTGTCACAGCTTCCTGATGTGCACTGTCCATAGCCCAAACAGCTTCTACTAACAAAGCTCTTTTTTGTTTCCTTTCTAAACAAAATAATGTTTTGCTCTTTCCGAAGGGGTGATGTCTGTGAATAGTTACTGCCAAACACAAATACTCTGAAGTCTGACTACACACCACAAAAAGGACCAAGCTCTTCTGCATGCACAGGATCTTAAAAGGTTATCTGCCTCTGTATTGGGTGAATCAGAGATCAGAACCAAAGTTTAATCACTTCAGTTCACCCAAGTGTAACATGACCCCAAATCAAACACCCTAACTGTAAAAACTCTCTGCAATAAAAAGCAGGGCAAATAAAAAATAAAATCCTTTTCATCTTGGGCCTCTCTTCCATTTTACTGTGCTTAAATTTTGGCTCCAGCCTTACACTCACCAGCACCCACTGAAACCAACAGCAGCCTGCAAGGGCAACTTTTGATCATCTATTCTCAACAAGCTGCTTCTATAGTAACACCAAGAAAAATAATTTAAAATAATGAAGTGGTAAATGTGGCAAAAAGAACAACTCAAAAGAAATGCTACCTTGTCTGTGATACTGCGGTGTGAGGGAAGGGTTTCTTAATTTTGGTTTGTTTTTTTGTCCTGTGGTTAGGGTTTTTCTTGCCAACACTCAGAGCTTACTGTTGCAAATAAGCACAAGAGTAATTTAGTGCTAATTGTTATGAGTACATAGATCAGGCAGATTAGGAAATGTGACTGCAGTGTTTATTACAGAGGCTGCATGCAGGTAACAGTACAAAGCTCGCAAAAATGCAAAATAAAGCATGAGACCAAGGCAAAATGTGACTGAACATGGGCTGGTAGATATCTGAAGAGTTAAATGCAGCAATTATGGAAATATTACCTTACCAGACTAAGGATTTAAATTGCTCTATGGTAAAGGTGAAGGCAAAACATAAAACCCCAGCAAGCACCATTATCAGTATTGTGTTACAACTTCGAGGAAGACTCTGTTCAGGTTAGTCCATACAAATACAGAGACCAAAGAACACATTTTCTTGCTTGAAAAATTCCCTTATCTAGGTCTAGAAAAATAAGTATTTAAGCTATTAACATTTAATTTTTTGAGTATTTGAGATATTTTACTTTGAAGTCCAGGGACTACTTGCTTAAAGTGAGGAACTGTAGAAATGGTTTTTCTATTTAACACCAGCATTAACAGTGGTATTGAACTCTTTATTAATTGTAGGACTTCCACCAGTAAAATAACAAAACTGCTGCTGGTTCTTGTTCCTGAAAACAGTGGTGAGACCATTCTTTTTCTGAATGTATTAATGCTACATGTTTTGCTTAGTGTATTAACTCTGAAAAATTACTATAACCCAAATGCAAGATTATAAATTAATCTAATAATTAAATTAAGAAAGAAAACTTTAAACAGTAGGAAAAAGCCATTCTTCATTTAAAAAACAAGCAGTAAAGGGCTTCAGCTGTGGTGGAAAAGACTCAAACTTTAAGAGAAACTTTCTAATGACAAAGAAAGCAAATCAGAGGAAGAGAGGAGTGGAATTGAACAGATCATGTGTAGAAACTGTTCTGTCATACCCATGGACCAAGTAACCTTTAGAGGTCAGCCTCAGACTGCAGCTAGGAAATGTTTCTCTAATTAAAATTAGAAAGTGAACTTATTTTCTGAAAATGAAAAATTGCATTTCCTCCCAAAGCTTAAAGCAACATTTGCTGAGGAAAGTCTGCTGGGCCAGACACAAGGACAGAAGCAGTCCTGCTCTCAGGGCACCAGGCAGCAAACAGAGCAGTCTGAAGGCTCATCCCCAGCACCCATGGACCAGGAAAAGGTCCCAGGAGGGACCAACACTTGTGTAGCAACCACCACAGCAGTGCTTTCCTGTAAGATTAAGAATTCCTCTTATAGCCTATCATTTAACTGCTAAAAACCTATTTCATATTTTCCTTTTCTTTCCAAAAGTTTGAACTGACATAACCAATATTAAGAAAAATGACTTAACATTGCACTTTATAAAGTTTAACAAGCATTTTTGTCTGATGTTCAGCAAAGATTATAGATCCATAGTGCTACTGATAAACCATTTATTAGGCTCACAAAAAGAGTGAGTTAACTACACAACCTGCTGTCTTTTGTCTTAGCCCACTTGCTTTTACACTCAAGCTCTGCTTGTTACTACTTTGAAAATATTTTTGTGTAATTGGCTTTAATGATTAAGAATATAACAGAGAGAGCCAACCCACAATACAGTAAATGTGAAAATGGCAAGATTTTAAATTTAAATCCCAAGTGTCCAGCAACTAAGCAGGGTAAGCTGAAAAGAGTGGGAACTGCTACAGCGTTGGCCCTGAGTCAACTCCTACATGCTGATTACCTGCTGTAACTACCAGTAATTTTGATGGTGTTTGGCAATCTTTATTTTACTTACAAATACTTGCATCAAGGCAAAATAAGGCATTTTGAATAGCCTCAAATCATTGCAAGAATAAAACCCAGCTGTATTTACTGTCCTCCTAAAAGGGCCCTACTGCTGCTGTACCAAAATTTGTGGTGCTCCATAACTACTGAGATTGTGATACAAGATCGCATTCACTTTTACCTGACCCTAAGCAATACTATTTTCTACAACTCTAAAGGAACCACACTATTATATACTATGCACTATCACATTATAATCTAAAAAGAACTGGCACAGCTACAATAAAATCATCCTTTTTTGAAGCTTGTTCTTTGTAAATTATCCAAATGCTAGCAGTTGAGGAGAGCCTTTAGTTTCTTTTCACGCTGGCACTGTAAACCCCCTCTTGTTCAAGACTCACATATCCCTCAACTTCTGTCAAAAGCAAGAACAAATTTCCTAACCAAAACTGAAAAGTCCTTGGCTTTTCAAATGACTATAAATTGCATGGCTAAGTGCATATGGCCACAGGGCTGTCACAGTTACTTTTCCTGACAATTCATCATAGCATACTAATTCTGTAATATCATTACTGTGTCTCTTCTCACTGTACTGATCCAGCCAGTTAATTTAATCAACTAATAATAGATTCAGAAATGGATGCAAAGGGCCCTAGCACTTCAAATTATATTACCAGAGATGCACAGCAGTGAAAACAATGTATTCTATACTTGCCATTAAATATAACCCCAGTAAGCTATATTCTTTAAGTATGCTGGATATTTTACTTTAAAAGGGAAAAAAACCTATTTCTACAGATTTAGAAAAGGTTCTTTCAACAAGATTAAAAAAGCAGTTTATTTCACACTAAGCATAACTAAAAATTACATTCCATTAATTTGAAGAAAAAAATATAACCAACAACTTAATCAATTATCATAATTACAGGTGAGCTACCAGGTAAAAAAAAAAACACTGCAGGAAAGAAATACCCATCTGCAGGGGAAGCTAAAGGTGTGTGATTAACTGCAAAGTGAGCCATTCAAAAATGGACAATTAATTTTATTAAATTTTAATCTTCTCTGAAAATGTCAATGATGATTAAAACATTATTCTCCAACACCTCAGACCATTTTGTATGTCATGAAGACTAATACTTAAACTTTGCAGGATAAAAAAAAGTAACCCAAAATGTAAGCAAGACTAGAACACAACTGCATCCAATTTGTCTTCTAAAACATTCACAATCAATGTAGCACCCTGTGAATGCTCTGAATGTGCAACACGGACTTGGAGCTGGTTTCTGCTCACTTCAGCTATGAAATGCACACACCCCAGAGGGCACATTCTGCCAGAGGCCACAGAGGGAAGATGGAAGCAGCCACACTTTGTACAACAGATCCAAAACACACAAATGTGTGTGTGCGCACAGCTGGAGCTGTTAGACACACCTGCATGTTCTAAAGAGTTGAAGTCCTTCAAGACCAAGGTGTTTTTGCAGTCCTGTTCTCACAGGCTGATGAGCAGCACACTCTCTCACACGAGGCACCAAGGGCAGAACTCACTGCAGCTCCTGGCTGTTCCCACTCCCAGCACAGCCCAGGGACCACACTCACCTGAAGCTTCTGGCTGAGCTGCCTCAAGTCCCCGTTGCACTACTGGAGCATTAAAAAGGACAAGGATGCCACTCTGGATACAGTGCATTGTGAGAAAATCATGTTCAAAAGACCCAATCTCAACCCCCACACAGAATTTTCTACCTAAGACTAAATACAGAGGAAATGTCAATGTCAATTCAATTTATGTTTTGGGGACCTTAGACTAAAGTCAACTCTTCACTTGCTGAGGCAGTTTATGTATTGGGGCTTAAAATATGGCAAAAGGCACATTTCCTGATGTAAATAGAGTTAATTTTGGCAAAATCCAGTGAGCAAGGGTGATAGAGATTTATAGACTTACTCTCTGGCCATGATTCAGGAAGGCAAATGTTTAACATTTTAAAGGCAATTAGAGGCCTCCAAAAGGCAATTAATCTTCTGTACCTGCCAAAGCACCCTCCCTGAAATGAGGGTGCCTGAATTCAGACTTACATTAAGTCCAGACTAAATACATATTTCTTAAAACACATTATGCAGAGTTCGCCATGTACCATCCCTTTCAGGTGTCCAGCGTCATTTGTTACTAAGAGTGACTCCAATTATGCCAAGCCAGCCTAAAAGCAAGGCATCTGCTTGAGTACCATAATCTAACAAAACAAATAATTTTCCTTTCATCAATATACAACAGCTTTGTTCATTACTGGGAAACGTTAGGTGGTGAAGTATTGAGTGCTATGCATTTTACGCTTAAATCAATGTACTGTCTTGCAGTTATGCCACCTAATGTGTTTTTAAGCCATGCGCTACAGAAATCAATGTGGTTCTTATTTGATATTCAGTGTTAAGTTCAGCCTCATAAATTTAGAATTGCACTCTGTTATTTTGATGGTTATGTATTAACCATGTCCTGTAAGTTTTATGATTTTATATTCAGCCGTGCAGTAAATCACGCCAGTTATACACAAATGGCATGTGCTGAATTTACTTTTACTGTCTGTTCTAAAAGAGAAAGTAAAGGATGATTCATTTGACCTATTGGGGAAGAAAAATACAGTATATCAGATAAAATTCAGAAGGTGGATCAGTAGAAAAATTAGGCTCCATATAATTTAACTGGGTCTTTTCTGAGACAAACTGATTTGCAGCAGATAAATGGGTTTGATATACTTCATCTTACCAATATTTTACACGGGAACGGGCACAAAACAGCTGATCATTCTCTGGAACACATCTAGCAGGTGCTATGCTGTTGTATAGAAATCTAATGCTACACTGAAATTATTTAAAAAATAATGGATATGTACCTAAAAAACAAAACTCAAGCCCTTTCCCAGCAGCTTATGAAATGTTTTAATAATGAAAAACAAAATTCTTAATTTGTGGGGGGTTTTAAAGTATCTTGATTTGTGTTTTTTTAAATAATTTTTTTCTTGTATAAGAAGTATAAGATACAAGAAAACAAGTGCTCTGCAAGACATGCTTTTTTCCAGAGGAAATTTGATTTTATTTCTATTTGCAATTGAATGTCTTGCCATGGAACAACCAACAAGTTCCGAGATCAGGTAGAAAAATAAAAATAGTTTGCTCATTTCATTAAATACAGTGAGACAGTGCAATGCCCTTAGTGAGAGAGAAGACTACCGATGCACCAAAGCTCCTCTGCTGTCTTCCACTTTCTCAGGTCAAATCCTGGAACTAAAATCCTTTCGTGTTCCAAGAGCTGATAAAGACAGGAACAACCATTTAAAATCATGGTGTGCACCGCTGCAATTTTTATTTTTTTCTAAAGCCACTAAAGTTGAAAAACTAAATGTTTAAGAATCACAGGATGGACTGTGTGCTTCTCCTGACAGCCATTCAAAAAACATGAAATAATGCAACAGAATCTACAGTGCAGTCCAAGACAAAAACAAGAAATATTTCTTTTAAAACTAGTGACCTCAACAGTTCATTGCTAAATCAGAACCAAATCATGTTAATTTAGGTCCACCCACTGGGCTGGAGTGCCCTGACTCCAGGGAAAGAGGAGCTGAGCTCTGCCCACCCTTCACCTTGTCTAAGTTTCTGGGAGCCCAGTCCTGCACTTTGCAGAGGAAGGCATTCACAACACCTCATTCCACCTATTCTCTTATCTTTTTTCTGCAGAAGGAAAGAAAACCCCTTCACTACCAGCACACCTTCTCAGCGCCAGCACCACAGCCCAGAGCAGCCTGGCCTCAGGCCCTGTCCCTACCACAGGGTGCCACTTCAGGGCTTGGACATTGTCTACAATGCTCATTTATGTATCCAAGGTCATTAAAACTCTCTTCTACCACACACAGCAATGCATTATATCCATCTTTTTTAATCTTTGCTTCTCGGTGGGAGAGCTCTGTGCTTTAAAATCTGCAATGCTTTTTTTTTTTCCCCTCCTTCCTACCATGGGAAAAGATTTCCAGCAGCCATTAGCTACAGCCATTTTCACATCTCATTTTAACAAGCTATAAAAGCAGAACAACATGCCAATTACATGAAATAAATAAAATGAGTGGGTACAAGATGGCTAAGAAAACCTCTTGCACTGCATATATTTGTTAGAGAGTGTATTAGAGTTTCACTAATGCATTTATAATCCTGCAGAACAGTCTGGCACATCTGCATCTTCAGTACAACAGAACGGCAAAGATGATAGAATCCTCAGAGAATTTCTATTTGAAATCATTTTAGATCTGTTTTATGTATACCAAGGAAGCTGCCAGTCAATCTGATCTTCAAACACGCTGAACTCCACAGAGGGAATTCTAGTAAACTGCAGACGGTTCACCTAAATGCATTTATTTCAGCAACATGAAAACTAGTAGCTGTGTTTGGCTAATAATATGTTGCACATTTGGAGCTTTGTTAAATACCTTAACTGTGTAGCATAGAATAAGGCAGTTAATTTACACAAAAGGACACAGAGGTGAATTCTATGTCTACATCTTTGAACAAAATAAGCAAATTCACTGAACATATGGCTTATTAAATTTAATAGTTCCTCTCCAAGATGATTCTGATTGCCATGTTTTGAAAGATAGGATTTTAAAAAAATTTCTTTTGGATATTTGCCGTTAAGCAGATATGCCATCTGTCTCTCTAAATGAAAAGAAACTCAAGACTTTGATTACTATTTTCCTTACCAAGATTTAGGGTAATGTATTTCTAGTACACTGATTAACTAGATCTGACATCACATCTTGGACCTGTTTATTATTCTTTTTCAAAGAACTACCCACATAACGTGCCCAAATGGACTACATGATGTGTGATGAGAGAAGCATAAGGAAGCACCATCACCTCTTGCATCACTTTTGAGCTCTGCTGGTGACACAGTGTTATTCAAACAGGCATCTTGTATTTTCACTCCAGTTTTAGGGACACAGATGTCTAAAGCATAACATAATGCTCCAAACTGGACTTGGAGTTTCTGTCAGAAAAAGCTCACACTAAAAGAAGAGAAAATAAAAAAGGAAGCCACTTGCAAATTTCATTGTAAAAATCTATTGCAATTAGGATGCTTGACTGAGCAGGTCACACAAATTCTGTATATCAAGGGAAAAAGTCTAAGCCTGACAGTATGCCAAATTCTTGTAATTTGCATATTTTATACTTCAGATCCTCAGAAGCCCAGCTCATTTTTCCTGTCTAGTTATTTTCTAGGGAAATCTTTTTCTCCAGTAGCCTTCAAGCCCACACAAGCAGTAACTCACCTGTGCCTGAACAAAAACGATTTTTTCCTTCCCACTGATAAATGTACAGATTGTGCATCTACTTCCTAAGTCACTGAGTATCAGTTTCAAACCCTGTATGAAGCAGGAGGGCAGCCAGGAGCAGCAATCAATGGACTAATGGCCCCTGCTCAGCCACGGGGACCTGGGGGATAACTCAGCATTGCTGCTGCAGGAGCACAGGGAGGTTCTGGCTCACAGGTGAGCCCCCTGACATCACAGGCAGCCTCAGCTCTGACTCTGGGGCACATTGTGTTCAGCACTTCAGAACACAGCTGAACAAAATAAACCAGTGATGTACAGTGATGGGCATGGCAGAAATCCATAACAAACAAAACAAAATCCAAAAAAAACCCAAAACACCAAACTCAATTGCTATGTATATTACAGCACTCAATTGCTATGTATATTACCAAAGTCCTATGACTTACTGCTACAATGCTTGCCTGCTCTATCCACCACAGTATTAATCAAAGCACTTCTGAATGAGAGCTGGACTCTTAATCCAGCCCTGGCTCCTAACCCAGCTCTCACTCCTAATCCAATCATTCCTAACCCAGCCCTGGCTCCTCACCCAACCTGTGCCCCTCAAACAGTGAGAGCTCTGTGTGGCACTGTCCCCTGAGCCCCAGGCCACCATCCCTGTGACACTCCCTTTTCTGGACACCAGAGACAGAAATGGGTTATATAAAGGTCGTAAAGATTTAACAGAAATTGTTTTAAAAACTGCATTTTAAGCTTTTTTTTTCCTTTTGTGCTGGGACAGTCCAGCCAAAGCAGGGGCTGCTGTATCCCTCAGGCAGGCTGCCTGCCTTCTGCCAGAGGAGCTCTAGGTTGTTGCCATCTTATCACAGGGGTCCCATACCTTGGTGCTTCTCATGGGCAGCTCCTCAGAGCACTGACTCTTTCCTCTTCACACAGCAGCCAGCTGACTCCAGTTGCCTTCTCATCTAACCACCCCACTCTTTTATAGCACTCTTCCTCTCATTGCTTACAGCTGTGGCCTGTTAAAGTCAAGTCTGTTCCTAATCCTTGATAATTGGCCCAGCTGCAACTCCTTAGGGGTAAGATTACTTTCTACACTCTATTTTCTGTCTCTCTACACTAGGTAACACTGACACAAGGTACCAACAGCACAGGAACACTTTTTCACATTTAACTTTGCAAGAAGCACCAACAGCAATAAGGCTGAAGGATTTTTCAATGAAGAATGTAAATAATATATAGCCCCACAGGGGACAAAGCAGAGCTGTGATACAGCCAGACAAATAGGACATAGGAAAACATGTGAGAAACACAACCTGACAGATAAGAGCTTCAAAACAAGCAGCAAACACGTCCAGAGAAACTTGGACAAAATGAAGATGTGCTATGCTAGGAGATGATATCCTTGCTCTTTTGGGGGAGAAGGACCAGGAAAACACTGAGGAAAGGGGAGGTCAGGCAGGGAAGGCACAGCTCCTCACTGGTTCCCCACTGACAGCAGCAATGCTCAGAGGCTCACAAGACACCACCTCAGGTGTGACTCAAGCTGGTGTTTGAGGGCACTTCAGGTGCTGCCTGTGGCAGTCCCAGGTGACAGTACACCTGGGTGACCAATAATCCTTAGGTAACAAAATTACCCTGAAATAATTTGTCTTTCCAATGTTTCATTCAGATTGTGAAGCAGAACTCAAGCACTTCTTCAACATACATGAATTCAGCTGTTTAAGCTAAGTTCATGTAAATTTAGCTATTTTAGCTACTGCTAAAAAGGGCTGCTTGGCAAGGGCTCTGTATTAGCACCTCAGTAACAGCAGCTAAAACACATTTACACATAATGGGATGGAGCTTTCATAGAAGCTCCTGTACAAAATTATCACAATTCACTTACTGGACTTTATGTTTCACTTAGATAAGAAAGAGTCTATAAAAAATATTGCCTCTGACATTTTAATGCTTCAGACTTCTGAAACTCTTTAAAAGATAAGTCAGTATTTTCTGACCATCAGGATGCAGAACAAACTACTTGAGGTTTGCAGCCATTCCCCAGACTGGTGAATGCTTTATTGGGCACAAATAAATGGAGTATGGACTTCACTCTGGTACTCTGAGCACTGCTGGAGCTGTGCAGGCTTATTCCAGGTTCCCGGGCTGCAACCATCAGATTTTTGTAGCATTGCCATAAATTCAGTTTTAATGCAGGCAACCTAGAACTTTACTTCATTGTTATTGATCAATTGTAATAATGAAGTTGCTCTCTGATTATTTCTCAAAATCCTTTTTGAAACACCATTAGTATTGTTTCATTAAAGCTTACAGACTGGCAGAACCAAGATTTTAGTTTCCAATTCTTGAAGAATGTTCAAGAATGTTCCTTTGAATGCTGAGATGTACTAAACTTGATTACAACCTATTGTGGTTACAACACAAGCATCATAACAGCTCAGAGAGTTGTGGAATCCAGCCTTTCATAAATAAGTAAAATAGATATTGAAAATTAGACAGACTGTAATAAAGACAATAAATTTAATTACAGTGCATCCTTGTTCTGGGGGTATAGGCATGGCTTCTCTATGAATCTGATGTCAGACTCTCCAATACACCCTCCTTTCCTGCTGCTGGCTGTTCTTGCAGCTGATCTGTTAGAACGGGTTTCACTATGGCTGCATTCTAATGCAAAAAAATTTAACTAACCAAATGATAAATGCATTCACAACTGCATTTAAAGCATGAATGAGTCATATACATGCTCACACATGAAATCTGAAACTGAAATTATCATAGTGTGAGGTGTTTTGGTCCAGCATTTCTTTTAGATACATATGTCTAGTTGCTCTGAAAATCTGTTGGGGTTTTATTAAATAGCTTTTTTTTTTTCACAGTTATAGAGTCAAGTCTGTTAGAATTCCTGTCAGAAATACACAACTTTGGTTCATACTGATGTCTGTTAGCTGATTACTTTCAGCTTTTAGGATCATTTTGGGTTTGTGTTCTTTAGGGGAATCACAGGAAGGCAGAACATGTTCCCCTGCTGATCCCACCGTGCCCAGGAGGGCTTGAGAGGCACCAAAGGCTTCTGAACACCCTGATTATCATGTCCCAGCACCCCTGCACATACAACACCATGTCTGATGAAATGAGGGTTTGAGCTCATACCAACTTCCCTGATGATGCTCCCTCTGACACAGCTCAGACTCTGACAGGTGCCTGTGCTACAGCTCTGTCTGCTGGTTTACAACCAGCTTCTGAGCGTCTCCAGGTCTGTGCCTACACTCATTTCAAAGTCACTGTCTTCCTTCTCTCTTCTTCTGCAAGTTTGTACGTCTTTATAATACCTTCTGATTAATTTATCACATAGTAAAGATTTTTAAAAAATCATTATCCTTTTGATCTAAAAATCCTTATATTTCATCTTTAATATGTTCTTTGGAGAGGTTCTTTCTGGAGAACTTGCCACATATGTTCTACTCCTCTGAGACATAACAGAGAAACTCAAGAAATACTTCAAATCACATCTAAAATGGTTTGAAAAGATTTTGTTTGCAGAAAAAAAGAAGCAACATTTCTTTCAAGCTAAGAAAAAAATTAGAGTATATTGCAGTACATATGGCAAAAGAAGGCTAACCAAAAGGAAATATATGAAACCAATATTTGAAAGAGTGTCAAAATTTATCACCACAGAAGTGATCTGTAGCATTTTTAACATTCCATTACTTCATGAACTAGACTCAAATAAGGAGGGACAAGAGTCAGGAAAAGAAAAATATTGATTTCTGCAGATAGTTTTTTCTAAGATGATCATTATTTCTGTAAGATGATCTGTTCCTCCATTTGTTTTAAGCCATGTGAAGAATTCATCAGATGTAGAGAAAGAGAATAACCCTCCCTTTGCACATTAATACTGTAATATTCTGCTCTATAAAGAGCACTTTTAAGCCATCACGTGTCAAACAAGACTAGGAGATTATCTGGAACCACATTAATGTCTTAAGCTCAAGGCACTATGTTACATTAGGAAAAATGTAGGAAAATGGAATAAATTATCTTTCAGACAAAGACAGGCAAATGCCATAATATTTTTACCAGGATTGAAAATTATGGGGGAAAAAGATGGTGAAAAGTATCAGTATAAAAAACAAAAAACCTAGAAAAGAACCTTTAGTATAAAATATCAGGGAACTGACCAAAGCCAGAAAAAGCATAGTGATGCCTGCTCTACCTCCTTTGCTCTTCACCACGTAGAATTGTTTATCTTCATGATGCTGACTGTGAAGTCCTCAGAATTCTGTCCAAATCCTCCCCCTCAGCTCCAGCCTTCAAGCTGAAGCACTGCAGTACTGACTGTTCCCAGAGTGTTTTCTCAGGATCTTTAGCAAAACAGCTGGACTGATGATAACACAGAAAACACTGACTACTAATGTCTGCCTGCTGTGGTTACAGGTCAGTCTCCTAACATTTATCACAGGTCTCTATCTTTTTTCCTTAAAAAAATCCCCAAGACTCCCACATAATTGTAATCACACTAGACCTTCTTCATCTGTCCTGCTACCTAGAAAAGCAAAATGAAATTAATTAATTCAAATCACACACACATACAAAAAAAAAAAAAAAGTGAAAACATATGAGAAATTCTGCTTTAAATGAATAGAAACCTTCATTTGGAAAGATGAGATGGCACTCTGTCACCCACAAGAGCTGATGCTGGGCTCCATTATGCACAGAGTGTCCTTATTCCTGTGAAGGACATTTAGCCCACAAATAGGGAGTCTTCAAGGGACAGGACAGGGAGTCCTGATTGAGACAGAGGACACACTTGGAGTGTGATTCAATCCCAAAATTTAGGACTAAACTGAATATGCATACCCATCTTCAAATACTCTCATGGAAGTCAAATTACAGGTTAAGAAATAAAGTATCTGAAAGAATTAAATCTGGCTAAGTATCACAACAGAAGTGGTCTTGAAATATGCAGTAATTATCCAGAAAATTAGAACTGGCAAATGAATATAGATGATTGAGACTCAAGGAGCCTTTGAGAAGCTGCCCAGGGATATATTGACAGGACTGGGCACATAAGGATTATTATTTCACTATTTAATACTGAAAATGTAGAGAACTCTGTGAAAGAAGGAAATGAACTGATTTACATATATTATTACTTCAGAAATACAGCTTGGGAAGTTTGCTATACTAAAAGAAGCTTTCAAGTGAACCAGAATTGATTTAGATATTAACTTTCAGAACTTATTCTCTGAATTGCCCTGGGCTGCTTTTGCAGAGCAGCACACCCAGCACACATGGGGAGCAGCTGACTTGGATGGCAGACTCCTCCTTCCCTCACAGATGGGGTGTTCCATTGGCTGCCCCAAACCTGGAACCTCGTTGGACTCCTCTTTCCCTTACCCCTCTGCTCAGAGTCCCAACCTTGACCTAATCCTTCCCACCCCACATTTCCTGTGCACAGAACAAAACTGATCAGAAACAACTTCTGAACACAAGAGTCAGTGATGTCCTGTTCCACTGAGAAAAAGACGTTTAAATAGGGAAAAAAAATGAAAGATAAAAGAACTACAAGATAAACTCCAGTCACTAAAGCAATTACAGCCATCCCTTGTTTTGTCCATATCCACACTGTGTAACATAGCTGGAGGGTACAGCATTATGTGGGAGGTATAAATAGCACACGCCTCCTTAAAATAATTCCCCTCCTAAAGAAAATTGGAAAGAGGAGTAACTTCACTGTAATTCATCTCATTTCAAGTTTACTAAATATAAGTGTTCTGTGGAACACTGATAAACCTATTTATCTAGTGCCACTCAAGTTAAAAAACAAAATAAATTCCCCCAGGAATCACGATTACTCATTCTTACAACTCAGCATCTGAGGAAACAGAAGCTATATTTTCACTCTTGAACACTAATTTGATGCTGAGAAAAGTCCCTTAACCATTTGTGTGAAAAAATCCAACTGCTACCTTTCAATATTTCTGAATGACAGTCATGGCTCTGAGCAAACAAATGATGCTCACATATTGTGCCTTGCCTACAGGCATGTTGCTGTAATGGAATGATATTATGCCTTTTTACAAGATGGTATCTCAGTTTCAACAGGGCAAACATGGCAAGGAAGTTTCAGTTTCCATGGGCTCCTTGGACTTTCAGGCAAATACAATTTCACCCACTCAGTGATGATCTTCTCCCTTCAGCAACATGCTACTGAAAAGCCTGAATGACTTGAACAGTCAGCAGTTCCTGAGATATTTATAACAACTTCAGAAACCACAAAAGTCATCCTTCCCACTGAATAGCTGCTCAGCTGCAAGAGAGATGCTATTTGAAGGCCCTCAATAATACTAGCGTGCTTCTTAATAAAATGAAAACTAAAAAACTACAAAGCCTCTTCTTCCATCTCAGCCTGCAGGAAAGCAAGCTTGGTAAGTTCATGTTTTTTATTTCATTTACCCAGATTGCTGCATTATGTATTTGGAAGCCCAGAGAAAATATCAAAGGACAGGAGGTGTAAACAGGAGTTGGTATTGCATTTAAATACAGTCTGATATGCTCTGGGGATGAACTGTACTTGTGATACAGTCCAGGAATCATGTTTCCTTGAGTCCAGCTTGTGCAAATCTCTCTTTCAGACCTGAGCACAGACGGACAATCACTGTGCAAGCACAGACTAATGAACAAATAGCACATACAAGCCTCAGGATCTTACACATGTTCAATATCAGAGCAGGTGCCTCCAGGAGCCAGCGTGGAATACACTAGCAACTTACTCTGTAGTGGCTACAGCTCCTTCTGGGACCTGATTCACAAATAAAACTGCCTCTTCCTCTGACACCTGTGCTCTTCTGCTGCACAGTACTCAGCATCCAGAAACTTGTGGTTATTTTCAGGGTAAGAAATGAGTTTGTACACCACTACAGTGTAAGTGGTGCTGAGGAAATGTAAGAAACCCAAATGGACACCAGGGAAACAGCCCTGTTTCAGCACTGGGTTGTTCCAACTACTGTTTCAACCTACACATAGCTCTCTTTGCCATTTCTTTACAGAACTAAAAGGAGTGGTACTATATAGAAGAGTCCTCTTCCAAAAATCAGTGGGTTTAGCACATGAACATGGAGTCACAGCAATGGCACCCTCTGCTGACATAATGGGGGTCAATTATTTGGGCTGGGAAAAACATTTAAAGCTGCTTCACATAAATCTGTTACGTGGACAGGAGTCCTGCTGCAAGCTGAAAAATGTAGGGAGTTAGCTTTAAGAACAATGATAACAAGCCTTTGAGAGCAGGTAACTTTAGGAAAAGCCAAGTTCTTCAAGGTACTTCCATCTCCCCAGTATCATCACATCTTTCTTTTATGAGTTTAGCCTAATCTGATGTTCTTTAACCATGAGACAGACAAAATAGAAATTGAACAAGTGGTTCTCTGCTTTTACCAGAGATAGGGTTTGTTGTTCACAGATGGTTAAGATTTCAGCATGGTCTCTGTGGTGCTACCAACAGCTTTTGAGGTGTTGAAGAACTTTGATGAGAGGTCTGCGAGCCAAAGACTGAACAGGCAAGTGGACAAACAGCTGCTCACAAGAAACCTCTCACTTGATTTGAGAGGCAGAGCTTCAGCCTTCCTGAATCATTGCCAATCATCCCCTGAGCTTCTTACAGGAAGAGTGTAGAGGAGAGAGTCAGCGATTTCAAACACTACAGAGAGGCTGAACAAATAGATAAAAGTACTTCCCCTATCACTGCCAAGGAAGGAGAGTGTCATAGAGCTTGTAAAAGCTTAAATTAAGCAGAAAGTTGTTTTTAACCCGTGTGAAATATAAGGAAATTAAAAACAAAGAAAAAAGTTAATTTTCAGTTTACTCCTATAGTATCTAACAAAAGCCATTCAATTCTGCCAGGACCTTCTGCAAAAAATCCCAAAATAACATCTTATGGATAAACACCACCCAAACAAAAAACCCCAAACACCACCACCACCAAAATTTGGCTTATTAATTAGATTTTCTCTCCTTTGGCCTAAGGAACGGAACTTAGGAAGCATCTTTTATACCTTACTACTTAAGAACTAAGTGAAGAAAGTTTGATAATAGAAGAGAGTAAAAAATGAATAATATCTTTCAAAACTCATTAGCTATGGGATAGTTTAGTTTCAAAAAGCTCTATTTATTCTAATATATACATCTGAAACCTCTCCTATCCATTTTCCATCTGAAGGGGAATTCTGTCCTACCTGAGTAGGACGTGACACTTCAACATCACATTACAATCAACTCAAACCCATTGCCTTCGACAAGCTGTCAGATTCCTTGAAAAGAACAGTGTGCAGAGCATAAACACAAAGCACATCCCACGAAATATTTAGAAAATGTAATGACACTTAAACAGCCACCTACACGTCACTTTAGACATGTGACAGTAGGCATTCACTGCAGCACCTGGGCTGATTGGCCAGACTCAGGCTGAGCTTTATAAATGAAGTATTAACTAGAAAAAGCAGTGTGTACCCTGATGTAATTATGCACTAATCAGTGAAGTATCAAGTATTTGTAATTAGGAATATCATTAATAGTGGGATACCGTACATGAGGAAAGGTACCAGTCTGTGGTGTGATGAATTTAGAGGAAGCTTCTGGTAAAAGTTCTCATTTTGAAAGGCAAGACAAAATATATTCAGGGTATGGATTCCCATGATCTGTGCTTCAGTTTACAAGGGAAAAGTAAAAGTAAAATACTTAGGTTTTGTTTCACTTTATTAAATTTAGTTAAACACCAAGTACAGACAAACCTGCAAACCTTCCTGCAAAGGTTTTATCATTCATCAGCCACACACAATGCATTTAGCACCAAGCTGGATTGACTTTATCAGACACAGATCTCTTTTATAGCAAAGAATAAAAAGGCATTATTCTAACTCAGTTATGGTTTGAACAAAGGCACTGCTGCTTGCTTACCTGGGTGACCTATATCATCTAAGTTTTCTTTTATAAAACTAATAATTGACAAACTGAATAATGTGCTGTAATGGAGTTCTTGTTAAACAGTTTCATCACTTCTCTACTAGATGGAAAGGCTCATGATTAAATAATAATTGAAAAATCTTGTGGTTATTTTGAGAGTTTTTTTTTAAAGCTCTCCATGTTGTGACCTTCACACAGCAATGTAGATACAGCTGCAGGCAAAAGCTCTTTCCTTAGAATTCAGGAAAAAGGAAGATCCCAGCTAACCTCAGCAGTTTATGCACCCAGCTGCTGCAGTATTTTTCTGATAGCCTTAATTCACCAGCCCATATTTCTGTTTTCCTCAGTTTCCTGGCTAAATATCTGACCTCAGTTCCTCGGTCTCAATTCCTGATTGCCTTAGCTCATTTGATTATGAGGGGGGCATTCATATTATCCAAAAAAAAACATCATGAGGAGAGAGACTGCAAAAAGGATACAGCTTCAGCTGGCCCTCAAATGGGATATGGACAAAAGCCCAATGATGCTGTGCCAGAGCAGGGCACAGAACGTGGGACTGGAGTCACCTCAGAGGCAATGGAAAATTTTCCAGGTGCTCAAGCCCTGACTGACATGAACTGGGGAGAACAGCATGGACATTCATGGTGTAAGAGCTCGCCTCACCATATAGAGGAGGATTTTTTGGTTTGTTTTGGGATTTTTGTGGGCTTTAATGGGTTTTCTGCTTGTCTATTTTAGCATTCCATCCGTTCCTCCTGTAATCATGAGTGCTAGAAACAGAAACACCTGTGTCTCTGGGAGGATGAAACCCAAGATCCTGTTGCACATCTCTCAGGTCAACACTGACCTGAATGGAAAATCTAATGGCTACCCAAGAGCTCAATGTCAGCTACCAGCAACTCAATATCAAGGTGGCATTTGGGTTTACTCTTTCAGGCCACCAAAGCAGAGCTGTCTTGCCACATCTCCATCCTTAATCTCTAGAATATCATCAAGCACTCTGTTCCAGATAGTATTTATTGAGCTCTTTCAATATATACCAGACAGTGTAGCAGTAATTCATCAAATCATCCTGCCAACCTACACTCCAGTCTTGCTAGGTTATATTAAAATTGCAGCAAATGTTTAAGCTTTTTAATACTGTCATTTCATATTCCTGTCTTACACAAGGCTTTAAAGTTTACCAGTACTGCATATCCACTTTTTGTCCTTAACCCCATCATCTAGACTCTCTCTGCACTGAATACATAAGCCATTTACCTGGACCAAATTGAGTTTATGTGTAGTTAAGTCTTTAAAAGTCATTCCTGCTAGTCAATTCCCTCATTAGGAAACCACTTCCTATCAGAAGTGCCCTCAGGTTTTGAGAGCACATCAAAATTGGATCCACTTAAGCAACCGAGCTTTGATACTGAGCTTAATGACTTTCTAAATTTGTCATTTACAAAGTACTTTACAAGCCTTGCTGAAGAAGAGCTGAAGTCTGCCCGTGCAGGAGCTCACCTCCCCAGCTCTCCTCCTTCACGAGCCTCGGTGATCTATGACGTGTGCAATGCCATTTTCTGAGTGTATGACATTTCATTTAAATCCCATCATTTCCTTGGGACCATCTGGCCACTTTCTCAGCTAGGAACAGATCTCACAACCATGACAGCTCTTCCTCTCTCCTCTCTCAGATCCCTGCCTCCTGTTGTTCCCAAGCTACCTGGGTCGCTCCAGGAGAGAAACAGGCACAACATTCCCAGACAGTTCTCCCTATAGAAACCAGACTCCACTATGCCATATAAAGCAAATCTGCATCTTCCCTGTACCCAAAATATCAATATTCTATCCCAAAATTATGAGGGCATATTATGTTTCCCACACACATGCAGCTGACGATGACACAGACCTGCTCCAACTGCATCCCCACTATTTAAACGTCCCCTTTTAACAAGGAAACTATTTCCTGTTGGTGAAAGTGAAGATTTCTCGGTGGGGAACTTGTAGCATCTCCCACTTGTTTAACCCAAACAGAATTCTGGGACCAACAACATAAAAAGCTTTTACTTTCTACTCCCTTACAACTCAGACACATTAGCATGCGTGCGACAAACCCAAAATAGTCTCAAGAGTAGAAGCACAGTGTTGCTGTAATCTTTCCTGCAAATTATGAAGTGTGAAGTAGAAAGCTGAAAAAAAAATTAAAAAATGAAATATTGATAACAACATGTCAAAATTACAACAGCAAAAGTAAGAAAATAAACTCCTTGGCTGTCATCTGTCTGGTGCCTTTTTGTAAACTCCTCTGATGCAATAACATATTTTCTATTGTAATTCCAAGTTTGCTATTTAACAACATCCCAGGAAAAGCTCAGATTATACTGCTCATAAAATTGAAACAATGATAAACTATGAGGTCAGGTTCAGTTAAGAGGTGGGGTTATGTTTTGATTTTAAGGTTTACAAATGCATTTGAGAAGTTACCATTGCCATTGAAAATTTCACACCAGGGGAAAAAAGAAAATAAAAAAAATTACCTTATTTTTCATGAGATTCAATCTGAAGCACAACACAAATACAGTTTTTCATATTTTACCTTATAATTTTTCCAACTTTTTTCTCTTTATTCATGTCACTCTTTCATTTAGTAAGTGATATGCACATAAGGTATTGTCGGATAACTCAACTTTTAGTTACTGCAGTAAAAAGCACCACCAAAGCAATATGGAAAAATAATCACAGTCATTGCCACCAGTATGTCTAAAATAGCAAACACTGATGACTACTGAACCTGAAAATATCAGTGCAGCACATTATCTATCCACTATACCCAATAATAGTACTAGCAGAAAAAGTGTCAAGGGAACAACTTCTCCCAAAACCAAAAGTCACCAACAACATTTCTAAATTTTCTCTTTTACAAGAGGAGAATAGCAGGATCTAGATTCACATCAAACTGAAAATCCCCTTCTGGGTTCACTTTGGGCCAACGAGTTCATTTTAGGACTCGAACCAAGATTTGCCCTGAGTTTACACCCTACTGTTCCACCCTCCTTTCCTCTACCTAAGATTATCTCTTCTCTTCTCTGTTATTGGTCTGTTCAGCTTTTCACTCCCATCTGCCTTATGTCACTTGAATTTCACTGCTTTCCTAACAGCCTGTAACTGGTCATTCAACAACAGTGAAGCTGGGAAAAGAGAAAATTGCAGATCTGTTGCAAAAAGAGTCTGTACATAAATGCTGTTTAAGTATGATCATTCTGCTTTCATGGATTTTTAAACCAAATGTTACCTTATTTTCCAATGGTTTATGTTTTTCAGAAGAACAAACTTTTCAGTTCAACTTTAAAAAAAACCCCACAAAACAAAAACAGAAGAAAACAACCCTGAAAGAGTAGCTGCTTCAAGGTCACTACTTAAACATGACCAGCTCCTAAGCTTTACTCTGGAAACAGAAATACTGTAGGCTTAGAAAAGAACATTGCAACTGATGAAAAAAGAAATCCATTTGAGAAGTTTGCCATGATGTTTCAAAATAAATAGTTACAAGATTTAATCAAAGAAAAAAAAAAAGCATTGAGGAGCAGTGCTGTATCCCCTGTAGCTCACACCTTGCATCCCCACAGGTGATTCTCTCTCCAGAGCTGGCACATGACATTAGAGGTGATCTGTATTTTTAACTGGCCTTTTACATTTGCATGCATCAAAAAAGATTAATTTACTTAAATCTCACAACCCAGTACATCACGTTGAGTACCAATCTGATGACAGATTTGTGTTACAATTCAGAATTGATCTGTCTAAAGAAGAGATGGCCACACCCAGACAGCAGCAAAAACTACAAGACACAGTAAGAATATAGAGCCTAATCAGACTTCTGAAAATATAACTGTTTCAAAAAATATCAGTAAAATGTTTTGTTAGGAAGAATTTCAGTACACCAAGTAAAACATGGAACTTAATGAGCTTCCATTATTTCAATTTATCTATAAGCATTCCAAGCCTGCTAATATTTCAAGGTTCACAGCATTCTGCTTTATGATAAAATTAAATCATACAGAATCTACAAGCACAGAAAATGGTCACAAGCTCTGTGAATGGATTTGAATGGAAGCAATTTTTAGAAATTAAGCTTCCTCTGTGCTACTTGGAGATGACAAAATAGATTTATTGATACAAACAAAATTGCGAGAGGTATGGTATTTTGTTTTTTTTTAAAGTTTAAATTGTGATAGATCCCAATATTTAAAAAAATAGTAATCTTTTAGAGTTGAACTACTCTTTCCTAACCCTTGAGCTGTATCAGGGAAAAAGCTTTAACAGGACTTTCAATAAATTCAGAGGTGTGTGCATCATGAGTTCCCTCTAATATTGCTAGGCATAAATGGGTAAAGTCTCATGCCAAGTAATGTCTTGCTTTATGCTGGTATCCTGCAAATATGAAACCATATCAGAGTACAAATTTCTCTTGAAATATAGATTCCTGTTACTTCCTCTCAGGATGAACACCTAGCAGGTTATTGATCTGCTTCTGAAGGACAGTGTTTATTATGTAGAAAACCACTGCTGGGCACAAGTGTGAGAAATTAATGATGGTTTTGTAAGTGTCCACACTGTGGTGCTGAACCAGTGGGGCAACTGTCAATCTATATGATAATGTATCCCAAAACTTCATAAAATCAGTGATGTGAAGAAGCATTGATTTTTGAGCTAACCAGGGTTTGTGAGAGAGTAAGGCTAAAAAGTTGACTGAAGTTAACACCTCTGTGTACACAACAGTTGCTTCAAACTTGCGTGATGTTTTTTTAAAACAACCTAACACACAGAAACCCTTCTCAGAGAAACCCAAAATGAATTCCACATACTGGTTTATTACTTGCTTGCTGTTTGATCATGTTGTTCTTTCTCCCATTAATATCATTGTTAGAAACATGAAAAATGGATTCACTGCTCTGTATTTCCAATTACTGAATAATTCACTTATTATGGGGAGGAAAATGAAAAACAAGTGAACAGACTCATTCTTTTATCAGTCTGTGACAGTGTGTATAAAAGTGGGTTCTGAGATCATTATGTTTTCTTAGACAAAAGGTGTGACACACTGCTGCCACTGAAATGGAGACAACCACCTGCACAGAAGTGAATTCCTGCTACAGCACTGAAGCCCAATCATTCCATAATGCCAGAATTCTATTAGTCAGGTTTTTAATTTGAAATTACGCTCAGAAGCCTTAACAAAACTGTACTAAAATCAATGGAAGTTGTCATATTTTCTGTGAATGGTATTATTAAAAGGAAAAATCAATTAACCAGTCACTGATTCTTTTCAAAACATGGGCTTCCTTGTACAAACCATTATTACTAAATGCACATTCCCTCCTTAGTTTTGATGAAGAAATGCATCCTGCCATGCCAATGGAGAGGATGTATTACTTGAAGATTCAATTCAAATCAACAAAAAAGGACTGTTGTTACAAACAAAATCAATTGCACTTTGCTGAACTTCTTCCTATCAACATTTAAACTGTAATTTTGCCCTGTTTGCTTTGACAAGCAGTTCCTTGTGTTTCCAGAGCCTGGCACACCCATTTTGCTGAAACCAAGACAACTGTCAGTGAGTACAGGGAGGAGCCCAAAATAAACACCTACAAAAATGCTCTTCTGAGAGGCACCCAACACGTATCAAACAGAATTTCATCCCAATATGCTTAGCAGAGAGCTGGTGTCATGCTGCTGGAACAGTTGCTCTGAGGGTTGATGATGTTAAGGAGGTTCCTCTTCACCTCCTCAGAATGACAAGATCCAAACCCCTTTGTTTCTATTTTAACTAAGCTGAGTTTACACTTTCATCACCCTATAGGATGGAGGACAAATTCCTGCAAATCCTTTTTTACGATTTTCTGTCTTGAGTTCTTTAAACCTATGCGAGCCCAGAAAATTCCCCAGGTAAGAGCTTGAGGGTGAAGGACCTGAATTTGGATGTGTGCACCTGAGAGGACAGTGCTGAACACAGGACACTCAGACTCTACCACTGCTGCCAGGCTGTTTGGTCATTAGTGACTGATGTCACTTTGGGCTGTGCCCAAAGTCTCACTTCTGTGACTTCAAACTACACTAAACACAATGTTCTGCCTCAGCCCAAGGCACAGATTTGCTTTCCAAAAGCCCCCAATACCAGCAATAAAAGAGCAAAAGAATTGTTTTTACAACTTCAAAACCATGGGAAAAATACCTAAAATTAAATCTGATTGTTACAAATTAGCATCATTGTTACAGCTATCAGCACATTGTGGATTATTAATATTACTTCAAGCTGTGTAGAAAAATCACATAAAAAAAACTATTTCTCTTTGGAAATTTCTTTCTGCTTCTCATCATTAAGTTTAATTTAAGATACTTGGAGCACAAACTTCTGTGACAGATTATGGCATGAAAAGTAAATTGTAAGATCACACATAATATCTATCATATGATGCACATGTACTAGTTTCCTGAGAGTGATGCTAAAAAACCCAAAACTATTGTAAATGCAGGCAACCCAATGAGGGGAGAGAATGATGAGGAGGACTCCATCTTATCAGAAGGCTAATTTACTACTTTATTATACTATATTATATTAAAGAATACTATACTATACTAAAGAATGCAGAAAAGATACTTACTGAGTGCTAAAAAGATAATAATGAAAAGTCCTGACTCTCTCCAGAGTCCTGACACAGCTTGGCCCTGATTGGCCAATGAGTCAAAACAACTCACAGCAGAATCCAGTGAAACAATCACCTGTGGGTAAACAATCCCCAAACACATTCCACACGAGCACAACACAGGAGAAGCAAACGAGATAAGAATTGTTTTCCTTTTCTCTGAAAGGCCTCTCGCTGCCTTTCATCTTCCCAGGAGAAAAACCCTGGGTGAAGGGATTGCGTCCAGAGAATGTGAATGCCACACAAAACACGTTAAAAACCAGCTTTAGTCAAACTGAGAAAGTGCAAACTTCACCTTGGAAAGCAGAGTGGAGCATTTTTAAGTAGGTTATGACAAGCAATTAGGAACACATGGAAGCAAAACCCTACCGTTCTCCTCGTCTGACTTGTTGTCGTTGTCGGAGTCGGTGAGCGTGAGCGCCGAGTTCTCCCGGCTGGAGAGGCCGGAGCTCCTCCTGGATTTGATGCCTCTGCCCCAGAGCCTGATGGCGTGCTCCGGGGACATGCCTCCCTCCGTGTCTGAGTCGTTGTCGGAGCCCGTGCTCAGGGAATAGCCCTGGTGCAGGATCCCTATGTCCGAGCAGTAGCCGCTCCGGTGCGGAGAGGGCTCGCAGATCCCCAGTTCTGCAAGGGTGAAGTTTGTTCCTAGGAAAAAAAAAAAAAAAACAACAACAAAAAAATTAAGTCATTTAAAAAGCTAGGGGATTTATTTTCAGCTTGAACATATCAGATCTCTTTAATTTTGCTCAGTTCTGCTGTATACCAATGAATTACTTACAGAAACCTCTGGTGCAATGGTATAGCAAGATTTAACCTTGAAAATACTGAATGTATCTAAAATGGATGAAATAAACAAAACAGAGGTAGGAAAGGTCTCTAAATTCTAGGCTACTCTTTTGGCCCCAAATAATTAATAATTTAATTAACATAAACCTCATGACAAGTGCTAATGACACGACCTGCTTTAGTGTGTATGTAACCTCATATTTGTAGAACAGAGCATGAGCTTTGAAGTAATGCATTTGATTTCTCAAAAAGAGAATTTTTTAAAATGAAGCTCATTTTCACATACACAAGGCTGTCACAGAGATACCGATAGATTTGCATTCTTTCACTGAGGAAACATGGAACTTTGTCACCAATTTTATATTTACACTTGGTGCAACTGGTAATTTAATATCTGCTAAATAAACCAAGGTAGACCTTACACTGTAACTGTTTTCTTTTTCCCCCATATTCCAGAAGAAAGAATGAATCGATACCAAAATCAGGAGGTCATTTGGTTTAAAGGCAAAACTTTCTGAGACAATGTCAAAACACGTGACCTCTAGCAGTTAATAACGACTCAGTGGACAAAATCTTATACATTTTTAAAGCACTCAGAGTCCCTCAGGGTTCTCACAAAGTCCAGAGTTGCTGCCTCATTTCTGCTTATGTACTTGTTTCCTACAGTAATGAACAGGGCAGTAAAAAAATAAAGGGAAATATTCATTGGTCTCTAAGGCTTTCAAAGATTTTTGAAAAGCAAAGTAATTTGAGCTTCATTACATTGGGTTAAAAACAAAAAGCAGACTGAAGTTGCTGGCAATATAACTGCCAATTATTAAACTAATTCCTTAATTCACAGGGAAACCAGATCTGTGGTCTGTGTTTCTAAAACAGTAGTTTTATTTAGTCCAAATCTGTTTCTATTTTTTCCTCTTCCTCTACATATTTGTCAGAATGAAGCTACACAATGGAAGATCATACACTAAATAAAACACACAGATAAGCGTTTTCTATTAATAAAGAAGGTAACTAGATTTTTTTTTTTTTTAATTATTAGAACTTCTTTCTCAGATTAGCCAGGAAAGCTCATAGAGTTTTAAATCCATCTGGTCCCCCTTTCTGTATCAGCCCTCTCCAGTCTCATATCTAACTGCCAAAGCACATTTTGGATAAAGGGTGTGTGCACACGTGTAAAATGCAAAACTGGGGCCCAGTTTAAACTTATTCCTGAAGGTCATCAGTTAAAGGAAGGGGATGGATTTCTTCTGGAAGCCTGACCTATGTCCTCAGCCAGCAATGACCAGGCTTGGGAGTGGCTCTATCACCCTGAGGTCAAACAGCCCCAGGGGAAGAATTCTCACCAAACAATGCTTCTCAAGGAATGGAACATTTAGTGGCAACGAGTAAAAAGAATATAAAAAGTCTGACATTAAAAAAGCCAGTTCCAAATTAACCCACACCTTTCTAGTTCGGAGCATATTTTATCTGTCTTCTAATATTTAATGCAGTAATCAGAAATGTAGTGGTTTAGTCAAAAGCAGGGAACTCAACAATCCTAAACATGAGCTTCTCAAATGCACTTCAGTCTAGAGATTTTTTTGCTTGTTGATGTCTTTTTGCCTTTTTTTTTTTTTTTTAAATAAGTGAAGAGTTCTAGCATGACAGATAAAGCTACTGCTAAGGAAGATGTAAACTTTAATCATGTGCAATTTCAGTAGAAGATATTTAACAAGAACAGTTTGATTGATTAGAGTTTTGCTTCAGCCATATTAGCAAACTAAGGTTAGACTTATTAATAAAAAGGTCAAAATCAAACCAAAATGACTATAAAAAATGGACTGAACTGAATCAGAGTAGCCCACCCCAGGTAGAATAATGTTGACATTGGATACATGTTAAAATTACTAAACTCATAACGATAATGAAGTTTTTCAAATTTTGTTTGCTGGTGGCATGTCTAAATTATGAATATATTAGCTAAATTAAGCTGTTGTACATACACAGTAAACATTTTGATGATATTCTGTGGATTTTAACAGCCCTTACAAGCACAGATGATTTCACTTTGATTAGCATCCTGTTCTTACTTTGTCTGAGGAAAATGGTATAGGCACTGAAATACACTATTCACAAAACTCATTCACCCATTTGAGTTTTATTATCTGGGAACTTGGCATTTTCCAGTAACTGACAAAATTTAAAAAAAAAATTGAGAAGTGGATCATATCAAGAGCACAAATGGAATCAGCCTCTGAACCTCTGGGAAAGGATTTTCTATGCTGCTTCTCAGAAATCCCTTTATAGTCTTATGACCTGATGGTAGACATGAAATATTCTAGAAATATTCCCCATCTAGCAAAGACATGTTCTTTGCTGGTAGATTTTAAATTAGTTTTATATACTAACTTTTGGCATTTGCTTCTGCAAAATATTATTTGAGACTTTTCTGTAAGGCAGCATATAATGGCAGAATAACTTGTCCTTGGATAATAATTTTTTAACATCTACATACATCCATATATAAAAGAGGTTATCAGATACGTATTTGACATCTAAAAATATAGAAATGTATCTCTATAATTCCTGAATCTTTCATAGCCCTTAATTGACTGTAAAATCTGAGGAAAGGAAGTGGAAATACTACAGTTATATTCTCTAGACCTTTTCTTATTCTGGACCATGTTCTCCTACATGCCTTGTTTTCCTAAAATGAAACTGCCCACATGTCCTGAATGACATATGAACTGCTTCCACTAACATATTCTTCTCTCATTTACTCAGCCATTATTGCACATCAAGCTACTAATGCCATCAGTAGACCTTGTATATTCACCCTTGTATATTCACATAGAGGATAAATAAAATCCGGATGCACAGAAATAATTTGTCCAGTAATCCACAGAATAAGCTGAGTTGGAAGGGGATCAGAGTCCTTGCACTGACAGCCCAGCCATCACACCCTGTGCCTGGGAGCATTGTCCAAACACCTCATGGTGCTGTGACCTCTTTCCTGGGGACCCTCTTCCTGTGCCCAGGCATCCCCTGGGTGAAGAACCTTGTTTTAATATCCAACCTAAACCTCCTGACACAATTTCTGGCCATTCCCTAGGGTCCTGTCACGGGTCACCATAGAGAAGAGATCAGTGTCTGCCCCTTCTCTTCCCCTCACAAGAAAGGGAACCTTCTAGTACCTTGTTGTGTATGGAATGAGGTCTTGCCTCATTCTGCTCTTCTCCAGTTGTACACATCGTGCCCTCAGCAGCTCCTCTCATGGCTTCCTCTCAAAGCCCTTCCCCATCCTGACTGCTCCCCTTTGGGCACCATACTATTGCTTTGAAGATGAAGTATAGTCTTAGAAAAGATAAAAAAACACCCGAGTCATTCCATGTCCACTCAGCCCACCAAAACACTCCATGTGGAATCCTGATGACAAAGTTCAGCAGGAACAACCCAGCCCTCCTTGCCCCAGTGCCAGCACAAACTGCAGCACTCATGGAGAGAGGAAAGGCAGGCACAGCCTGGCCAGGGGTAAAGGTTTAGTGCCTCCTTCAAGGAGTATCATTCTTACAGCTGTAGTGATAGTGGGAGCTTAGGCATAGCAAGACCTTGCAGGGGACAAGAAGGGCAGTAGACCCACTGCTTGCCATGCCCTGGCCACTCAGACTGCTCTGCTGTGTGCCCACAGACAGAAGGCTGGGCCACAAGCCAAGCTGCACTGCCAGCACAAGCAGGCAGGCAAGAGTGGCTTCTTACAGTGTGAAACATCACCCCCTACACCTGGGGCTTGCAGGGAGCT
Source organism: Haemorhous mexicanus (assembly GCF_027477595.1). Classification (NCBI taxonomy): domain Eukaryota; kingdom Metazoa; phylum Chordata; class Aves; order Passeriformes; family Fringillidae; genus Haemorhous; species Haemorhous mexicanus. Next base: position 13,584,131 of record NC_082355.1, on the reverse strand, counting down.
GAGAGGAACTGAACTGCCCCTCCATGAAATGTCACTTGCAAAGCAGGACTGAAATGTGCAGGCAGAATCCATTCTTGCACACTAAAAGCTTTTTTTCAGATTCTCATAGCATCTACTACTTTGCTGGTGACACTAAGAGAAAAGAGATAGATAATGTTGGATCCTTGTTGGTGGAAAAGAAAAACTCCTTTGCCTTGAAGAACACAGCACCAAAAATAGAAAGTCACAAGGTTTTTGCTTTTTCACATGAAACAGAGCTTAGCAGTCTCCATCCTCAGTCCCTTCATCCCCTCCTGCAGAAACCACTAGATGGTTTTCATTAAAGGAAGGCAGTTAAACCCAGCTGCTCCCTTAAGGTGTACATAATCTCTCATACAAAAACAGATCAGCAGTGTTCTAGTTTAGCAGAGTAATATAATGTTATGTACTTGATCATCATTGCCCATAATCTACACGCTGTGAATAGTCTCTCAATAGAATAGATGGTTTCCTTTAAATGAGGACATTACTTCTATTATCTCTTTAGTGCACTTCCTTGTACAGAAATTTACTGTTTCAGTTATTCAGGATATAAACACTTACTAACAGGGTGTTGAATTCAATGATGTACTACTGTACTCGTTATCCCTGCCAAGCCTAGGAAGCATCACCATTTAAGCAAAGGTTACTTTCACCTCACCCTTAGGCAAAGGTCTCATTTGGCTGATCACAAACTGCATGAATTGCCCTTCTGAAGATTAATCTAATCCAGCTGTGATCACTACAAGATGCCTCAGAGGAAGATCTCTGAAACCAGTAATGCACAGATAAGATAAATTTGCCTTCAACACGACATCAAGTTCAGGACTGGGCTAAGTCTAAAGTCAAAAGAATAAATATAACTCACAGTCTTTGCTACTACAATCAGTTACAGAAAGTAAGAATAGCACAAAATATATTGATTTAAAACATTCTATCCTTTCTCAAGTTTTTGTTATGTTCACAGCTATAATGATTTTGCTGGTAGGAGTTCCACACATTCGGTCTAATCTCTGGAAGTGGTCTCTCTTTTTAAAAAACCTCTGATGCACACTTAATTTTGCTCAGTTCTTTATAAATTCAGTCTGCTCAGGTCCCTTCTGCAGCAAACTAACTAGAACCAGCAAACAGAAATTTTTGTGCATGTTGGAATGTGTGGTTTGAATGTAAAGTTCATTTCGTAGCTTCTCCCATCAATGACAGAAGAATTATTTAATAGTCTTTTATAAACTGCCTTGCTCCTTTCTGACTCTGAGGTGCCCAGGCTGGGCTGCTTTTGGCTGGGATAGAGTTGATTTTCTTCTCTGCAGCTGGTATGGGGCTGTGAGGGTCCAGCTATTGCTGAGCAGCTCTTACACAGAGTCAGGGTGTAAGAACTCTCTTCTCCCCTCTATCCCACCAGCTGTACTTCTGGCATCACCTTATGGGGATGAACTTGATTTTGATGAAATTCTGGTTAGGGAAAAGTATACCGGTATGGCTTTCTCCTCAAGTGCTGATGTTGATTAAAGACAAAATCAGATTTGAGAAGACAAGAGGCTGGAGCTAGGTAGCAAACATGACTAGTTATTATCTACCCCACACAGCCCACATTGAAATGCAACCCTTCAGGCTAACACTTTACTTTCTTAGCCAATCTCTCCAACTTTTCCAAGCTCTAAGGAATGGTAAAAGAACTAGAGCTTCATTTATTATAAAGGGATGTGTTATTCCTACCATTCCTGTCCATTCCCAAACCTGAGGGAGACAGATGTATGCAATTCTGTAAGCAATTGCTCTGCTCTCCTCCGTGCTCTCCCTGGGTGCACTTGTCCTCCTTCTCCTTGCTGATTAAGTGCCAGCAGAAAGAAAAGTCCAGGCTGAGCCTCCCCCTTTTTTCTCTGTCTGGCAGCAGAAGGCTGGGAAAGCCCTGCTCAGAGCTGACCTCACGGGCCAGCAGCAGCTCCTGGGCACACCTGAGAGCTCCCAGCACTTCTGCACTCAGACTCCAGGAAATCTGACAGATTTCAGCAGAGATGCCCAGACAGAGAGAGGGGAAAGATTCCCAGACTTGGAATCTCCCATTCAAAGCATGGAGATGCCTTGGTTTAACCAACACAACATGAGGGATTTTCTCCAGCATCCATCTTAGAACCAGTCCCTGTCCAGTCTCCAACCAAACCAACCCCAAGAGACTAAAATTCAGTTCCTGTTGCTTTTTCCTTTACAAGCAACAGAGAGAGAACAGAAAGTGAAGCCTCATGGCAAATCATGAAGTTGTTGTAAACTCCCCAGCTCTGGTCCAAACCCCATCAAAGTATTAGTGTGGTTTGGAGGTGGTGGCTGGGATTGTTTGTTTGTTTGGGTTTTTAAAACAGAACTGTATGAAGACGTGTTAGAGAGCATATTTTCTATTCCCAGCCCCAAAATGGATCAAACTGTGAAATAATTTTGTTAAATGCTTGTTTCCTTTTAAGAGGTAGTGAATTTCTAAAAATCCATCACAGAAACACAAGATAATATTAGGAATTTCTGTTCACCTAAAGTGATAGCTAGCATAAAGAACACAGAAAGAACTATTTTCAATTTGTTTTTTTTTATGTTAACTGACCTGCTCAACACCTGATACTATCTCCTGCCACACAAGCATAGTATTTTTCTGAGAAGGAATAACAACTGCAGCTCCATAGGAAATGGAAACTTGGAAAAGAAGTCAGTTTTACAGACAATGTAAGGAAAGAATGAAGTACAATCCCAGTAGAGGACAGCTGCCATTTAGTATCTGTATTGACCATGCATGCTTGCAATGCACACTTAGGCTCATTTGGCACAAAGTAGTACAATAATTACACCATGGTCCCACAGAATTTAAAGTCAGTTTTCAGCAGTAAAAAAATGTCATTTTCATTCTAGTCTAGCTCAGAAGATTTAGGGCTGCTGTTGTTAAAGTATTTTCAATTGTGTCAGAAAAGGACAGTGAGTTCTTGATTTCCAGTTGACTCTCTCCCTCTCTCCCTCTATATATATACACATACATATAAAGTACTTTTTTGATAAAATCACTGTATGGCTGTTTATCTTCACTGATACACTAAACTGAGTTCAATTATTAAGAAAAAGCTCTACAAAAATCTCTAGTAAACAACCAGTAGATAAATGAGCTGTTGATCCTTTGCTGAATTAATGTAAAGCCTTTTCCTTATTTTTACACTCTTTAATCAAGATTTTAAAAGTGACAACAGATAAACCACTGTTCATGACTTGATAAATAAACTGTTCTCTCAAGAAACAGCAGAAGTCAATGGTAATAAGCTTTCATACTTCCATGACTGTTTAATTGGGAACTCTCAGAAAACCTGAATCAGCTGTCAACACAGACAAAACCTTAATTGTTTCTCTCTACCTTGCTTCACAAGCTGGGAACACGGCTACTCTATATTTTATGAAGGTCCCCAGGCACATATAAAGATTTCTGAGCACTAGCAGCTGTCAGCTCTTTAGTCACAAGGTGCTTCTTCACTGTAAATACCATGTCACTTAGAAATAAGGGTGATGTAAATTGTAACCTGTACAGTAGAATAAAAAGTTTAAACCATTATTTGGCTGAGAACTTGTGTTTATGTTCTGAATGATGTTGCTCCTAACACGTTTCAGAAATGACAGAGATACCAGCCTTTAACTCTGCATTTCTAATCCTACTAGGAGCACCATCTGCAAACCAACATGAATGACTTTGAGGACTGAGAAAATAATTCACCTAAAAGGAAGAGGTTCCCAAACAAATAAAACATTTTAAACTGAGAACCACATCAATTGAAAAAGTCACATAAAAATCCACATAAACTTCATGGTAAACTTGGAGAAGAATGGAATTAAAATAATTTGAGAACTATAATTTTGGAGTAAAAATAAATATCTTATAAGCAGGTATCAAGGGAAACAGATAAAACTCTTTGAGAAGTTTACCTACAAACAACCACATCTTCTTTTATTCACCAACTGTCTTCATTATATGAGATCAGGAAACATCTGTATTTATTTGACTGAATTATAAACTGCTTTCAGCTTTTCACTTTTAATCCTAGCTAAATAATTAGTTATTTTCATCAGCCAGTCAGTTGTGGCACTATGAATGAATCAGTTGGCACCAATCCAGATGATGACTGGTCCTGAACTTTGCTACAGACAAAATACAAACCCTTAATACAGGATTTCTTTCATTCTGCCCATGACTGCTGTTTGCACACTGCACATTCAATCCCAAGCACACAAACACAGTGATCTGCCTTGCTCTCACACCCAGAGCTTGCAGGGCTGCAGCAGCAGCACTGCAGAGCCACCAGCTCCACTGCTGGAGCTCGCTGCTCGTGCCAGGCATCTGAGGACCCATGGAGGAGGAAATATCATCTCGTGCACCTCTTTTCCTTCCCTGCCTTGCAGTGTTTTCCAGGCAGTCACAACACACTGCTGTTTGAGTTTGTTTTCCTGGCCCCTGTGTACTCACATTGAACACCAACACTTCAGCCTCTTGCACCCAGCAGGGCTGGCAGGCATGGGCTGTTCCAAGGCTCTCTTCCCACCTCAGCACCCCAACTCCCCTTGGGTTAATGTAAACTGCTTCTCTATTTCATCCACACTTCTCTGTGTTTCAGTGGTTTGGAATTTCAGAAGCAGTGTTTTAATTTAGAGAACTTTTCCCTTCTTCAATGAACAGAGAAGATTTGTGTTATGTGCCAATAAACAGTTATAGATTCTGTTTATTCCAACTTTCTGCTATTTGAAACTGTCTTTGTTCTATAAAACTCCATTGGAACAATAGGGCACTTGTTGCACTTGTGTTGTTCCTTCCCTCTCACTTGTTGCACTTGTGTTGTCTCTTCCCTCTCACTTTTGTCTCAGATTTGAAGGACTGCCAGCACTGACTTTACTGGTTAATAAAAGAGGGACATGTAAGTGTGCCAAAGAGTGATTCAAGCTCCTACCATGGCTCTGCATTAAGTTTAACAGGTGGCAGTGTGCAATCCCCTGAAGAGGAATTATCAAGATACCTCAATTAGAACAACGATTTTGTCAAATAATCTTTTATGTATGGGAAAATGTTGACCCTGATTTTCACAAACTGACTTTAAAAAGAATGGTTTCCCCCCAGCAGATCAAATATTCTACACAAGAACCAGTTGTAAATAAAAAAATACTGCACTTGTCTGTCACTTAGTTCTGCATTAAATATTTTTCAGCCTCATCCCAAAATCTTTGTCAGGCACTATTTTTAAGATATAATATAGCAAATACTACAAAATCAGACCAAAATTCAGTTGGTTTGAACGAGAGTCACTGTGCAGGCTGTGTTATCTGATTATTTTTAACACTCACGTCATCTCAATTGCTAAGTGCCTTTACTTGCTTCATAAGTGCCTTGCAGATCAGGTGAAATGATAAATTCACATCTCACTGATAAAGGTCAAGTATGCCTAGGCATCATATGATTACATTATTATTTTTATTTATCATCATCATCATTATTATTTTTGAGTTTGCAGACTCCAATTATAGAACTCTTAGGATTTAGCAAGAGAGAGATTAAACTGGATTATTCATTAATCCTACCACTGGTTCACACTTTTCAGCCTACCAACATTTTGTAAAGAAGCATTTTAGACTAGTTCACATAATTCCCTTTAGGTTATATGGGAGTCACAAGAAGCTCTGAATCTAAGATCTTTGAAAGGGACTATGGAGTATGTAAGGACAGCACCAGAGAATAGGGATGGGGAAAAAACCCTCTCCCCTCTCTGCTGCTTCAGGATGCCTTGGATGAGAGCTTGTCCATTCTGCTGCCAGACTCCTCACCCATGACGTGAATGCTGACAGCAGCACTGCCTGGTGCTGTTGGATGTCTCTTGCCTGTGGCCTTGCAGTCACTGTCTTATCAGAAAAAATTCTGTTCTTAATTACCAGTGTGATAGGGCACATGAGCTAAGCTGGCTGGTGGCCTCAGGTGGCTTAAGCCACCATGACGGGCTCTGGATATTCAGATTTATCCATCACTTTCAGACTGATGAACTCTGATTCGGCTGAGCATGCCAGCACCTCTATTTAAATTTCAGATTTGTGGGTCTCAAAGGCATTTGCTTCTTCTATTTTCTTTTTTGTTATCTCTTTAAAGACTTCAGAACAGAGAACAGGCATACATGTCAAAAAACTACCCTTGGATCTAAGTTCTTCTACAACTTACTTTTGTTATAGGAACTGAACACAGAATAACTTTTAAGGGCTTTGGGGTCCTTTTTTTGCATAGTTGTGTTTTGGGTTTTTTTGGTTTGTTTTTTTTTCTTGTTCATTTTAAACTGGGAATTTGGTGAACAACATGCATGGATATAGAATCAAGGAGAGAACAGTTTCATCCTTGAACAGGAAAGCCTGAAGAGAAAACCCTCCATCCAAAAAAAGCGAAAAAAATCCAAAAATTTCCAAGGGTTTCTGACCTGGAAAGTCACAGCAGAAATAATCAGAAGTGTACAGCTGAGAAAAGCTGTGGTTCTCTAAATTATTTTAGGGATGACTTTATGGAGTCCAAAGCAGGAATCCACAAATCAAGTCATCTACATTCAAATACGTTCTCTATAGGGGGAAAAGATACTTTAGTTAAAGAATTTTTGGTAAAAAAATCAAGCACCAAAATAGTGATATTCCTGTTGATCCTTCTTAATATTACTTATATGCAAGAACATGTTTGAAAATGAGCTTGGAAGTGAAGTTTTTTCCCAATTAAATGCAGGCTGACATGCACAGACAGCACGGAGCACGGGCTCCCCCAGGTCAGCACTGCCCTGCCCACGTGCACCCCAGAACTGCCAGGGGGGGTTTGCAGGCTGGGGCTGCAGTGGCTGTGCCTCCACCTCACATCCAGCCAGAATTAGTAAAGCCTGACTTGAGAGCACTGGTAGCAGCAAATTTGAGAACAGGAAACTGGAACAAGCACCACGAGGCATATGGGCCCTTCTAACCAACCCACTGGAGCTAAAGGAAAATGAGAAAAACATTGCCATTTGGTTTCCATTTTACCTAAAATTAAGGGGTTTACTTTTTGACCTATTTAACAATACTTGCCTCTTCAGAGTCCCACTGCAGGCACAGCACGCAGCACATGGGTAATACTGCTCAGAATTTGTTTCCATTGCAGACTAATGCCACTGCTATTTTAAATCAGCTTTTAACATTCCTGTTATCGGGAAATGCCCTTTTTAGAGGGGAAAAAGAAACCTACACCAGCCTGCTCTTCTGAATGCCTCAAGCATTCAAAATTAGCAGTGAGAATCCTGTGGATACTGCATACTCCCATCTTAAGAACAGATGTGGCACTGTACAGTTTTGGTATTAAGTACTGCCAAGGTTCCTTTCAAGCAAAGAACTATTTATCTGCTTAACACAGAACATAACCAACTTTTGTAAGTTTCATATATTACATTTATTTCAAAATGCTTGGCATTATTAATCCTTTTTATATTGTTAATATAAAGATTCTGCTTCAAAACCCCAGAAAGTTTATTTTTTTCCTCTCTTTTTTGCATTGCATGCACTGATGAACTAGCCTGCTCAGCAAGCATTTAACAGATTAGACACTTGAACATGGTTTCAGGCAATGCTCTCTCATGTTTCTGCGTATTGCCTGATAAACACTTCAAAGTAAACCGCTCATAAATATGAAATGAAAAGCCAAGAAGTCGTTATGCACAGCTTTGAGATACAAATCTCTTTATTCCCCTCTGAAGTGGAATTTGATTGACATAATGAGTCATAGATCCTGTCCAGGGACACACTGCCTTATCCCCTTTTCCTCAGGAGACAGGGAGTCTTTAAAGAAATCCACTTCAGAACTTTCTGACAGACAGCTCCAGGAAAGTTGAACACTACAGAAATGTATTATTTTATATTAATACCTACCTTAACAACTGTGACACGTGTCAAGACTGACTCCAAAGCCCCAGCACCTAACCCTGCTACAGGAGGCCAAATCCCAGATGTCCATTCTATCTCATTATCACGGACACAGTGACACAGAGCCACAAAGGAGAGCTCCCAGAGCCACAAGGGCTGGGCTCAGCTGGGCTCTGTCCTGTGCTCACCCCCAGGGCCCCTCTGTGAGCCTGGGCAGCTCCATCCCCAGCAGGCAGGAACAGATCCTGGTGGAGCTTCAGGAGGAACAGGTGAGCCCTTGTGCTGCTCCATCTCAGAGCCTGGTCCCTTCCCTTCCCTTCCAGCACAGCCCCTCCTGCCCAGTGCTACCCACGCCCACCCTGGGGCAGAGCAGAGGGGGCTGCCAGGGATGCTCCCACCCAAGCAGTTCCACATGGCTGTGGCCCTCATTAGAAGGCAGATTTATCAGGTACAGACCCCCACAGTCATTTCCTACAGTTCACAGGTCCGTGCTGTGAAGGAAATTAAGACTTTCATGTGAGAAGGAGCAGTTAAAACCATCTAGCCTGAAAAAACCTCTGAAATGCTAATTTGGATATTGCTGTTAATAAATGATACCCATATGAAAATGACAAAAACCATGTAATTGTTGGTCATTGCTATTCCACAAAATGGCTATTCCAATAAAAGTCAAGCTTTAAGCCACCACAGTGAAACTGCTGATCAGTAGTGCCATAAACAAAATTACAGTGCAATAAATTGCTACCCCACAATGTTGTATTCACAACCTGCATTTGTAGTACTTGTGGAGGTTTTTAGAAGGAATCCAGAAAATATCTGCCTAAATTAAGATACAACTTCTGGCACTTGATTTGCTAGCCATGCTGTATACATAAAATTATCCATCCTTGCTGGCTTTCATTAGTCTCTACTCCCTATGAAAAAATAATAGACAAAGAATACAAGATCCACCACTCACAACTTGGCTTTCTTTTGTTAGTGGTAGTGCTATTATTAGTGTTATACATGAGCTATTCATATGATTTATACAATAATACATCATTAAGATTTAAAAGGCAACAGTAAAAAATTAGTTTAATTTGTGGTGTTCAAAATGCATTCCATTTTTTTTTTATTTTGCCAATAAAAATGAAAGGCTAATATCTACAAAAAGCACACAGTAAAACAATGAAATGGAGAGAAAACTAACTATTAAGACAACTGAATTCATATTACATGTAAATAATGAAACATTAAAGTCTAATTTTGCAGAAAAAAGCTGAAAGGGAGATTTAGAAGCTTAAGAGGATGAAAAACCACAGTGTGGTATTGCCCTCCATCTACAAAGAGCATCACTGCCTCTTCTCAGTCACTGAGATTACTCAGACATTGTTTTTCCCTCTGAAATGTTTCTTGTTAAAAACTTTTGCTGTTGTTATTTATTATTTGCAAATTACAAGCACATTTTGACCCTGCTATATTGAGAGTTCTCTTCCTTCTCAGACATCTTAATGGCCTGCCCTGGCTTCCCTAATCTGGTAAGCAATAAAGATTTACATCAAAATACGGCAACACGAATTGCAACAAATATGGAGCAAAATGGGCAAGTGCTTGAAAGAGCCCAGAACTAAATCAAAACTTATAATTATAAACAGGCATTCTCCCATTTTGCAATTTTTGATTATGGATTGCCCTATGTACATTATAATTTTTTTTCCTAAATTGCAACTTTTTGTAACTATTTTGAATATTTGTGAAGAATGATTACCATACACAGAACTAGGGAACTGTGGCCAAGTACCTTGGCTCACATCTGAAAAAACTGTCACACCCAAGTATTAATTTTAACACATGTATTATTCCAGTGTTGATGGATTGCCAAATGAAAGGCAAATAAGGCATCCAAAGTATTCTGAATTACTCAGTCTTCACAAGTCTTCTGCAGCCCTCACAATTCCTCCAAAATCAATATTACACATGCCAGTAAAATTACTTCAGAAATGAACTAGAACCTAAAATAAATACCTTTTTTATGGTAACTATCTTAGAATAAAGCATGTTTCTAAACTAGTGCTATTATAAGAGATGACACCACAGTTACTGAGCTCTCCTTGCAAGAAGTGAAATGTTTGGGGAGGGCTGGAGGCAGCATTAGGTATTCTGATGGGGTGAACAAGCACAGCTGCCACTCACACCCTTGGCTCTGTCAGTCACCTCAGCACGCAGAAAGCAAGTTGTCACTGGGAAAGGAGCTCCTCAGAGATCTGCAATTGCTGCTTGACCTGCAGCTGAAAAGCAAGTGCTTTGCTCACTAGATCTATTAGCCCTTTGACTTCATTCATTCACTGGCTAATAGAAATACATTGCTAAAGTCAGTGATTAATTCGTTTCTTTGGCGAGAGCGCTGAATTCTTGAAGCCTCTAGAATGACTATCCATGGAGATTCCAAAACCTAAGTGGTTACCTATCATTTGTGGGTAGAAATCTGGCAAGAGACATCAAGTTGTTGCTTTTCTTTTTCCCTCTTCAACTTCTCTCCAAGAACAACCTTTTCTTGCAGCACCAGAATTTCATCTAACATGGACACCAATCCAATCATCATGTCTGTCCATTTTTATTCAGTCATCTTTGTGCTGGAAGCCTGTTCAACAAATCAACATCTTTCTATTTATTTTCTGTGCTTCCCAGGTTTGACATGAACACAACAGCTGAAACAACAGCTTACTGTTCTCCTAAAGGAACAAGGCAGGCTTCCCTCAGCTTAAGGAGTCAGACAACCTCAAAGAGAGGAAGAAACCCCAAACCACCTTTGCACACACTGCTGAATTCTCCCCTGGACAGAACCAACAGATTTTTTAAATTGTCTAAGATGTCAGTGTGTAACAAGGAGTCTGGAAAGCATTCTGACAAAAACGATGGGAATCCGACCTGACAGTCCATTGCTTTTACATGAAAAATGCCATCTTTTTTCCTTCTGTATTTCTGATCTATTACACCTTGGCATCTTCTGATCCAAGTTTGGCACTGTGATGAAAACACTGCACAAAACAAGTTTTCAATCTAGAAACAGAAGTTCCCTTCCAATCATGTGGACAATTTTCTTCATTAATAACCAGATAGAGAGTATATATAGTCAGTTTTGTAAATTAGGGTTGTGTCATTCAAACAAGGATCCCATATCTGGACACAATGGGGTAAACAAAACCAAATTTTGGGAATGTTTCTAAAGGCTTCCTTCCCTGCTTAAGTCTCATTCTGAGAAAAGAAGGAATGCCTTTAAAATTATTACAATCAGTTCTAGCTTTGCATGCTGGAACGGTGTAAGTGTAAGAGACAGGCCCTATCTGCTAGTTCACTCATCTCAGTTGCCTTCAGCTTTGTTCCAAACACCAAAATGCCACTAAACCCCACAAAACTCTGAAAAATGTGCAAAGGGAAGTATTTCACTTTTGAAGGTGCTGGTAATGCTGACATTCATTTTCAGTGCACACAGAACAGTTGCAGCTTAGTCCTAAGAAATGAGTAAGAGCATTTTAAACTCGTGCATATGCTTATATTTACAAACAAATTCTTCCCATTTATGCCAATTGCTAAAAAATATTAACTTAGCTAAAAATTTCTGATAAAAAGTCAAACATTCAACAGTCTTTTAAGTCCAAGCTTATCTGAAAGCTGGCAACCAATAGGAAGGATATGGTTTTGAAGTCAAACTAGAAAAAAGAAAAAAAGAGTAAAATATAGATAGCCATATATATTTCTTTGTTTGCCATTTTCAACAGTGACACACATTTTCTAGTACCCTCAGCTCAGGAAACAATTAGTTGTGGGCAGAAGAAGCTTCCTTGGAGGAGCTGCACTGCACAGCTGCCTGAGCAATGGCCAACAACAACCTGAGCTCCCCATCACTCGAAGGCTGCCTTCTGACAGCCTGCATTTCAGTGATGGAAAGCACGATCCTTCCTACACTGTATGCACTGCACTATGCATTTAGTCCTTGGAGAGCTTTCAGAATGAAAAGACCATAATTATTACTACCATCATTATTATTAATGAAAAATACACATGTAAAATTAGGTTTCGAACACAGTGTTTTATAGCCCCTATTTGTCTCTGTGGACACACGCCATAATGGCTTTAACAGACCTTTAACACTCACTGACTAATTAATCTTTACACTCAGGACCCAGCACTGAGTTTTATTCAGTAAGGAGCAGAAAATAGCATCTGTGGATTGGGCTTGCAAGGTCCACTGCATGAATAAATTGACAGGCTACAGGAAGAGTTGGCATTAAACAGCTCCTCTCCTCCCCTCAGTACTCCTGCAAGAGCCTTCACCAGCCACTGAAGCTTCTCTTCACAAACTCCTCACATACAATTTATTTCTATTTCCTGAAGTGACTCTTTTCAACCTTACAGGGACTCAGTCTTCCAAGTACATTGACACAGAAAAAAAATATTACAGGGACTAGATATCCCTTTAAAGTAGAAGTGCATTTCCTACACAACCAAAGTATGCACCAGAAAATTCAGTTTGACTATGGAGAGCACAAACGAACCATACAAATTAATAGACCTCAGCAATTTGTCAGAAAAACCTTTAGGCTTCCATTTCCAACTCAGACAGGTTCTAAATATGAAAAAGCACAGGGAAAATATTCTGCAGAAAGAAAGCACAAAGAGAAAACACACCACGCAATTTCTTAATAGAATAAATTCAATCTTTGCTTCTCTTAAAAGAATTTTAAAGGTATTGTAAAAGAATAAGCATATAGGGGTAAATTTCCCTCAGCTCATTTGCATGACACAGTTGTAGTCAATATAGCCCACCCAGAGTCCTGCCTTACTTCTAATGTAAAGCCAGGCAACCAGAACACCATCTTCACTTACAAAAAATCAAGTGTGTGTTTATCAGTCAAGCCTCAGTGGCAGAGATTTCATCAGGATGAAATTACCAAGTATTCTGATTTTTTCCCAATATAGGTAAACCCTGGTAACACTACGGAATCCCAGATCATGGCATCTGTTTCATTCTATGAAGGTAACTTCAAGAATGACTTAATCCATTTCTTCTGTGCATAAAATGGCATTAGGAACCAAGCCTTGTGAGCTGCAGCACAGTCAGCAGCAATGATAGCACAGCACTTATTTTGAGAGTCAAATAAACCTCCCTAGGCTGCTGCTTTAGCCAGGAAGGTCACAGATGAGTTATGGTGTATTTCTTACAACACAGCATTTATTTCTCTGTATGCCTGTAGAGATAATACTTGTCAGATTAGCTCTTCTTCTCTGGAATTCCTCACCACTGGTTTAGCCTGTGTTTCCCAGCAGAGGGCTATTAATTAAAGTCCAGTGGGACTCAAATCTGAGCTTATTAATGGTTGGATGGACCCAAGTAAAAACACATCTGCTCCCACACCTCAGTCTCCTCTCCTTGTTTTTCCTCACTTATTGAAGCACATTTTCAGTTTCCCACCATAAATTCCACAAAATCCTCCCTATCAATGAGCCATATTCTTCTCTCAAGCCACCTCTAAGTAATTTCTCAAGCTTAAAAAAAGGACAGGGAGGTGAATCAACCAGGAAACAAAATCCTCATCTGCCAACATTTGATCAGTTACAGCTTATGGTTTTATCTCCCCAAACATTTTCCCATTATAAAAAAAAAATGAAGGCTTGCAATGCTCTATGTATCAGTACATGTTAAAAAAAAAAAAAAGACTTCAGAATTTAATAGGATTTTATAGGGACTCAGCTTTGTGAATTACACTCATATAAAAAAACTCTAAAGTAATTTCTATTTGATTTGAATCCATTTACGTATGACAATATCTGCTATAACCTGACAGGAACAGTCCAGCTGAAATTGCAAGGACATGAAACCAGGAGCTGGCTCCCTTCCCACTTAACCTGCAATCCTCTCAAGTGGGGGAGGAAAGTTACCAAGCACTGTGTAATCCTCCCCTCCTGCTTTAGAATGAAAAGAAACCCTGGTATGAAAAAACATCCATTAGATGAATTTTTACTCAGATTAACCATTTACTCAGAGGTCACATGTAGGCTGAATTCCAATCCAGCAGCATGTTATATATCTATTTTAAAGGAATCATGGAGGAGAAACAGTCCCTTTGTGAACTGCTACATCACATCCATCAGGACTGAAACAGAAAACTGTAAACACAAGGAAAACACTATTCCAGCCTAAGAAACACTGGAAAAAAGCATGTAAAGTACATAATGTATATAATGTAATCCACAGTCTTTTGGTCCAGCTCAGCAGAAACATAAAAAATAACCCACAAAATAGCACTTATATGATCCCACATATCATGAAGAGCATGGTTCAAGACAGAAGAGGGAGGGAGGTCAGTATTAAACCATAAACTTGACTTCTGCACCCTCCCACCACAGCCTGACACTCCCTGGGATGCAATTTCCTGGCTGGGGAAGAACAAGCTAATGGCTGCTGTGAACCTACAACTGCATTACACCCAGTCCTAAGTGATGTAGGACTGGATCAGGTGTACCTTGATTCCTTCTGCTTCATGTACAGGAACTGAAAAGAGGCAGCGACCCTTAGACCTAAATCTGTTAATGGCACCTCCAAACTCTAAGAGTAATAAGCTTATTTTTCAGGCTAGAAGAGAAAAAAATTATAAGTTAAAATGTAATGGGCACAGTCAAGAAGTTGGCTTAGATTTATTGGTTTTGTTACATATGTTCTGAATAGAAAAAAAAAAATCATCAAATGTCACATAAAATGTGTCAGAACATGCACCCTCCATAGAGCACTGCCATTAAAGTGATTACATACTGGACATTTAGTTATTCAGAATATATTTCATTATTTTTGCAAGCACCTGAACAAATATTTGCCCCCAGTGTTCTGAAGCTGGACATCATTTGCAGCCACGACTGTAACTGGGAATGGGAGCCTGACTTCTGCTGGGACCTGTGCCTTGTCATGCCTGACAGTTGGGATCTTTATAAACCTGAGCTGTTTGTGTCTGAGCAACAACTTAACTGCACAAACCCCAAAAAGTTAAAAAGTGAAGATTAAACTACTAAGTATACCTACACAATGCAGATTTTGAGAAATGTAATAGCTTTTACTTTGATGTAACAGCTTCCAAAAATCAACTGATGAAACTGAAATAAGGTCACTAAAATAATGAATAAGAGTGAATTAATGCAGTTTAAACAGTATTTTAAACCCACATGATTTTTTTCCTCAGTGTCTTCATTTAGATACAACTATACTTTAATTTTCTTGGTGGCACTGATAATTACAAGCACTGTCCCCATGTAAAATGTTTCCACTTTCATACACGTATTTTTTAATAACCAGATTATGTATGAATGGGGTTGTTTTGTTTGACCATGAACATTTCAAATTACTTGGATTTTAAAATACTTCTTGCCTGCATTTTTCTTAAGTTCCACAAATTCTAAAGACTTAATCCTGTGGTGCAAAGTTACCTGAGGATAACTCGTATTTTCTGGCATTTCCAAGAAATGGATAAGGAAAGGATAAGGAAGGTCCTCTCCACAGACAGATCAGGCTGGCCACCACACATGTAATCCATACATGCATATTTAGCCCATATTTAAACTAAATCATGCTTTGGGAATATACTGAAGTATCACACAGATAAGAGGTTCCTACCATTACCCCTGTGTTACAGATCAGAAGAAAGAGGGATTATTGACCAAAGGAAAACAACAAACTCAAACCCTGTATTTTCACTCTGTGTTTTAAATCAAGGTTGGCTCCAAAATTTTCTAGAAGGAATGCTTTTTTTTTTTTTTTTTGACACAGAGATGTGCCCTGAATTTCAGGAAACCAGAAATTCATCTTGTTACAGGTTTTTTAATTAATGCAATGAGAGATTTACAGTGCTTAGATGGATATTATAATCTGAATAAACACATCTAGAAGACTTAGCTGCTTCTTTTTTTTTTTTCCTTCACACTACAAAAATTGCTCATGGGACTGCAAATTACACTGGTACAAGCAATGAATGTTGCTATCAGTAACAATATTAGAAAGAATCAAGTGACCACAACAGCACACTCCAAACACAATTTTTCTTGTGCACTTGAACCATGAAGGAACTCATTGACTATTATGACAAAAATTCCTCTGATGGAGGCCAAGAGTGGCAGAAAATCTTGTGCTAGAGCCCCCCAGTGTGAAGGGGCCAAATCCATGTCATGGTGCACATGGTCTCTTTTCTTTCCTCAGGAAACAAGGAGATCCATGCTCTGCTCAGGGGCTGCCCTCCACCTGTGGCCTTCTCCCAACAGAAGAGGATTTATTCTTAGCTCTCCTGGCATGACAGGACACTCCAAGTAAAGTAGTACCACTGTCATGGAGGCTGTGGTCTATTTTCAGAGTAACACTCCCAGGATCAACAAAAAATTGTGTCTCAGGAAAAGATGCTCCATAGTGAATCCTGGGTTCAGCCAACATGCAAAGTCTCCAAACATGCTCAGTCAAATACTACTGACATTTTTCTAGGAGCCACCCTTGGGAGGTAATAAACCTGGATTCACAATGACAGACATGGTTATCACTGACTTCTGAGATGTTATTCACACTTAGAGTTAGATGACTCACTCCTACAAAATTGTGCAAATTCAGCTCATTTTTCCTCTTCTCTCCTTCTCCCTTTTACTTCACAACTCACACCTAAGGTGTGAGAGCCCTCGCTGAGCCTCCACTATTGTCTCTCTTGATGCCTGCCTTTCCTATTTCTTTGACTGTCTTTTGGTCTCCCCAATCCAGCAGTTTCAGACATCTTTATTAAATAAATTATATTAATAAATCTGCTTGAACAGGAGTAATTCCTATGTTAATAAAACCCAGTAAAAATATGTCTTTGACTTCACCTTCATATTTTTAAATTCTATTTTCTAACAACAAATAAAGCACTCTAACCTTTATTTTTTTCTAAATTATTATTACAGGTTTTGAGATGGATAAAAGCAATATGCATTTTCCAGATACACCAGAAAATTAGGAAAAAAACAAGACACATAGAATTAACTGAAGTGGAACTCTCCCTTTTGATGGATAGCTTGAAGTTCCACTAATCATAGAAGTTTGCAAAATAATTTCTGATTAGTTAAGAATGCATGCTACACAGACAACAGAAAGGGAAGGAAAAAACCAACAGTGGAAATATTAGCTAATATAAATAAAAATGGATTACTAATCTAAGTGCAAAGATTTTTTTTTTGCCTTTTTCAACTCACAATGTTATTCATGCCCCTGAGCAACTCACTTAATCTTTTTTCTCCTGCACTTTGTCTGTAAAATGGGAATGAACCAACATCATTTATCCCACTGGCGTAATATGTGAGTTAGAGTAAGACAAAAATAACAAAACCCAAACATCTCAATTATTTAAATAGGATTTGGTACATCAGAATGACATATATAATCTTAGCTTTTGTTCTCTTCAGGAAAAAAACCCTATGAATTACTTAAAATCCATACATTTTTCATTCTTAAGCATTTCACCTCTGTCTTCTTCCATTTTACATCATTTTTAGCTACATAAAAGATGAAGTAGAGGCATTTCCAGTTGTTTTTCTCAGACTTTACATCTTGGGTAACTTCTTATTTATCACCTTTCACCACAAATTAACATGCACATCAAGACAAGTTCATTAGCATTTAGAGGCCTGTTAAATGGATGAAAAAAGAACTGCATCTCAAAGTGCCCTGGATCATCTACTGGTATTCAGTGCTGAATAATTTTATAGTTCATAATAATCAGTTTGCTTTTCTTCCTTTCTAATTGAAAAGCTCTGAAAGTAAAATTTATTTCCTTAGTAAATAAATGCTCCTTGTCAGAAACTACAATAATATTTGCTTTCTGAAGGTAAGAAAAATGCCTGTATAAAATAAATAGTAAATGCAATTATATACAAAAAACTATGATATGTATATATATGACACTATCTAGAAGAATAAAATACTACATTCTTATGAAAGAAATAAAGCCAAGCTCAGCATATGCCTGTCCTGCTGACGTGAAATTTCACCTCCCATTAGGAAAATGACATTTGCTTTAACACAGCCCCAACTCATGAGAACTGAAAAGTGAGAGGAGAATCAAATCCATGGAAAGTACTGGCAGCCAGAGAGACCCAAAACCATTGTAATCAAGCATGAATAAAGTCATCATGGAAATGCTAACAAGTAAAGTGACAGCTTTATACTGAGAACTCAGATATACTGGGGCTATTAATTATTTAGGGTTAATTATAGAAGGAAAAGGAATTTAAAAAGGCACTATCAGCACAGCACTTCAAGCTCCAGTCTCTCGGAGTTCAGTCATGCACTTGACAAATACAGACTGTGGGGAAAAAAAGGAAAATTTAGGAAAGATGACACCACAAGCACAATTCCAAATTCATCCAGGGCTGTGCAAACACTGCCTGGTGTGTTCTGAGCCTGAGAAGAGCAGAGAATAAAATAAAGCACCACACACTCAGAAAACCCCAGGTACCTCGGTACCCTTTTTTTTATATCTCAGGATTAACACAGATAAGAGCTCGTTCCACAAGTTCTGCTAATGCTTTCTCTTCTTGCTGCTTCTGCCCAGAGTTAGCACTCTGAAGCCCACAAGTGACACCTTTTGTTCTTTAGCCTCTTTCAGCATTGCTCCTGACCAGCCTTATTCACCTCTTTTTCTTGGTAACTCTCTTCCACATCAGTCCTCATATCTGAAAATTAACTTTACCTTTTCAATATGGAAGATACTCTCACTTCTATTAAATTCACTAGATTTTGTTTCTTTGTGATTTTACAAGTCTTTATTTATTAGTATCATTCTGCACAGGTTAGAAGTCCTTAAGAAAAGAGCACTGAGATAAAAAATAATAATAAAAAAAATGTAATTGAATAGTGAATATGGAGATAAAAAGGAAAAACCACAAATGCATTCAAAATATTTTGCCAGGATTCTTGCAAAGAATTCATTGAGAGGAAAAAAAAATAGAAAATTTGACAGACACACTCTACCACCTGCATATCCAAAAATATCTATGGATTTCAGCAGAAATATAAAACTTCAAGCATAACAGTCTCCTTGACAGTAAGACAAGAAGCCACTTTCTACAAGTGCCCTCTCTCCCCTCATCTGCATTTCAGATTATGCCATATGTTAATTTACAACCTGGAGTCATAAGAAATGGGAGATAGTCCATACGAAAATGTTTTTAAGTGGAACAGGAGGAAGTTAAATGATAAGAAATCACAGTTTGCCCTCTTATGCAACAGAGTCTACTTCATCCTTTAGCTGCTCACTCTGCTAAAAGATTTCCTTTGGTCCTTTCACAGGGAGGTTTGTGGCTGCCAAAGATCAAGTGCAGAACCAAACCACAGAACTCCCTTCTTGGAGCTGCTGACAACAGAAAAATACTTTTCAGTATTTCAGTGTACCTTTCAGGCTAAAGAAAGGTAAAGATTGTGCAGAGATTTAGCCCAGCTTCACCCTCTGTCCTGAAAGCTGAAATGGTAAAGGCCTTGGAGAGCCATCATCTCTGTCAGACATTCTCTTACAAGAACAAACAATGAATGAAGTACTTACTTCAGCCATTTTCTTACCTATGAACAAGATGAATTTAAGCCAAACAATTTGGCTTTTTTTCTCCCCCCAGGAATATTGCAGAGCATTAAGTAAATTATACTGCTGGACTAAATGTAGTAAACATATGAGGTACAATACATCTTGTTCTAAAAAAAGCATGTTTGGTATTCACTGACACTACCAATAACTTTTGAGTCTGTTTCCTTGCTAAGCAGTCATATGACCTCCAGAGACAGAGATTTTAATTCCTGTTTTGAAAACAGCACCATAAACGTGTCCAGGAGCTTAATTTATTCAATCATTTGTGGAAATTTACTGTGCATTTCTGTAACAGCATTTTTTGATATGCAACCATAACTCCTCTCTTGCAGCACATTATTCCCATCACCTGAGGAGGATCTAAGGTAAATCTCTATCAGTGTGAGCCATTTATTTGTTTGCAGATCCCTGGTGCAAACACAAGGAAACAAGTCTTTCCCATGTCTGACAGATACACTAAGAACTGCATTTTCTTTACTGTCTGAAATGGTCACTCCCTCTTTTGATCTGAGCAGAAGGGTTGCCCAGAGGGTTCCCTCCCATGGACATTTCCAGGGCCAAGCTGGATGGAGTCTGAGCTACCTGGTCTGGTAGAAGTTGTCCCTGCCCATGCAGGGGGCTTGGAATGAGATGGTTTTCATGTCCCCTCCAACCCAAACCACTCCATCAACTTCAAATAATCGACTTCACCTGCTCCAACTATAGCTTAAACAATGAGGATAAAAAACCATTGTGCTGGGATAATTAAAATAATTTAAATTAAATTAAATTAAATTAGAATTCAAAACCATGATATAATAAGAAAAATCATAAATTTCATGGGAAAAAATGAATCTGAATTAAATCCCTATTCTCTACTACTCCACAGCTGAGCAAATAGATACTTTAGATTCAATAACTGAATCAGTACAATTAAACAAAAAACATTTATATATTTGTATATTTTAGAACGTAATGTTCCATCTATAAAAAATTGCCTCCTAATTTCAGGTTTCTTTATTCTGTCAAGTCATTCTATTGATTCCAAGTTCTTCCTTTGCCTTCATGTTCTACAGATCATCATCATCATGTCTTAAAATTCCATAAATGTTTTATAAATATCACACCTGTATGGTTAAGAGGATAAGTTGCCATACTTCTAAAATATTTTTCCTTAAACTGAATACTAAGATTCTCAGGAGTAAAAGCGATACTGGAGAAAAAACTGGATAAATTCTAGTCCATTATGCTTTTGCAAGCTGTAGACATAATGAGAAAAGAGAGAGATCTACCAAAAAAAAAAAGTCACTCTAAAACAATACTTCAGAGGAATTTTGTTGACAAGGACTGTTCTGCTCATGTAGTGCTGGCCACAAAAAACACCACACAGCAAACCCCATGTGGGATAGATACACTGGGATCAAGGTGCAATATTGTTATGCTGTCAAAAAAATGAAGGAAGAAGATGAATTTAAGAGACTGAAATTAAGATGGAGGAGTCTGTCATGCAATAACAGCTTATAAGAGTCACAAACCCAACATATAAACATAAAACAGCAAAGCTGACATATTTGATAACCACAAAGGCAGCTTATCCCAAATACACTCTCAATTACAGTCATTCTGCATTACACAAAATGCAAAAACAAGTTGAGCCAAGTGCAGTATCACACCACCATCTCAGTTCTCATGTTTTTCACGTTGTCAGCCTCCTGCCTGGGCAAACAGGAAGGTTTTCTCCTTCTCTCTCTGTGGGAAGAGAAGGCAGTTTGCCCTCTTCCAGCAGGGCCACTCACGTCCCACCCTGCCCCACACAGGAAGGTGGAACATGGCACAGCAGCTCCTGTGCCCTGAGCATCACCAGGGAAGCTCAAGGTTTCTTTGAGGGTGAATTCCACACATCCAGCTGAGCCCCAGCTGTGTGGCAGAGCTCTCCAAACCAGGCAGCTGTGGGCAGTGGGCTCTCTCAAACACACCTTGGTAGGTCAAACCAGCCCCTCATTTGCCTGCTCTGTGGCAGCTGCCCCAAACTGCCACAGCACAGGAAGGAGCTTCATTAGGCTTTGGCAACAGCAAAAACAAGCACCAAGGTTCATTTTACTTCAGAAATGGTAAAGGAACAGGCAAACAGGGATGAGAGATTGTGCACTGAGTCAACAAGAGAGACTCACAGAACTGAAGTACTGAAGACATCTAAACCCACAATCTGTTGTGTACACAGTGATTTCAGAGAGCAAATAACATTTCAGTTTTCTGTGCTGTGTTCTGGTTGAATTGTCCACATTTGAGCAATCCTAAATACAAGTGCAGGATTTTAGTCCATATATAACACTAGGTGATATATACTTCCAAGTACCTCAAATTTAATGTTCTTTCTTCTAATTAGACTTCTGCTGGATCTGTAGGCAGTCTTATAAACCACTTTAACCTTAATTTTTCATTATGAAAATTGTAAGTATTCATTAACACTGGATGACATGGCATTACAGCTGTGATATATCATTCCTCATATTATTAACAGTCTACTTTATAAATTCAGTGCTTGAAGCACATACTGGTAATAATGCCTTATGAGTTTTATTCTTGTAAGAATTTAGAAACAAATTTAACAGGAGCCCACACAGTTCCCTAATCATACACAAAATTTTATTTGCTGTAATTACTTTATTGTTATATCTGCAGCAATTTTAGCAGACACACTAGAAACTAAACCTCAACCCCCCAAAAAGAGAAGCTACATGGCTAATACTACTCTTTCCACCTCTCTAACTCTTTGGTAAGATAACTTAAAGACTCAAGTCCAGATTATCACTTTATGTGTAGTAAACTTTTAGCATACTGTAAATAATTTCAGTCAAAGGTAATACTTTCCCCACAGAGACCAAGTACCACTTTAGCTTTTCTTCAATATCATTCAAATGCCTATCTCAGGGATAGAAAAACTTCAAAGGCAACTCAGATGTTGCTATGAAATCAAATTGACTGCCATCTATAAAAAGTTTTTTTGGTACTCTAACTACATAATGTGAAAAATTATTATATTTATAATATTTAATATATCATGATAAACTGCCAACCTTAAAATACAGTACTCTACTGGAAGTAATTTTTAAAAGTGAATATACAATTCTAGACCAGCTACCACAGAGTAGCCATTTGCTTGAAGGAATAACATTTATGCAATTTGTTCTACATTATGCTCTTTTTTTTTTTTTTTTTAAATTATCTAACATTGCTTCTGGTCTTAGTAGCAAAACCTAAAATACTGATAATTTTTACTTCAGTATTTAAACAAATGGAGTTGATTAATGTATTTGAGAAGACAAAGTTGTACTGAACTGAGTCATCTACAATTGAGCCTTTACCATTTCATATAATCAAATATGATTATGAATATCAATTTCATATTCAGAATTTCCACTTGTTTCCACAGACAGCAGACAGCTTGCTCTCTCCTAGGTAAAACTGACCACAGGCTATTCTGTGGTTTTCCCAAGGAATAGTGGAAAAAAATACAGCTGATGTTAGCCAGCTGCTCAATTTCCTTAGCATTAGACATTTCTTTATATTCTACAAGTGCTGGTGGAACTGCAAAACAAAACCCCTCAGCTGCAGTGCTCAGTGCCATCCCCTTGTAAAAGAAAATTTCCATAAGGTTTAGGTGACACATGACTTTGGAAAAACATGCCAAGAGAAGGAACACAGCAAACAGCAAGCACCAAGAGTCCAAAGTTAGGAGTGGATAAACGAGGCAATAAGGAAAGAAGGAATATGAGAGCAAGGATAGGCTGCTAAAAAATGTCTATCCATACCAGGATTGGCAAGGCATACCTGGGCTCACAACATGGACAGAGGAGCAATGCTAGGAATAAAACAGACAGATACTGGCAAGTTCTTCCAAGCAAATTGTTTTTTAAGCTGAGGAAGAGTCTTGCAAGGCCATCAACAGAAGACAAAGACTTAATATTCAAAATTACACTGGACAAACTACACTGGAGAGACATTTCAGAACTGATGATCAAACTGTTCTTCTCTTGCCATCCTCTTCAAAAAACTGTCTTACTTTGTGAAAGTAGTGATTGTCATAAGGAACACACTTGACTGTTTAAGGAAAACAGAGCCCAGCAGCATCATCAAAAGCAATTCTAGCTACACATAAGCAAGAAAACAGAACTGCCTTCACTGCTCTGTCAAGGACAGTTTCAAGTGTTAAATTCAGTTTGTAACATCCAGGACTTGACTAAAGTTTAGGGAAAAGAATAGGTCTTAACTACTGTATTTTCAATAACGTTTCTTTAGCTGAGTGATTTATTCCTCCATTTTCTGGACTTATTCAAATTCAGCTGAAGTAAGTTCTCTTTACTTTTCACTGCATTATGAAGAAACAGCCAACTGTTTTTTCGAGCTTTCTGCATCCATTTTAACAAGGTTCTACCATGCACACAAACATCTGAGCCCCGCTCCACCTCCCATATTAGCAGCAGCATTCCTCAGAGAGGCTTTTCTCCAAGCAGTTTTAAAAATATATCTTTTTATTCCGAATTGAACAGGATGTAGAGATGGCCACCAGTGGAGAAGCAGGAATCACAAACCTATAACCCAACTATTCTAAGGAAATGTGAGCAAGTAATTACAAATAAAACTGCTTACATTCATGCAACTTGTTTGGCAACAGCAGCATAGCATAAGGAAAGCTGCTACAATTCATAACAGCATCTTGTAATAAAACAGCTTTATGCATCCCTCTCAAACTGTTTAGTGCTCAAATCTCATCAGATGGCTGAGTAAGCATTACACTTTGGGACAGTAAATCTCTGTTTCCAATATGGTCTGCACTCACAGACACGTACTTTTGCACTCACTGTACTCACTTCCAGCTAAGCACTCACATGGAAAAAAAAAAGGCAAAAAAGCAATACATAAAGACATCTGCATGCTATTTTGTCCAATCAGCTATCTAGACTCTGAAACCATTTTGGAACCTTAAAGGAAGAGCACCTCAAAAGGAACTGACTGCTGCCAGCAAAAGCTAATTTGAAGTTGGATTTATAAACATGAAATAGCATCAAAGAACCACCTTTATACAAGTCACTGTCTCTTCAACCTGTCTTTATCCACATCACTGGGGCACAGAGGGCCTTGTCATGGTATACTTCAGTTCCATTAGAGACAAACTAAAAGGTAGGAAAGGGTTTAGAAAGCACCACCAAGCTGAAATCCATCACAGAAGATGACATTATACAGGCAGATGCTTGAAGAGCTCTGCTTAGAGTGACAGACAGTTCACAGAACACACAACTGACTGAACTGCAGCATCTAATTAAATCTGTACAGAAAAACACTGGGTACTGTGGGTTTTCCAAAAACACAGAGAAGAGCATCACCAGACCTAATGGCTAAAACTGAAGCCAGTTTCCAAAACCCAGAGAGAAGATGGCATCTGCTTTTATCATGGAGGCTGAGGTCCCACAGTCACTGTCCATCAGTGGAAATCATGGATTTTCATTTTCTACTTCTACTTCATGATCTACTGATGTTTCCAGAACTTCAGAATGTGCCTAAATTAAGGAAAGATTACTGGGATCAACGTAGAAATAATCTAATGAACGTTAATGAGCAAGCTGAAAGCAGGCAAAGGGAGGTAACTGCAGATCCTCTGACCTGGAACTCTGAATCCAGAGACAAATAGTACAAAACAAACAGGACAAATGCTGGGCCCTGCTTACCCAATTATACTTCCTTATCATTTTGTTTTTATACTGGTTTATAGGCTTTAAATGAATTGGCCATCAGCACTTGGACTCAACTCCAAAGCCCCCGTGGTTCTCTAAGGAAGACAATGAGCTTTGGTGGTATTTTTATCTGTTTGAAACTTTCCTTATGTTTTTCTCACTGAGTGAAGTGTGTGCATTTGGGCTCAGCCACAATATCTTAAAAGCTTCTAGAAATCACATAATGCATTGGAGGTGTTAGGAGAACAAACAGGGAGGACAGAGGAAATATAAACAGAGCAATCATCACCACAGATGAACCAGCTGACCACTGAGTCTGGAATTCAGTCCCCAGTAGTAAGACATTTCAAAACAACACGGAGGAAAAAAAAATAAAGCAGAAAAGACAATTACTGAGTAAACAAAAAACACCTAAAACCTGGTCCCAATGCATTTGAGCTGAAAACTGACTCATGTATTGGAGCAGTGAATACCCTCTGGTTCTTAACCCATCTTCCACACACTCCACTAAAAAACAAATATCTAATCCTTTCCTTATTTTTCTGAAGATGCAGACCTTAATAACATGTGGCATTGGAGAGTTCATCAATGTAGAACCCAAAATAAATGCTGTTGTATGTTAAATATTTGCTGAACTCCATTTTATTTAAATAGTTCTTTCTTCCTGTATTATGAGAAAAGAGAAGAAGGAAAACGGCCTAATTGCTTTTCACCAGAAAATCAACTTTAGAGGGGTTCTCAAGTTCAGAGAAACAAAACTATATTCACTAAAGCAAATCCAGGACTATGCAAAAACTCATTTTCTGGAACCCACCTAGGATGCAGGGAAAGAGATGCCCAATTCAAATCCAGATCAAATGTAAAAGCTTTCCAAATCTGACATTTAAATGTTAATAAGTTTATTAGAAAAGAATCTAAGTCTCTCCATCAGTTTGAGAACACTCACAAGTAATCAGCCTCCCTTCCAAACACATCTTGCTGGAAACCAGATCCTAAAAAATATCAATTGAACCTTTGGAAGACAAGACACAGAAGGTGGAACAAATTTGCAAGATTTGCTAAATGTGAGCCATTTTCATTAGTAGAATTAATCAAAAATAATTTTCATTTGAAGTGTCTTTTTTAAAAACTAAAACTTTTATTCCATCTCCATGGAGTACATTATCTCCCCTGTACAGAAGGTTTTAGTATGAGACAGAGCATCCACAGATGTGTGCAAACAAAGTTCTTAGAAGACTGTGTGCTCACGTGTGTATGAGAGAATGGAGAAGGTTTTATAAGATCAAAAATTATTATTTTCAGTATCCAAAGTCTTAGAATTCTATCACATAGCAGAGTAAAGGGATGAGGGGGGAAAAAAATACACCAAGGAAAGGTTTTGTTCAACACTCAGTCAGGCCCCAGCACCACAAGACAAGCAAACACAGCTTTCATTGAAGCACAAGACCTTTTGTCTGGTAGAAATTTGAAACTATGAAGTAGAGAAAGCATATTTCCTATTAATTTCAAAGTTCTTCTGAAAAGGTATTTGCATGAAAATTGCTACTAAGCCTATTTTAGGGTAGACCTGAGGTTTTTAAAGTTTTTCTTTTATTCAGTGTGTGCTTACTACACGTTGATAAAATCTAGTTTTTAGAAGTTATCCTTTTATATGTGGCTTACACAATGTGCATGTAACTTTGCAAATGGTTTTAAAAAATAGAACCTAGTTTAACTTAATCATCAGCTAACGAGAAGTCCAGTAGAGAAGCAGTAAAAATAGAAATTCTTTTGTGAAAGCTAAATAAAGGAGCAAAAAAGAGGAAAAAAGGAGCTTAATCGATATAAACTTATATACTTGCATCAGAAATCCCTGCATTCTGAGTCTCTAATTTAAACTGTAAACAAATGCTGATTTTTAATAATGATCAGCTGTGGGAAACTTCAGAGAATAAAAAGTTATTCCCTAAGAGAAACCGTGTGTACAGAGAATTCTCAGATTATGTCTAGCTGTTGTTTATTCTACAGATACATATTAATATTAGAATAGCACTGGGTTTCCCAGCACTGGTGTTATTAATTATAACTGGGGTTCCCATCAGAGCTGCTCTACTGGTCCAGCAGGTGAGAAGAGCTGAAGATGAGCCTTTGCTCAGCCCAGCTCAGGCTCTGACTCCCAGGGGCCAGCCCAGGAGGTCTGAGCACCCGAGCACCCCCAGCAAAGGGACTCACAACGGATGAAGATAGAAAATGGTGAAATGCCAAGAAAATAGGATGGAAGGGGAACGTAAAGGAAGTGAAAAGGAAGAGATTATCACAACTGATTTCAACTACCACTTGTAGTAGTTGAAATCAGTTGAACCAGAGAGCTTCCTGCTCAGAAGGAAAAATAAAAGAAATCAAAACAAAAACCCCCCAACCAAACTAAACCACCAAACATTACAAAGCAAAGCAACAACAAAAACAACCAAAATACACAAAAAAAAAAAACCAAGAGAAAACAATTTAAATTAAAAGAAAGCACCCCAAAGACAAAGTCAATTCCATGATGTCTCCCTGATAATCCACTTCTAGATACATTTTCTTCAGGTTTTTAAGGGGACTCAGATCTAATATACACTAAGTTTTGGTTTAATTCCTGTCTATCAGATCATCTTGCTGTTGCAGCTCAAAAGGACACTTGACTGATACTAGAGTATAAATCAGGGGAGGAATGTTAGGTTTGGGTTTGACTTTCTTACCTTTTCCTTTCTTAAAAGCATGCTGACAGGAGGCTGCTCTAAAGGTTTATTCTTTCATTTATTTGCTAGTTTAGTAATGCTGCTACATTGCTCCATTATTAACAACTTCAATACAGATGAAAGCACAGATGAAAAGTGCTTTCAGGTTTTTAAATCACTTAATAAAACCTTAACATGATTTGGGGAGGGAGAGGATAAGGGAGGGAGGTGTTATTCAGCATCTTTCCTTTATTAAATAAGGTGCACAAATTATAATTTTTTATTTCTCAAAAAGTCCATGCATTCTAGGAGAAATGGAAGAGAGTTGTCTCACTCTAATACATATTTTACAGTGGGATGGTGTTTCTCTCAGGTCACCATTAGAAGCAAAGCTCTTATTCAGGAGAAGTGGAGGTTCCACATGCATTGGCTAGAAGAGGAGAGCTGTCTCGAGGCCTTTTCCCACAGAAGCCACCCTACACCTGATTCTGTGTCAAAGAATCTGCCACCTTGCCCCTACCCCAAATCTCCTTTGATTATGTAACCGTACAGGAAAACCAACGGATTGCAGATTGCCACTCAAAAACCTTGCATGACAAAGGAAAGCTATCAACGTGCTCTCACTCTAGGCAGAATACATGAAAGAAATTTTATTTAATGTATTTAATCCAAATCTATCAAAACATTTCATTTTCAAAAGGTCACAGGTCCTGGAGAGAAGTATTAAAACTGTAATTGCCAAAACTCAGTTAGATTTGGAAGGCACACATTAATTTTAACAGAAGAGTTGGGGATGACTCAGGTTGGATGCCATGATGATCAAAGATCTCATCTTGGTGTTATTGGGAGGATGAACAGTGAGACAAAGTCTGCTCAGCCCAAGCACCTGTAGGAGCAGCTGTGGCCTCTGAGTAGCAGCCATCAGTCACTGTGAGCAGCTCAAACCTTCTTTCAAGTCTGAACAACCTTCATCCCTCTCAGGAAAACACTAAAACAACCCAGCAAGAACTGTTTCAGACTTCTGAGCTCTGAATATAGTTTTTGTTATTAGCACTTTGCTGACAAACCACGATGAACCAAACCAGAATGAATACAACTTTATCTTAACTGATTTTCCAAACCCACTAATGTACAACAGGCAGATCAAAACAGCTGTGAATAGGTGCAGTGCCATGGTCAAACCAAATATTTTGCAGTAAATCAAAAATATTTAGCTTTTCTAATAGAAGAGACAAAATACTGAGAAAAATATCCGCAATTCCTTAAAAAAAATTCAAGCTTTTTTTCTAATGGAAGAACAAAAAAGTCTCTAAAGACACTTTTAAGCATGTTTATTTCCCACAGAATTTAATCCCATCATAACACCCACTCAAAGTTGGAATAAATTTAAATGTATACATTCCTAGATGTCTGCAGCTGGAAACTGGAAGCACAAGATGTAATGATAAGAACTTCCACACATAAACTACATTTTTATCCATCTAATGTTAATATAGAAAGTGAAATCAGCTACCAAATCTTAATCTAGATCTACCTGTCATATTTTCTTGAATTTCATGCCTGTAAAACTGTTCAATCAGAAAGATATCCAACTTTCAAATAGAAAGAATCATCACACTGACTTATTTTCTAAAAAAATTGCTTTCTAAACTTAACAAAAGCAGGAAAATAAGGTATTGCTGCTCATTATCTAACAAAAAAATTACTTTGGCTCTCTAAAATAAACACTATTTATTTAGACACCACAACACAGACTCGTAGGGGAAAAAATAACAATAATAATAAAAAAAAAATCTGAGTGTTTCAATTCAGTTACCAACAATTTGCATTCCCCTTTGTAAAGAGGGCAGAGAAGAACACATTAAGAGCAGGGGGAGGATGAACAGTTGTCAAATCAGTAATCAAGAGAAAAAGACCATTATGAAATGCTGAATAATGACCTGCAAACTAAAATGAGGCACTTGAGCTGAAGCATCAATCATCCTGATAGGGGAAAGTAATATTTAGATGACTCCTGAACAGTAAAGTAGAACAAACTGCAGTGAAAATGGCTCCAGCAGCTCAGAGGTTCGAGGTGCACTTTGATGCTTTATCTTAGGTAAACAACTCTAAGCAAGGAGATACCCTCCAAGAACAGAGATTACCCCAGAAAACAGAACTGGGTGTTTGACAGACCAAGCACAATGCAAACACTCCCACGTGTCTGCAGACAAATGTGAGAGAAACAAGGGATTAGACAGGGGCTTAATTATTGACACTAATTATTAGATAGTTTGACTGAAAGGGGGAGACAGACACTGGCTGCTGTCAGAATGTTTGAAACAAGAGGTGTGACGTGATCCCAGGTATAAGAAAAGACCTTCCACTGCAGGATTTCCACAACAACTGTGGTAACTTCCCATCCCTTGAGCCACAACATTAGAAATGTGCAGCAGAGAACTATCACATGCTGTTAACAAGCACATCTACAAACCAGAAGAGTTTCTGCATTTAAATTTTGGTACATTTAAATTATGTACCTGATGATTTACCTTCCTTTGAGGGGGCACAAAACCTATACATTTATCAAGCCTGTTTGTATCTTATGAATCATATCTGATTCTTCAACTGACACTAAACCAAGGCTTTTAATTCAAATGCCATATCTAATCACTGATTGAATGCCAATTTAACCTGGCTATTTGGGCAAGTAAACCACATGACTAAACACAGTTCCAATGAAGCAATGTTCACTAATGGCTTCAGCACAGATGCTTACAGGTTCTTGAGACAAGAAAATACCCAAATAAGAATAAAACTACATGTGTACAGCGCACATTTACAGGTTTTCAAGTAAAAACATTTACATTTTTAATTCATTAATCCATTGGACTTAGCAAGGATCATTTTATAAAATAAGAGATTAATTCCCCTAGTTCACAATTTCATACTGGCAGGTTATTTAAAATATTAGTTGTAGGCTGAAATGCTCAATTACAAAAGGAATTAGATGGGTTTCCTCCTTTTAGTTTTTATGAGGCCAAGGGTGAGTAACATGGGTGAGCAGTGACAAAAGGAAGGCAGAGGAACCACCACTCCCATTCCCACAGTTCAGGTACCCAGCATTCAGGAACAGGAAAAGAATTCCAAGGCACCTGATGAATAATTAATGTAGGTTGGCCATATGGATTTTTACCATAACAGTGTTGTAGCCATCTTTTCCATACAGAGTCTATGTTAAAGAGAGACACATTTAGGTGAAAATGCCATTATCATTTCCAAAATTAACCTAGGAAGCAGGACACCAAGCTAGCACATTGGCTAACCCCAATATCTGTGCAAAAGGCATCCTCTGGTTTAGGGTCATGGCATGTGCATCTATCAGATGTTTTGATCAGTGAATCTCAGTTTGCTCATTTACAAATGGTGGATTTCAAAAGTAGCAGAACTCTGAGAAAAGAAAGAACTTTCTAATTCTGCACAGAGCAGTGGAAATAATGGTAAGATAATATGCATACTCCTAGAGCTCTTTCATTAAAACTCCTTGTAGCACTGAGATGCCTTAACAAGGAACAGACCATCTCCACCGAGGAGCGCCGTAACAGGAACCAGTCCTGACTCTCAGCATACCTTGTCTTGGAAACTCATCCGACTCCCTGTGCACCAGGTCAGACACTCGATTGCCATAGTGCATCCTGGTGTCGTGGTCGTAGGCCTTGAGGGTCTCACTGGAGCTGTAGGACTTCTGGGTGGGCACCCTGCAGTCCTCGCTGTCCAGCGAGGAGCTCGTGTAGCGGCACTGCTTCCCGCAGCGGCCCCGCGTCAGCGAGCGGTGCCTCCTGTCCTTGATGTCCATCCTTCCGAGCCAGGCACGGCGCTGCCAGGAGAGCCACTCTTCTCTTTGGGGTCAGTCACTGTCACCTAACAACATGAAAGGATGAGAAAAGAGTAAATAAAGCTGCCACGATGTTTTGTTTTATTCTGCTTTCTCTGACTTGTCCTTGAAGAACGATGTGGCACAGATTGAGAAGAAAGGCAAGGCCCACATGATGCATCCTCTAAAAAACTGAAATAATTGACCAGAATGGGTGGAGAGAAAAAAATTAAATGCTGTAAGATAATTGCATTCTTTCTAAATTATTGTATCATCAAAGAGTTTAAAAAACAATGATAAAACAATAACACTGTCATCTTCTGATTTTTGAATGAACTCTGGTAACGACGCAGAACTGACAGAACAATATTTATTTCTGTTATCCAACAGAAGAAAAGTAGACTCAAGCCAGCTTTAATTATCTCTATTCTTCCTGCAGGAAGACTTGCAATTAAAACTAAAACATGCCAGAGAGCTCCAGAGAGGAGATGATTCCTATTCACTGTTAATGCATTACAGAGCTGTCCATTTTCCTTTAACAGTGTGTTCACAAGCAGCAGCACCTGATTTTATGGCCCCTGGTTAACATTAATCCAAGGCCCTGCTCTGAAGGAGGACAAGGTCTCTCCAGAGGTCCATCCCAGCCCTGACATTGCTGTGTGGCTGTGTCTGAGCACACTTTGGGGCTTGGCTGCTGTTGTGCACCCCATAACAGGACTGGATGAGCTTCTTCACCACCCCTCAAATTGACCAGTTCATCCAACTCAGCACTTGGAGCTCTTGAAAACTGTCTAAATCTCTTCTTGTTCACTGGACCATAGAGTTTTTTACAGTGTGCTTAATTAGGACACCCTTACTGTGGCATGTAGACTTTAATATATGCTTCGTTAGCATTCAAAAACTGCAAAATGAAAGCTACTGTGGAAAGGAAGAAATATAGTAAAAGCACAAACACCCTACCCACTGGGGTACTGGCATTAGTATGTATGTCTTTCTCTCATGGCATTCTATGCCCAGGTCTGGGCTAGTCCTGAGAAATTCTCATGACAAGTTTTTTTTCTGGAAATGAAATACTCCCACATAAAAAAATACTCAGATTTGCTAATAAGCAAAAATTGGAACAAAGCATCTTGCTTTTCTCTACATGGCTAAGGAGTTGAAGGATGGTTTGGGTGAATTTAGCTGGGACAGTTGAAAGGCTTTTCGTTGCCCCTGTCCCCTCAGTCCAGGTTCCCCTGCCAAGGCCACCCCGAGGAATGTGCCCAGGCCAGAAGCTTTGCTTAAACCACCAAAGCATTTCAGCAGAGATTCCTTGTGCCACCTCTGCCACCAAGGGAACAAACTGCAGCAGAAGGTGATAAAACATGCAGAAAACAAGCCAAGCCTTGCCTTGTGTAGCTGTTTGCACCTGCAGGACAAGAGGTCACAGCACTGGCACAAGTATTGGCTAAATCATTGCTTTTTGAAACAGATGATGGGCCTAAGAGAGTACTTGGCCAGAGGAGCTGGTGACTTAGAGGAAAGGTTTTTTGCCTCCATTTAGATTTGACATTTAGCCTTGTTGTGGTTTTTGGTTTCTTGGGGTATTTTTTTCTTTCTGTATTTTAAAGCAGTTAGGTAACCACGAGAAACAGCTGCTTTAAGCCACCCACAGGTATTCTGCAATCTGTGAGGAATAAGAACTGTAAACATGCTTACTTTTTTCCTTGTTTTTCATTTATTTTTAACATTTCAGAGAGGAAAAAAAGTCACAAAACACCACCTACAGAAAAGCCAAAACAAAAGCAGAGACATTTGGCACTTGAAACCATTAAGGTTCGTTTTATAACTTCAGATTAAAGAGAAAGAAAGATTCAATCCACATTCCTGTTTCTCAGCTCTCTGAACATGGAGTGGCTAGGCTGACTCCTCCACATCTGAATTTTTTAGTGCAATTCTTTGGTGCTGTAATACTGATTGAACTGGCAAGCACATTAACTGCAAAGCATTTTAACACTGGTGGCACAGAGTTTCTTGAAGTTTCAGGAGATATATGATCATTTAGATTAACAATGCCTAGCTCATTGATCCCATTTTAAAACTCTCTCACCAAATCCAGGTATCAGTATATCACAATTATAAACACAGAAACAGACACAGACACTGCAGCAATGAGCAAAGCCTGCCAATTACTCTCTGGGAGTCCTCAGGATGCTATTCAACACAAAAGCCTGTCATTCCATATGAATTCTATATTGTCTGTCAGTTCAGATAAACAAACAGCTTTTTGTTTTTAAGACTGCTAAACTTAAAACTGTCTGGCCTGATTTCTATTGTTTCTGAAAGAACATTTAATTCCTTGTTGCTGTAGTTAAAAGGAGGATTTACTCTGACTGAGATAAAACTTCTGAGTATTTCCAGGACATTAGCTTATGAAAGCATCTTCTCAGGAAGACAAGACTTTTTGAAATTGTTCCCTCAATAACCATTATTTTTTAGAGTTTTGTGCAATTCCCCTACAAATAAAAATATAAAAGGAAATCGTAAGACAGTGTTTCACTTCTGATCATGCCTGGAAATATTCCTCAGTCATCTGCACGTGCAGAACATGAGGCACAATGTCTGTGCTACGGTAACTCCAACTGGCTAACACAAGAAAATAAAAATAGAAATGTCCCAAGACCTTTACTTTGATCTTTCACAAGGAAAAATCTTGTTACAAGAATCAGACATCAGAATATCTTGGTGAATAACTTAATTTTATGACACCAGACTATTAAAAATTTCTTGAACTTTACTCATTTTAGTAGGTCCTTCAAATGCTGTAGATAAAATGATAATGTTTTATTGGAAGTTTAGTTCAATGTCATTTTCATATTTTTAGAGTAGTTTTATTTTTTGTTTTCCTTATTTTTCCATTACTTGAGGACAAATCCCAAGCACCTGAGACTAAATACATCTACCTGAACACAACAAAATATTCTCAGGGATAATTCTCTCCTCCTCACCTGTGCTTTGGGGATTTATTTGAACTTAAAGCAGCCAGGCAGAAACCAGTTCCAGAGCATCAGGCTCAAAATTTAAACAATGGTATCACCATACATGGCTTAAAACACAGTCAATTAAGTTGTGAAACACTGCTAGAAAAGCTATTTCGCTTTTTTTTTTTCATTCTTATGTTAAATAGATGAAATACTGATTCAATTCAGTGCTAAACACCTTTCCTGTTAGACAGTGAAATATTTATGTACTGTATTCCTGGAAAGGTGTGATAGCTCTGCTTAGAGAATAATGGTGAGATGCAATTTGAGTTCAGCACTGCTGACACTCTTTGACTTGTCTGTCTCAAGGGCACTCTGTGAATGGTTTATTTTGAGTCATTGACCTAAATCATAACTGATTTACTAATTTCTTTTGTTTCAGAGGATTTAACTAATACAGCTCATCCTGACCCACTTACACTACACAGCAGTACAACCACTAACAAGTGGCTTCACCTGTTTTCCTCATCTAGCTTTGGTTTAATTATTTCAAAAACACAGGAGCTCTGACTAACTTTCTGAGAAAGGTGTTTATTCAGAAAATATTTATTATTGATAATGGCCTGCTAAATGGCTGGTCAGGTTTCACAGGAATACAGTCTCAGCTGATCTGCACCAACCACAGCTGTCAATCAGAAGCAATAAACAGCTCGGGCTGTATTTGCTGCTGATGTACAGACCCCATGTGCCCTAAGTTACACCTGTGTACTACACTCCTGACTCACAATTCATCCAATCTAAGATTTATTGTGGTTCTCTAAACCAACTGTGTACCTCGCCCAGGACTTGGCAGTGGCAATGAGAGCCTAAGTGTAACTGTGGCAGTGCAAGGGCATTAAAACTCTGCACATCCTGCAGGACAACAGAGACAGGGGAAACAAAGAAGAGAGAGGACAGGAGAAGAGAAATGAAAAAACAGGTTTTTGTTTAGGGGGTTTAAAAAAATTGACCACTCCTTTTTGTGTTAGCACAGGCAAATCAATAGGAGGCGTGGAGGGAGGGCTCAAAATGAATTTTAATGGCTTAGAGAAGCTTATGCTAAAATTCTCTGGAAATTTAAAGTTGATTCATACATTTATCTAACTCGAGTAAGGGCTTGTTTGCTGCATTTTGTAATGATCCTGACATGATTACAGTGCACAGGGCCATTAGAACTGCCACTCACACCACTCAGAGCCCAGGCATCACTTGGAAGTTCAGGGGAAACAAAGAACTTCACATTTATATTGAGCCCCCAAATCACCTGGCACAACTAAATCAAAACATTGCAATAGTACAGACAGTGTTGGAAACAGACTTTTTTCTTTTTTCCCCCCTCTTTTTTTTTTTATTTAAAAGAAGTAAAGAAGTAGCACCCCATGTACCAATCTGTTCATTTAAAGGCTGGACTTCTTTTCAGGAGCAGCAATTGGAAATAAGCTTGTGGTTCAGGTATTCAAATGCTGTTCATTATTTTATTCAAAGGCTATTTTTTGAAATGAGAAAATGCAACAGTTCAGCTTTGGTGCCATGCAAACTTTCAGGCAAAAAATTAAAATGGTTACTTAACTGTAGTATTTATTTCTGATTTTAATATTAGTGAAAAAGGACATCTCTACTTCTGGATCCTCTCTGTCTATTAAAAAATAAAAAGAGGCAATAAATAAAATGAAAATTTAAACTAACTACTACAACTAGGTGCACCACAATATGTGCACTTTGTTAAATGAAGTACTATTGAGGACAAGCATGCTGGTTTTGAAGCAAAAACCAAAATATATTTGGACACTCTGTTTGGCGTAGCCTCATTTTTCATTGATAAATTGTTCTTCTGAACTTTTTAATTCTTTTTTTTTCCTGTCAAAATTCTGAATTCTTGTTTTAGTGAGCCACTCTATATTAAGATGAAAATTAGATATATTTAGTATGACATGGTAAACAGCTATGTCAGAACAGTTGTGATGAATGATTCAAGTTAAGGAACATAAGACACACAATGCTTACAGGCATTCAGTGTTCTGCTTTACTGCAGAAAAATTTTTTTTTTTTCATTTTAATAAATAAAAGCTCTAGGAAGTATTTTCAGGCTAATGGCAGTCAAACTGGTACAACAAGAAAATCAAGCACTGGGCCAAATATTTATCCCATATATGTATTTTTATCTGTTTAAATATAAATGTTTTTATTTCTAGACTATCTTCAGAGATTTCTGTACTCCAGGAACTTCTTATAAATCCCAGAACTGTTTAAATCTATTATGAAAATAGCATTGCATTAAGAAAATAACATGCCATTGAGAAAGGATGAAAAGCCCAGGAGCTAAGAGAGTTTTTTCAAACAGTGCCCCATCATTCAGTGATGGCTGAGGATTAACCCTTTATTCCTCCCTGAATGGATTCTGCTTTCCATGGGGCAGAGGAGGTGGGGGGATGTGAGCCCAGCTCTGCCCTGTCCCCAGGGGCCTCAGAACCACAGCTCACACCGAGGCCAAAGCTTGTTACAGATGGATGATGAGATGATTGGCTCTGGCAATTAAAAGATAACTATTGTGTGAATGGTAAGAAAAGCTTTAATGATGTATAGTTATGTTGTTGTAGTTTAGATGTCCTCTGTCCTCCCCACAGTTCCCCTTCCCCCCTGTACTGTTGCCATCAGACAGCCTGGGCTGTCCAGGACAGGCAAAAGAAGCTGCACAGCTGTCCCTTACCTGGGGCAGGTGGGAATGGCAAAGCTTGGTGCTTAGGGGGTGGGCATGGCAACACCTGACCTCCAATCCAGTGACAAGAAAGCAGTCTCTACAGATAAATGGCAAAGAAGAGCTGAGTGACAGACTTTGGGAGGGACCAGGGCTGGCTGATGCCACCCCCAGGGGTATAAAAGATGGAGCATCCATCTTGAAGAGGAACTGGCCATGTGGTGTGCACGAGGGGCAGTTCCCAGCACTGCAGCTTTTTCCTTATGTAGTCCTTTGCTGTATTTTTGTTAAGGTTTAATAAACCTTTTTAAATTTTCAAATGAGCAGTTGTTTCTCACAGCTGCTAGATAAAGGTACAAAGTCATAAATGTTCTTAAATGTGGCTTCTAGTTTATGCACAAGCTGGGGAGCAGCAGGGATTTGGAAACCACACCAGGAACTTTTCACCACCAGCAAAGCATCTGCAGTGCCCCAGGTCTGAGGCAGAGTGTGGCACACAGGAAGCACCCAAGTCCTGGTGTTCAGCTGCTGCAAACCAAGTGCTTGTCCTTCTCTGGGAGCATGAGAAATGCAAACTTCACAAACGATATTCACTTAGTGCCTCAATAGCCACAAAGTATATTTAGTTGATTTTTCTTGAAAACGGTTTGAAATTCAGTAAAATATTATGGGATGGTACACAATTCAGTAGCTGATCATCAACTATCCTGTTGATTCCCATCTTAGAAGATACAGCAGCCTTGAGGAGATTGTGTCACTCAGAGGTGAAAAAAGCTCATTTTTCAGTGATGGGCTTATAAACACCCTAGAGTGGTACTAAGCTAGTGGTACTAACCATTGCTAGTTATACAAAGGGAGCTGAAATCTCTTCTCCCCAGATACACAGAGGCAAAAGCAAGCAAAGTTTTCAAGTTTTTCCTATTTGAGAGTGTTCTTCCCTCCTTTCTAAATGAGGACTTTACTATCCCCATTCCAGAAAAAGAAAAAAAGATTTTATCCAGGCATAACATATTTCCACTACCAACTCACAGCTGTTTACAGATATTTATCAGACTTTTGAACAGCCAGGAGAGCTAAATGTGGATCATTCTTATTCTACAGCAAAGGTTAAACACCCTGAAGATAAGAGTCCCACCCGAGGTCACAAGGTGAGTTTGCTGCACATTTGAAACCCCAAGTTCCTGGGCTTGGTTTCCTGCTCTCAGTATAATTGTTATCTAAATACTTCAATCACTCCATGCACTCAGGTTTAAATAAATAAATAGATAAATAAATAAGATCAAGCCACCATAAAACAACATAAAAAGCCAGGGTCTCAATTAATATAATTACTTAAAATTAGTATAGCTGAACAAGTTCACAAAAACAATTTAAAGATCAAATACAAACTGGTCACTTCAAAAGACTAAATTTGCTAGAACTAATTTCCTAAAGAACACTGTTACTCTTTCACTGCCTAGAAACAATAAACAATAATATTATCTACTGCTAAACTGCTATTAATGAAGAAAGGTAGAATAATTTATCATTGTATAATTAAGACAATGCTGTTAAGCATGCTTTAACGATTCTGCATAATAGTTTCCTATCACTAGAGAATACTTTTGAAACAGGGAGTAATTGTCTAAATAATTTTTGATTAAGTCCTTGATCAAACTGATCCACATTTATAGAAGTGAGACAGATCTAAGTGCCCATACAAGGAGTGACAACTTGCTTTATTTAATTGTCCATGGGTGATGCACTTACTTCAATCCAATCCTAGGTAAAATGCTGTCTTTAATTAACCTAATGGGATTTTCAACCTTACCAGCAATGGAGCCAAGACATCAAGCTGGTTGGAGCTTAAGTTGTGCTCCAACCATTCCCCCCTCTGTTTTGCTTTCACCAGCACCTGGCCATTAGTTCATTTAATTATTCACCAGCATTTTCCAGTGTGCTGTCCTCTTGTCAGGCTCCTTAATCTTTTCATTTTCTCAGAAACCTTACTGATGGCCAAAGTTTCCAGGATGGATTTGAATACTGTCCATATCCACAAGCCTTTTCCTTCCCACCCACGCTAATCCATCAGATGTCTCTGGGAGCTCCTGGGCACAGTGTTTCCATATTAGACTCAAGGATTTGGATTTTAAATACATGACTGTGCTATGGAGTTGGAGAAATGTAATATCAAAGGATTTGTACTTCTCTTGCACCCAAGAAGGTCCAATGCCAAGAATTTTAAGGCAGTTCCTTCCTAATTATTTTTCACTTCCTTATGTTAAAACACTCTGTAATTCTATGCCCATTGGGCACCTCCACTCCTGCTGGCAGCAGCAAAACCTGTACCACTGGGTACAAGATCAGCCAAGAGAGGAACACCAGGAATGTGCCTTCCATTCCTTGTTTACAGACAAATACACTGCGCAGGGAACTCTGCCAGAATCTGAGATCAGCAAAGCTCCTGTGCACATCTCATCCTGCTGGGAGATGATCGTGCTGCTGAAGAAGTTTCTCAGCTATTTTCAAACCTCTACAAGACTATCCTTAAAACTCATCAAATGCATAAATCATGCAAGCAGTTATGGGTTTAGGTACTTTAGTTATCATTTCAGTCACCACCTGCTTTTCACTCTACACTTACATCATTTTCTCTCATTCTAAGAAACAGTCCCTTCCTTTCTTTACAGCTTCCACAGATCCTCCCTTGCCTCAGTTTGATACCAAAAATTTTCATTGGCTTATTAATAGGAGGCTTTAATACCTTTTCACCCTGCTAGCAGTGTCAATATATAAAAATATTTTTTGCAGAAGGCTTTACTAGAGACCACTGTTAAGACTGTATAAACTTATATGGTAAAGAAAATCAACAACATTTTAAAGTGCCTAATAGTATTTAGTAGAATTTCAGTAAAACTATTCCAAATTACACACGTGAATAATTCACCCAGCTAAGCTCTGATACTCTATTAGAGAAAAACAAAGGGGAAAAAAAGGGGGGGGGGAAAGAGGAAAAAGTGAGAGTGTTTCTATTTGTGGGAACTCATACTTATTTCTTGTGAGTTCTCCACCTTTGTAAACACATAGATTTTATCAGAAATAACAGCTTCCTGAAGTGATTCTTTGTTTTAAGAGGTTCAAGGTAAGCCAAGTAAAAAAAAAAAAAATAGGAATGGAAAACAACACAACATCATGATAAGGCACACAGAATGGATGACATGATTTTTCAACAGCCTCCATACAAGTATTTGCTGAAACATTTTCAATTCTAGACTGCCTCAGCCAGCAATGATCTTTGCATAATGAAGTAAGAAAGTTACACTGGAAAATTCTCAGCTACCAAGTGTTGTGCCATCTTTTAATAAAGGAAAATTAATTGCTTATATCTTTTACAAATAAATATACAAATTAATTAAACCTTGCAGTGATGGATACAATGAACACAACCATTACAAAAAATGACCAGCTGTAACTCAAATATCTGAAGTGAATTTCCAGAGCCCAACACCAAGGGGTCATCAGGGATGGAACTGAGACCTTGCCATCCTGAAAGCTGGTCCAGCCAAATCTACAATGCAAGGTTTACTCACATATTACCATAGCAGAAGGGGACACTGAGGGTTATCTTGATTAATGGAATTTTTAAAATAACCACAGCATCCAAAAAAACTGACTTCTTCTCAAACCACGACACTCAGTCAAAAAAAACCACACTTGTAGAAAATCAACTAATCCAAGAACACAAAAAGCAGCAAATATCTCATAATGTTGTACAGTCACTGTGCAGACATCACTACATCCTCTGCTCCATCTCAAATCATGAAGAAAAAGGCCCTGGTTCCTCCAGAGGAAAATCTCTCTGGAGAAAAGGCCACATGCTTCAGCAGACATTATCTCCTGTTATCTACCTAATCATTCAGGACAGAACATGTACTCTAATATTCACTCTCACAGGGCAGATTTCTTACACAGGATCATCATTCTGCTCACTCCCTTCTAGCTGTGGGTGCCTCCAAGCAAAGCCTGGCATTTGCTGGTGGATGAGGGGTTTCCTCCGTGTCCCTCTGCCAGCAGTCACTGCTCACGGGGCTGAGCTGTCACAGAGAAGCCCATCCTGGCTCCTCAGCCCTGTGTGACAGCCCCATCCAACACCCTCAGGGGGTGCCTGAAGGCAGCTGGGGACAGCGAGGGCTGAAGCTGCACCAGCCCAGAAGAGGGGAGCTCACGTGGGGAGATCTCAGATAAGCTACCACGTGAGAAATGCCAACAACCCTCTCCAACCCACCATCTGTGCCAGAGTTTCACCAAGCAAGATCAGTCAGAAAGGAGATACAAGTTTAAAAATGCTCTTAAAAGTGCATGCAATCTTTGCAAAACCCATTTGGTCCTTTCTTTCCGTTGCCCTTTCACAGACTGAACAATAACCAAGCTGCAATGTCTAATTTCTTCACCACTCTAAGCTCCCTGCATTAAAGCCAGCCCCCACAATTTTGCCATCTGCTGCCTGGATTGCTGTGCATCCAGCACAGAGATCCCAACGTTCCTCAACAGCCATGGTCGAACTTCCCAGGCAAAAGCATCAGCTCCCTGTGACAAGGACAGAGATCAAACCTAAAGGAACTTGGCAAGAAGCATTTAAAGCAAACCCAAAGCAATTGTTTCACCTACCACAGACAGTTCTATCACTGACTCTTGCAAAATAAAAGTTATCCCTTCAATGAAGACACTTGATTTAAACTATGTATTTATTGTATCTGTACAGCTATCCAGACATCCTGATCTCCATCCACAGCATATGAAATTGATAGTGTGTTAAAACTGCCTATCCTCCAAAGATATTGGACAAGTTTGAACAAGTTTATAGCTTTGTTTTTCAAAACAGAAAATTAACTAGAGGTCTAAAGCTTAGCTGGTTCTTATTCTAAGGATTAGATGTTAAGTACAGAGAACAAAATTAATAAGGCAGTTTAAAAAAATTTACCTTGTGAAACCAGAATTCTCTATGGTTGTAACCAATTTATTGTAAGTTAAACACAAGCCTTAAAATGCTCCCTTTGTTCCAATTCTGTATTACCTACCAAGGTAAATGATTTCTTGGTACCATTATTTTTAGCAGTACTTTACAGAAGGCAATAATACTGCACAGAGTTCTCCCACTAAGCAACAAAGATGTTCAAAAATTGGAGCAAGTCCAGGGAAGGAAGCCAGTGTCTCAAGGGACTGGAACATGGGATCTGTGTAGAGAGATGAAGGAACTGGACTTGTTCAGTTGCAGAAATGGCCAGCAGTGGCCTTGCTGTTCCTGTGAGGCCACAGGGAAGAGGGAGATGGGGTTTTACTGGGGAAAAGCAAAGGGGAGTGAGAAACCACCAGTGCAAACTGGTACAGGAAGTTCTGAACAGAAATCAAGTGAGTAAAAATCACTCTGGGGACAAATAAGCACTGGAGAAGTTGCTGCAGGGGCCAGGGAATTTTGCTCTTTTTCAAGACTCAGCTGCACAAAGCCCTTAGGAACCCAGTCTCAGTTCAACACTGACACTTGGATTAGGTGAGCTTCAGAGGTCCTTTCCAGCCTCAAGGTGCCTGTGATGGTCTTAATCTGGGAAAAGTTCCATAACCATTAAAAAACAGGAAGAACCAAAAGTACTATTTATTTTGGAAACCAGCCTGTAAAGCAAACACACAAGGTAAGCTTTGTAAGCTGAGCGTGCAGGCTTAAAAAGTCAGGGGTTTTTCAAGTAAAAATCATCTAAGCTTGCAGGTTTGAAGCTGAATTTCAAGCTTGAAGAGCACAGTAAGGCAGAGGCTGCATTCTGTCTGCAGAGGAGCAGACACCACTGCAGTGGGGTCGTGCTACAGCCACACTGGTGACACACTGGGGGGTGTGTGTGTGTGTGCTGTGTCAGGGAAAAATGAATGGGCTTTGCTCCTTCTTCAGTTCCACAGCACAGACCTTTGAGGGAATACAGTTCTAGAGTGAAGAAAACACACAGGAACTAAAAGCACAATTTAACAAAAGAAAGAAGCACAAGCCCTATCACAATTCCCAAGACACTACTGCAAGCTCATTCATTTCCAAACTTGTCATTTGACAGTGTTGACTTTGAAACAGTCCCTTAAAAATGTGAAAACAAACCTAAAAGAAAACAACTCTGCCATATGTTGTGATGACACTACCATAAATCTAAAGAAAACAACACATGAGAAGGAATTGCAGCCTCTAACACTCACCTCTCCACCAGGCAGAGGCACGTTCCTCTGTCATGTAAACCAATACAAGGCATATTCTCTTTTCACTGAAGATTTTGTCTTTTGTTTGGAGGCCCAGGAAGCATGGCATTCATCTGGGCCTATCCTATAGATATATGGCCAATGACCAACTTGAGATCTGTGTGTGATACACAGGCATGGGGTAGATTATTCTGTCTGGAAATCTAAAGATTTTTGTAAAACAGAA
Organism: Haemorhous mexicanus; assembly: GCF_027477595.1. Classification (NCBI taxonomy): domain Eukaryota; kingdom Metazoa; phylum Chordata; class Aves; order Passeriformes; family Fringillidae; genus Haemorhous; species Haemorhous mexicanus. The sequence goes on along the minus strand of NC_082355.1, from coordinate 13,540,185 downwards.
TTAAAAATAAAATGGAAATCAAAAATTGAATTGTTATAGTGATTTATCAACAAAATCTTTCCATTTCTATTTCCATTGCTGAGTAGGGCACAGACAGTAGGTGTGAACCCACAACCCCACAGAAGTCAGTGGTGTTTTCTCTTCCTGTACAATTTTGTCTGCCAAACTTCAAAAGGCTCACCGATTTTAGCCAATACAGGCTAAAATCAACTGCCCTTTTGTCTCAGCTGGGTTGGTGAGTGCCTTTCTGCTGTATTTAAATCTCAGCAGGAATGTGGAGAACATGACCTACTAGGCCTGGGACTAGAATAGAGAGCAGCTGGCCAGCAGAAACTGTGAAGAAAGGAATACTTCACTGCTATCCATTATGTGAATTAGTGTTGGTAGCTGTTGAGATGTGCAGAGTCAATGAAGTGTCCTAATTAACCACCTCCTTCATAACTCCCCCATTCCTGGCCCAGGTGAGCTCCCATCCATGCTGGGCTATCCAGAATTTCACACTCTATTTCCAAGCTCATCAACTCACCCCCACACACATCTGGCTCTGGTAGCAGTCACAGCTGCACCTCAGTCCCCTGGACAAAGTGTGGTCTAAGTAACATCCTACTGCACCTTCCACCAGTGGTTTTACTAATGCTCCACACCCTTTAAAGAGCTGCCTCTCTTCCCCAAGACAACACTGCAATCCCCTATTTTAATACAGAAGTCTCTGAGGCAGAGGAGAGCACAGTGCAGCAGCCCTGCTGTTCAAAGCCTCCCTTGAGCAATAGGTCATCCTCTCATACAGGCAGTGGGAAAAAGAATCTCCTATATCTGTGCCTCTCAGAGCAGGAAGGAAACTGGAACCAAATACTATAAATGCTTTATTATCCTGAACTGAAATCAATAAACTATGAACAGTTGTAACCTAATTTACTAGCAAACAGAACTGAAAAGATATCTGACAAAGCTTTTCATATACATTAAGAGCCCTCAGATTGTAATTTTAGGTCAATATCAAGACCTAGAGTAAAATGATCGATATACCATTACCAATTTACTCATTTGCCCAAATTACCTCAGTAAATTCTAACTTGCATGAAAACTTTTATGAATTATTAAAATAAAAAACAAAAGGTAAAGGAGAGAAATCTCTTCCTTGATGCCCTTGTCACTGATGTGCACATGTTGCTCTTCAAAAGCCAGTTCTGCACAAGCAGCGGTGGGACCGTGACAAGCAGCTCCCCAAAGGGTGGATCTGTGAGCTCAGCTCATGGCAGGGGGAGGTGGTGGTCCCTCAGACTTCCCAAAAACAGTCTCCTATCCAAAAAAGAGCAGGACTGACAAGTGTGTATTTGGGTGTTTGGTCAGTGGCATAGCCAAAGCCACTTGAAGGGACATCTCCTCCAGCCTTCTCATGGAAATTCCCTGCAGGACAGCAGCCCTTGACAAGGCTGGTTCCTCTTTGCACTAACAGAGAATGGAGAACAGGTGGTATAACAGGCATGCACTGCATTAGGCAGCAGGAGTCAACACCCCTCCATCAGTAATTCCTGCTCCTCCAGGGAAAAGCACTCCCTGAACCAGACAGCTTCCTACAGCCAAGAGTTCTGTGCTTTGAGAAGCAGCTGGAATTGCAGACAGAAAAAGAAAACAAGTATTTGTTCAATTAAAACAAAACAAGCAACACCAAACTGAGCCTGTGTTTAGACCACTAATATTGGTTTCAATTCTAACAGCATTAAAGATACAAGATTCATTATTTATTTCAGCTACCATAAGAGCAAAGGATTTCCATTTGCATCACTCAGCTGTCCAGTTCCATTCCCATTTCCTGACAGGCAAGATAAAAAAAAAGAGACACTCCCCAGACTGAGCAAGCACACTAAGAGTTAACTACTGGGAACAGAAATTAGGCTTCAGCAATTTAACAAGTCCAGCTTCACAATTTTCATTGAAAAGTTCTAGTCAAGATTTGTTACACATATACAACTTGCGTTGCTTGAACTTCTGCAGTGGGTATTCTCTTAAATAAACATTTATTTAGTTTGGCATTAAGTCCCTTTTATCATTCTCATTAAAATATTGTCAAGGACAAAGCAGTTTGCATGAACCCTTGTTCATGCAATATATATATTTTGAATTATTTAGTTTTAGTTTTTAATTTCTGGTCAACTTTCAGCTTCAATTTTAAATACTTTTTAAAGTAGCCTGATAGCATAGTCCTGAACTAAAATAATAAAATGAAAAAAAGACAAAAAGGAAAGTAAATAAATTCTGAAGAGTAGCTCAGATTGGGGTTATCTCTGCAGTTTTGAATTGATGGTAACATTTATATATTAGAAGATCTGCAAAGGAGAGATTCTACAACACACAGATCTCAATGCTTGGGGCAACTCCCCAAGAGAAAGACCTAAAATAACCTCAATTGCAATTGATTTTATGGAAGTGGAATAACCTTTAACTGCAAAGAGTGATTCTTAAACTTAAACTATTTATATCTCATTTCCTAGAAATATGTTCAAGGAAGTCTATATACTTCCATAATATCTCGATGGAATCCTCAGTTTTTCAGGTGGGGTGGCTTAAAATTTGAAAGCATCTTAGAAATTCTAGCCTGAACAAGCAATGTTTCTCCTCTTTTTTGCACAGGTGAAAAATCATTGCTATGTGCCTTTATGTCATTTCTCCATCTGAAATGTTTTTTTAAAGCCAGTCTAAAAAACTTACACGAGGCAGCTGGAATATTTTCCAATAATCAAGACTACAGAATTAGGAAATGTCCCATTTACAAATTGAGTTTTGAGTAATAAGAAGGAAATACAAACTGGTCCACAGTGCCATGCCTCCACTTAGACTGCACTAATGTTAGTTCTGATCCAGTGCATCACCAGACAGATGGGCAGATCAGGACTTCAAATATATGTGAATTAAAAATTGTAATTCAACATGAAATTGTGACATATCAGTTAATTAGATTTTGTTTAATGAAGAATCAGAATGCTTTTAGAAGTTATTTCTTACTATAGAGAGATTTGTCCATACTTCCTAAGAATTCCAGAAATTAGATAGTCTAAGGATAAGCCTACTTATCTATGTAGAACCAGGCTAATCCTCACTTTGCTAAAGAACATCATTTATCAGAGGGACCAAAAGCAGATTTCTTTATCATTCCCACTAGGAATTTAACTAGGAAAAGCGTCACGTCATGAAAAACTCCTAACATTTCTACTAAAACACACCCACACGAGATTACAAATGCTGAGCTCAAGCTCCACAGTTAAACCAAACCTCTGTGGTTCACATGAGAGCCTGGTACAGTAAAACAGACTAAGGAACCACAATGGAAAAGCATTTGGGGCAGCAGAGTTTTGCTCCAGATCAGGGCTGTGTAACAAAACCAGTAACACAGGAAGGGCCCAAAACAGATCCCATGGGCAGCTAGGTACAAAATCTGTAGTGCAGCAGGTAAAATGAGAAGATTTAAAATAAATAAAATCATTTCTTTTAATACCCCACCACAAATAAAGGTTGGAATATGATGCTCACATTTCACAGCAGTGAACTGAGAAGATTACAAGACTTTCTTTTTCCCTGTTTGTAATAAGAACTTCATTAACATTTTTGGGGGGTTCAGCTACTTGATTTTGACCCATTTTGTGCCTCAGCTTTTCTAAACTTCTTAATTTTGAGTGTTCCCTAAGCCCATCTGCACTTCTAGAAACTGTTCTACTTTTTTCTCTTGATTTCACAAATTCTAGGCACTGTGCATTTGCAACAATTCTCCTCATAAATGAATCCAGCATGGGACAATAGCACAGATTTTCAGAATTCATCTATTCCTCATGTGCATTTCCAAAATTACTGAAAATTAATGAGTTTCTACAGTGTGCATTTAAATGCAGCTCTTTGAAGTAATCATTACTAGCCAGGCAAAGTCAATTGAAGAAATGGATTGATGAAAGAAAAATAACTAATGCACTATCCCTGTAAAAACAATACTTTTCAACACTTCTAACTGCAATCCTGGATCCAAAATCCACTAAAATGGAGAAAATTCCATATTCAATTAGTAATGCTGACCAAAATGATGAATTTCTAAGTATGCTGAACATGCCTTCAAGAGTGGAGTCTAAGGACTTTTCTTCTCTGGAAGGTAGGTTTTTTTCCTATCAAAACTCAATTCCCTTTTGTCCCCAAATAAATAACATTTTACACACAACTGAGTTTATCTGCCTCAAATCGATTAACACATTAAAATCAATCTAAAAAAAAAGTATAGTTAACCAATCTGATTATTACTGCAAGTCTTGTAGGAACACAGATGTGCTGAATATGAATTTCACTGCTTGAAAGGTACTTTGGAAGGTGTTAGCCATTACTAGAATGCTTTCAAAACATGTGCAGCCACTTACAAAAAGTGTGCAGGAGCTTTACTCAGTTTGAAAAGAAGAGCTTTTTCACAGCTTTATTTTTATAGTAAGTCTTTTTAGGCAAATTTCAAAGAATGTATAGTTCACATAATTTAAACTGAATTCACCTATAATTCGGGTATTTGACAGAGCTAATGCTTACTTGTTTCTAAGGAGTCTGCAAACAAATACATTTCTTCTTTTATTCCCCAAACATTTCACTAAAATTATATTTTGCTTTGTTTTCACATTGAGGATTGAATTTGACACTTTAATGGAGAAAAGCAGCTTGTGCTTCTTACTATGCTTCTAATTATTGTACTCACAATTTTCTTTGTTTTATATCAGAAAGAATTTAATGAGACTTGCATTTTGAAATATATCACTGCTGCTGTAGAAGGGGCTTTCTTCCAACAAATTCCAGTACAGCATCCAAGCAGCCCAAAGAATTTCTGATCAATGAGTTCACCCCAGCAGCAAGCAGGTTTGAATCCAGAGGTGGACACAACTGAATGTTCTCCAAAGCCCACCACGGGCACAGCTGTTTATTGTTTCCCTCTCAAGTGTTTGAAATCTTACCTCCTCTTATATCAGATACCAGAAGCTATTTTCTGTTTAACAGTGCAAGGTTAATAAACACTTTTCAAATAATGTCATAATCCACTGTGTGGATCTTCAGAACCAGTTTTATCTTCTTCACACAAAGATAATGAGGATTATCTCTGCAGCTCCCATAAATCTCTGCACCTCTACTGAGTTGATGGAGATATGATGATTTGCATTAGCTGGGGATTCTGCCAGTTTCTGCCCCAAGCAGGGGCAGGATCATGATTTTCAAAGCTCTTTTTCAGTGAAAACACAAAGCTGCATACTGGTAAAAGTCTTGGTTTTGTCAAAAATTTGTTTGCATTAAAATTTAAATACACCGCTTTAAAATTTCAGTCAACTCATCAGAGTACACATTACAAATCAGTGGATTCTGAATTTCTGAGCCATGGTGAATAATGAAATCTCCACGTCCCTGAGCACGTGTGCCCCCATCCCTCAATGCCTGGAGTTCTGAGCTTTTTTATCTCTACAGCTGCTGGTTCTTTTTTAAAAGACTTTCATGAAGGATTGTCAGCAATTCCACCTGCACACAGAGTATGAATTAGAAAGGAAAAATAAGATATAAGATTTGGACCCAGAACTTGCAGCGCTTCATCACAAAACTCAAGATGAGTTGTTTAGGGTATTTCCAAAGAGACAAGGACCAACACCCCAGCAAGCTGGTGAATATTTGCATGGAAGCATTAGCTTAGTTTCCATTTGAATCTGAAAGTTCTGCTCCTCATTTCCCCTTACACATGACATATGCTAACATTCAAATGAAGAACACTATTTTTTCCATTATGAACATAAGAAAAAGGGAGAATATATTCTGTAGACAGGGTAGACAGAATGGGAAAATATATAATAATTTAGAATGGACTAATCAAACAGCATGTCTCCTGTTTTTATAACCTCCCATAGACCTCCAAAGGCAATTATAGCAGAGGAGTTTTCAGAGTTACACCTGACTGAGAAGGAAAGGTCTGTGTACATCAAATATTAAAAACAAAATCACTATAAATAACCTCTAACTGAAGCACAGCCTCAGTGACAACTAACATTCTTTTTTTCTTTTTCTCTCATTCCTGCCCCTTGACATTGCAGTGTGAAGACTGGAAAAGAAAAGATGGAATATATATCTATAGAATGACCTAAAATTTTCCAATTCTCCTGATGGTACCAGTGAGGGAAGTGTGCAGCCATGTGTGTGGCCATTATCTTCACATTCCAGTTTCTTTATTGCATCAACTAATATAATTACCCAGAAAACAAAGCAGTGTTAACTAAAATACAATCCTGCTACAAAATCTGTAATAAGATATCTGATTTTTAATAGTATAAAAGGAAGAATATTCCATATCTCTCCTGAAATATTTGTAAATTACATCACAGATTAAGAGGTGGCCCTAACTATCTGAGCACCACTTGATGCTTGCTTTATGTTAATAGATACTCTCTCAAGTGGCTGTGCTTGAATATGTTATAAAGAACAAAAGGAAACACCGTTTAGCAGTGTTTTTAAAACCGTGAGCAATTTCCATAATTTGTGACAGGCTGCAGATTTTGATAGTATCTCACATTGATTTTTATGTTTCCAGATGACAATCATTACACTATTATCTGCAGTTTGAGTAGTGGAACCTAACCTCCTAATTAGGATGAAAAACTGCTCCAGTTGCAAACCCAGTAAGTCACAACAAGTCAATAATTTTAATAAGAATTAATTTTAAAAACTCTACAAGGTTGTATTGGAAGTTATTCTGGCATGTCTATTGATTAACACTTGGTATTACATCCTATAAAGGATTCATTAAATACAACATCAATCTGAATGCAATATTTTGGTATTTCTTAGCTTTATTCTTTTTTAATATTTTACTTACTCTAAAGTGTAATAAAATAGAACAAAGCACTAACAGATCATTCAGATAAAGCAGCTTTTTGATTGGTGTCCTGGCTTCATACTGCACTTGAGAGAAATATGAAGGATTAATTCACTCTGTGCTACACTCTGAATGAAAGGATATATGACTGAGAGCTGGCATTTCCTGTATTTGTCAGCATCAAATGTCCTGACAAATCTCACAAATTTCCAAACACAAAATATCTAGTTGCTGCCATGTACAGAATCACTCATACCTTGATTATTGGGGTCCTCTTTATCATGATCCCACAGACAGTCTTCCTTTTAGGAATATGTAAATCCGAGGAATGTGCATTAATGCCATGAAGAGGTTTCTTCATTTTCCAGTTTATGCTTGAATTTGAAAGAACAGTAACAATACTAAATGCAAAATTTGGTTTTTGAGAGCTTCTGAAATAGTAACATTTATTAACATGGCATCTACCTAGGCAAACTTGGAAACCATTAATATTAGCTATACTAAAATTATATCTATTTAACAAAAAAGCTTTTACTAGTCCTGTTTCCATTTGCCTGAATTAAAAAGCTTTTAATGTTAATATCAGAGGTTTACCATGTAAGAGCTGTCTTTTTTTAGCACAGACATTTATACTCCAATAAAGGTTGGAAAGAAAAAATGAATTCCAGTGAAAACCCGGGAGTGATGCTGCTGCAAGCCTGGTGCTGCTCAGAGCTGTGAGCTGATGCTAGGTGGCAGTCCTGTGTAATTAAACACCAACCACTTCTCTGCAACTCATTCACTCCAGGCGTTTTGCAAAACAACCAACTCGAACACTTTGAATAATAATTTAAGCAACAAACACATCTCTTCTCCCCTTTACTTTCACCTCTTCAGAATTTCATTCCTTATATACATAACAGGTCTCAAAATTAAATTTCCTATTCATAAAGCTGTGTTCTAGCCCAGCAGTGTTATGTGGAACAGCTCACCAAACAGGAGGCAGACTGCAGTACTACAGCCCATGCTCTGGCAGTGCACAATTTCTCACTCCTGTATAGGTGCTGACCTGACTTTTCTCTGCATCTCAGAAACAGAATTACCTCGTGTTTGAGCTATGTACTTCCAAAGCCTGTTTTAGTCTCCAGATGTATTTGACTGAAGAGCTCACTTGAATAATTTGATCCCTTTAAATGCTTTTAACAAGTTACATGTTCACCATGGAGTAGTTACAATTATTTGTAGCTACCACAGAAAAACAAAGGCTACAGCTACTTTCCTAGACAGAATTTTGGGAATGTGTCTCACTTTTCTAGAAGGAAAACTTGTTTGGTTCCCACAGTCACTTGACCTACAATCCCAAAAGTTTTCCCAGATAAGGCAAGTCAGCCTCCTGCCAAAGCACTGATGACACAGAGCTGGCAGGGAAACTTTCAATACAGTGATCAATAAATAAATGTAAGAACAAACCACATCAGTTAGAGTCAACTTATTCCACAGGGAGAACTACTTATATATTACACAGTGTATGCACCTAATATAGTGAGGTTTCTTTGACATTTAAAGACACCCCCAAAGAGGGAGGCAGAAGAGATCTTACTGTAATATTGATACATGAACAGCACATTGGTTTTTACTGTGAAACAGACATGTAAGGACCCAAGAATGACTGATTAAGTATGAAGAGGTATCAGATCTCTCTGCCCAGGTTTCACTGATGATGCACACACATTTACCATATTCATTCCAGAGTACTGGCTGAGATGCACAGAGTCCTAACTCAGTAAAAAAGCAGAATGGTCGATTAGGAGGCCTCAAAATCACAGCACAGAGATTTGTACATGAAAGTAGGAGCATGTGGCTGCTCCCTCACTATAATGAATAAACTTTGCAGAACTTCTTGAGTCTGTTGCAAACACATCTGATGTCAGTGGGGGCCCTCAGAACCAGTTTTTCTATCTAACTGACCTTATCCTTCCTTTCTAGGAGAATGATGTCCTAGATGTGTATCACATGCTCCTTCGTGCCAAGTAGTAGAGACATCCCTCCACATTTTAATATTTAAAAATCCTATCTATTCTGGGCATTTCTAGTGCAGAACAGGGACACTGTGGTGCCCAACCATATCTACAGAATTCTCCCCAATGCCAGAGTCTGGGTGTCTCCAACACATGGGCTGCACCTAATTCTACAGCACAGTGGGAAGAAACCAATTGTGTCACTGGAACACAGGAAGAACTACTTACCCTGACTCTAATTACCCAAAGCATCAATTTAATCTACAGAGATGTTAAATAAACAGGGCGGTTCTATTTTGGTGTATCATATTAACATTTACACACAAGAGTGCTAATTTCTGAAACTGTGGTCCATCACTCAGTATGTGACTGCCTGAATTCTTCTAAGGCATGTGGGGAAAGTTACTCAGGAACAACAAAAAGAGCTTTGTAAACAATCCACACCTGCTATAGACCTGTGTCAGTCCTGTAACGCTTGGTGTTGTGCCACCCTGCTGAACAAAGGCTTGAGGAACTCAACTGCAGCTGGGAACATTTTTCTCAAAAAACTCATTTCCCTTCACTACTCAAATAGCAGTTGTGGCCCCCTGGCCCTGCAAAGACCAAGGCTCTGCATTTCAATCCAGCATCTCAATCCAAATCAGCAGAATTAGAATTCAGCTAAGGAACAGTGAAGATCCTAAATCCTATGCAAAGGATCCAATGCAACATCATTTTCTTCTTCTCTTTTAACAGCTCTTCTAGCTCCTTCCCACTGAATTATAATCACTTATTTTTTACTAAAAGGTTAAAGCCTTTCTGGAAATGACAACAAGCCAATGTACTGTGGGGTTTTTTTCCACAATGCAAGAGTTTATAATTGACTGCTTATGTAGTAATTGCTCTATTTATAGAGATTATTTGCAAGAGAAAAGTGATTGACATCACCTGGTATTAATGATAGAGGATTTATTTCACATTTATGACCTAAAGCTTCTACATAAATTGTTTTCCCTTCCTAAGATGCTCATGTTCCACATGAATCTAGGGAACAAATGTATGAAATTACATGCCAGCCTTATCTTTTGCACATTATCTAACAAATATTACTATTCTTTAAAAATTATTTTTAGAGACTTTCTGTAACTGCCTAAGAAAGACTCTTCCAAGTCACTTAGTGCAGCAACACTTGGCAGTTTCCATCTCTGCCTTTTGAGCATCCATGTTGGCAGTGCTGCTTCTCCAGTAATTATTCCAGTACAGTATGGATTGCACATCCTTTAATTTTGATGGACAAAAGCTCTGAGGTGCAATCAAGAAATAGCATTTGTGTATGACAGAAAATAAGTAAGACAATTGGCAAAGAAATTAAGGAGAAGACCTGAAAAGATCCTCCTTCTCTAAGTTCTGGCTTTCCAGTGGAAGATGAGAAATGTAGCAGGAAAAAGACAGTAAAAAGCCCTATAAAAGTATTATAGCCTTATATTCTCTAACAAGACAGGTTTGAACAACAGAAAAACTAAAGTGATGACACTGATCAAAAAGTATTTCAGATTGTAACTAACAATAACATTTACCTCTCATATAATTGCATTGAAGGCAAGTGAGAATAAACAGTCATTGTGTAAGACAAAAATATTCACAGCAGGCTTATAAAATTTCAGTGTAATTCATCTATTCATTGAAAGGATAATAAAGACCATGGCCTTTGAATTATTGTGAACTTGCATTTTTTTTCCATGCTTTTGTTCTGGAACTGTAGCTTAGTGGCCTTTCCAACAAAACACAAAGCCACATATTGTAGAAATGACTGAAAATATTTTTCTGTCCTTCATCCGTTTGGTGAATTGCTTTTAAAGAGATGGGAGTTGGAATCTGATTACACTTAATCCCTGGCAACACCTTCTTCCTACAGCCCAAATCTATAAATGAAAGAAAATACAACACAGTTGTTTTTCTATACCAAAATGGCACTTAGGTTATTGATAAATAAATTATCAAAAACAAAAATCAAAGACAGGGATTTGCACTTGTTTGGTATCACCATCTTATCACAGGGGTTCCATACTGTTGTCTCCTATCACAAAAGTTCCATACCTTCTTGGTGTTTCTCATGGGCAGCTCCTCAGAGCACTGACTGTCTCTTCTTCACACAGCAGCCAGCTGACTCCAGTTCCCTTCTGCAGCACCCACCCCACTCTTTATAGCACTCTTCTTCTCATTGCTTACAGCTGGGGCCTGTTAAAGTCAGGCCTGTTCCTGATCTTTGATAATTGGCCCAGCTGCAACTCCTTAGGGGTAAGATTACTTTCTACACTATCTTTATTTTCCTATATTCTATCCCCCTACAGTTTGGCACTATCTCCTTAGTGCCACCACAAACCAAAACCTTCAGTTTTGGGAAGTTATACTAGGATGCTACAGGAGGGATAGATGACTTGTACTAAGCTTAACAACCTAATTCAAGGCTTAGTTTCATATTGTACAAGATATTTAGGAAGTATAACACCTCTGTTGCTCACAGCAAACCTTTTAAATTTATCAAGGAGACAGCCCAAGGGTTAAAGACAACATGCCTTTGCCCCTTATGACAGTTTATTTAGTTTCAGAATTTAGCACAGAATTTTGCCTCCCCTCTGCACCCCTGTGCCTTGGCTCACACAGAGATGTCAGGACAGCAGCAATAATGGCAGTTTAAAATGAACTTTCTCAGACAGGTCCCCTCTCTGCTGCCCCAACCGAGCACACAGGGAACCAGGACCTGGGGGAACCCTGCAGACAGCCCCTGAACTGGCACCTGCTCCCAGCCCATCCCCTTCCTCCCGTGCCAGACTCACAGCAGCTGCACACAGGCATTCCAGGGAATTCTGACACACAAATCTGTGTCCTACACTGGGCTGTGCTTGTAGGACTTTGCTTGAGACCAACTTGCAAACACATCCACAAATTGGTTCTCATTTACACACAGACATACTCAATCCTAATGTACCAATGAAACTCCTCCGGATTTTTTGGTGGTTTTAAACTGACTGTTAGCAACTTTCAAGACTACACCATACCATTAAAACCCTCCAGGTAGCTGAAATTTATTTTCAAAAAAATAAGAAAAATTGCTAGGTCTAAAGCAAAACATCTATAGATGTTCTTTAAAAAATAAAATATACTTCATTACTCTAAGCCAACTATTAACTCCATAAAATTAAAAGTAGACAAAAGAAATGTTCAATCGAGTTTGTCAGTATTGGCAAGCCAGGAAGGAAAACCTTTGCCTTCATCTCGTTCTACACATTTTTCTTTTTTTTTTTCTTTTTTTTTTTTTTCTCCTAGAGGCAATTTTCATCCATTACTCTGCATGGAACCAACATCCATTATATGAAGACAGTGTCTTAATCAAAATGACTTCTTATACAAGTCTATTTAATAAAAATTCATTGTTTTAATCTTGTAAGTGTAATATTAATGAAAACTAAATTATGTCTCTTTATTAGTCAGTTACTGATGCTTCTCTGCAGCTTTAAAACCAGTCCTCTTAAAGCTGAATATATTTTAAAGCACCATAAAAACTCAATAACATTTGCTAATGGAACAAAAACCAGTTTGGCCAACACCATGGATTGGCATTACTGCAATGTGACTGACCCACTACCATCACATTTTCTTGTGCAAAAATGACTCTCACACAACTAGGAGGTTTAACAGCTTTTACAACAGCTTAAGAGGTCTAACAATAATATTACTGTTTAATAAAAATCCATGTAACTTGGAGTGAAGAAGCAAATTGTAGTCATATGTTGGAGGTATATGCTTTACCTGAAACAGCTTTAGAAAAAAATTCTCTGCAGCATACACTCATCTCTTGAAAATTAATTTTTTTTTTTATAAATAAAGAGCTGAATGCTCACAGCTGTTAAGAAAAGACTGGAAATGTAGTCCAAATTTTCCACAGATCAGTGGAAAACTTCACCTGCAATGACATCAACTGGAAAAAAAACTTAAAAATCTCTGTGAGACCTCTAAGCTTCTCCCCTCATGCAGACTTCTAGTTCAGATGGACAGCCTCATGCAGTAGTAAAGACACCATTTCTTTAATCTCCCATCTGAACTCTGTTCTTCAGATGAAACCAATTTCTTGGATTTCTTCCAGAACACAATCCCACAGATCTCCTAATGCTTCCCAGACTCTCAGTTCCACTACTTGCAAAAGCACTGAAGCAACAGACCAAACTCTAATTTGCACCTTTAAGAGTTTCCCCATTGGAAGCCTGTGTCCAGCAGCGTATCCCAGGGACTCAAAGCACATTTTTCCTCACAAATTTATTTACTCAAACCATCAAAACCACAAGGGTCTGCCTTCATTCCCACCAATATATCCCAGACATCTTCTCAAGTTCCTGCCTCAGGAAGTCGGCACACAGGCTCGTTCTCAGCCCACCCCCCCTCCTAACTAGGCCACGCTCCCCATTTAGGGAAAAGTTGGTAGCTGTTAACATTTATCTTTATCTCTTGCCCTCAACCTCTGTGTACAAAGTGTGTGTGGCATTGGGACACCGAGAAGAAAAGAAAAAACAACTAATTAGTGATCTAGTCGTGGCCCTGGATAGTCTCTTGAAACTATTTATCTTGAGACATTTTATCTCTGGACGCTGTTTAATTCATTAGGAGGCTGAAAAAATTAAAGCAATTTATTATAAAGCAAAGTCACTGAAACACACTTGATAGAAACATAAGTGCAGACCTCTGCCACATCTGTCAGAATAAGCAATGCAAATAGAGGCCAGAATCACGAGACAAAGAACACCAAGCCTGAGACAAAGAGAACTGTGCACAACTCAAGACTGCAAAAACCACCAGCACTTCCTTGCTGTTGATGCTCCCCATCCACACAAGCAATGCTTTACCCACCGGAGGTGGCTGAACTTTCTTTTAAATGTGCTTTTTTATTGGGTCTTCTCATCCCTGTCACCTTTCCCCACCAAGTCTTCTTATTGCCAAGGACAGCGGCTGAACTCTGAGAGTGCTGCTGAGATCTTTTGGGAGATGATGCCACGGTACACCAATATATCTCTCAGCAACCAGCTCAAGTTGCTGCCTTAGAAGAACACCACCCAGGCTGCCTCAGCCTGCCTGCCCTCCTAAGCAGGCCATGCTGCCCATGCAGGGAAAACTTGGTTGCTGCTTAATGAATTTTTGCACCTTTAAGAGCTTCCCTGTTGGAAGCCTGTGCCCAGCAGTGTATTTAAGTGACTCAAAGAACATTTTTCCTAACAATTTTATTTATTCAAACAATCAAAACCAAACAAACAAAAGACAAACCATTCCTACCAATATCTCTCAGCAACCACCTAAAGTTATCTGCCTCAGAAACACAACACAGAGGCTTGGTTTTGGTCTGGTTATGCTAGGGTATGAACAGCATTTTAGCACTTATATTTATTTACAAGTCTTTCCTTCCCCAACTGCTTTATTTTTTTCAGGTCTGGTACCACCCCCAGTTGCCCACTGCCTACAAAGCCTCCACTAGATTAGGGCAGCACTCTCAAACTTCTTCTTATGGTTAGCTTTAGATTCCCTAAATTTGCAAGAATCAAATGAAGCCACACTCTTCTGGTGGTATCAAATGCAATAGGGAGAGGTGATTTTGATTCCTTTCACTGAACTCCAAGGGAGAGGGAAGGAGAATTTACTTTCCCCCTGCAAGGAACTGCCGTGTTTAATGGCAGAAATGTCTCGGAGCTCCCTCCCTCACTGTGCTAAATTGTGGTAGGTAGCTGTGGTGGCACTGTTGTCATCTAAGGACATAAGCAAGACAGAGAACAATAAAGGCTATGATCAGCCCAAATTGCAAGTTTAATAAAACAAGCAAACAAACCCTACCCAACTTTGGCAAACAAGCTGTGATTTTCATTGTCTTTCTCATTTCTCTTGCAACTAAGAAGCTGTCACTGAAATTTCAGCCCCATGTCCAATAATGTGTAATGCTCTTTCACTTTCCGCTATCAACTTATAAAAATGCATATTTTCTTCCATGCACAGGCTAAACCTTGACATTTATAAGCACTCACAATCAGGATCTTCTCAAAATCCAATATGAAAAGCATTTGTGCCCCTCAAGACACATTGCTGGCAGTCAAATCTGTGGCTACTGACAGCAGCGCTCTATGACAGTAATAACTACGGTGTATGACCAC
Organism: Haemorhous mexicanus; assembly: GCF_027477595.1. NCBI lineage: Eukaryota > Metazoa > Chordata > Aves > Passeriformes > Fringillidae > Haemorhous > Haemorhous mexicanus. The sequence continues at coordinate 13,525,156 of NC_082355.1, read as the reverse complement.
ATACATTATTCACACTAAAGTAATATTATCAATTACAATCAGAATTCATGAAGCTCTGCAAAATGGCAGGTCAGAACGATTTAAGTGCCATTTTACATCCTAATATTTACAAGCTAACGCTTCACAAAATGAGTGGGATACAGTCAGTGGAATCGCATCCATTTCCAGTGGAGGCACTAGCTGAAGCACTCCTAACTTTCATGTTAAGATAGTAGCTGAAAGGTGTTGACAGTTTTAACCTACATCCTTTTATTCAGAAAGGCTTCTAATCCGGAATCTTGGCTCTTTGTTTTAAATCAGGGCTGTATTGATCAGCTGTGAGCCTGAACGTATCTCAGCGGTGGCTGAGTCGGGTATCCACTGTGGAATTGGGACAGTTAAACACTGGAATCGATCCTCTCATTGTAAAGCCACAGCTGCTGTGGCAAGCAGTTTCTCTAAGCTATTAATTTTATTATTAGCACACCTGGAGACACTGTTTCCCTGAGGGAAAAGCAATTCAATTGTGTGTGCTGCACCAACTAGTGGCATATGATCAATGAGCCAGCTGGGACCACGGGCTTCCTCCTGGAGCTCGGGGTGGCTATGACAAAGTAGTTTGTAAAGCAGTGACAATACAAACTAATATTGCTTTATGTTTTATGCACCTCATTGTAAGCACATAGCTTACACTTTCCAGTGTCTGCCAATTTTAGGCCTTCTTGGAGTAATTCACCAGGCTGAGCCTTCCAAAAGTCTTTCCCTGTGACATGTGGTATCACCTGACCACCAGCTTTGCCTGACCATTGACTCCTTGCATCCTTCCCCTGTGCCCCAAAGGCAGCAATAAACTACATTCCCTTAAAAGGCAACAGCAACACTTGTTTAACATATAGTGGAAAGACTAATTACAAGTTTCCACACATTTGGTTCTATTCCATAAGCATGTTAATGAAAAGACACAGCCCCACAGGCCTGGCAACAAAGAACCAGCTATAAAGGACTTTTTAATCCCAAAATAACGGATATATCTCGAAAACTTTGATCCAGAAATACTTGAAATTTAGTCAATAACTAAATGTAAGTCAGTGGAAATTAGGAAAGGAAGATGAAACATGGACCACTCAGGTATTACAGACATATAAATGATGCACCAGCATCTCCAAACACCAAAAAACCCCCAAATTCACACTGTAAGGACAAACCAACCAAACCCCTCATGAAATCAAGATGAAGATAAATGCTGCATCTAATGGAAATCATGATGCTCCAGTACCTCCTGTAAAACTTTCAGGGGCTTTGCATCCTTACTCTGTTTCCTTCTGAATGGCCACAGTGGTGAAAGCAAGGTCTGGGCTGTGAAACCTTGTAAGAGACAATATATGTGTTGGGAAGGCCTCATATTAACAGACATACTTAGCATTTAAGATTTCCTAGAAATTCGATGTCAGTTGGCTTTTACACCTTTGTGGGGTTTTGCACCTCAGCCACGTTCAAGCCCTTCTTGGTCCATCCATTCACAGACCACAAACCTCTACTCTCCTACAGGCTGGCTATCAAGAACAACACCACTCTATCCTGCGTAATTTCCATTTTCAGATTTGGATGAGAAAACACTGATTGTGAGTACAATGAGAATTCCAGTTTTTAATGCTGATTTAAATGTGTTTAAAATTAACCTAGCATTATTGCCAGTTCTGCAGTAAAATCATGGTCAGCCTGCTGTACCCATGTCTAATATGTGCAATCAAGAAATGAAGAGACTTGGGACTCACTACTCTGATGCTGACAAGATATTTCACAGAATTTTTGAGCCATATTTCCCAAATCAGTCAAAGCATTTCAATGACTAACCATGGAAAGGAGGTGTCCTAGTCAGCAGATGCTGCAACAGAACTAAGACATAACCTTTATTCTTCAGCTTCCACTATTTTTAAAAGTGAAATAAAGTAACACCTTTGTCAATCACTGTGCAAACGTAGAAAATTGAGGGTAGGGTGGAGTGTGGGTGTTTGTGTCTAGAGGAACCTTCTAGTTATGTTTAGTTACTTGAACTTTGGGGTCTCTGCCTCAAGGAGAATTTTTCTGCACAGAAGAGCTGAGAGATGATTTCGTTTCAGTAGATTTTAGGCTGCACAATCACACAGCCAAATACAAATCTTTAACCACCAAGCTTGAGCAGCAGAGTCAGTACAAGCTCCTACCCCTTGTATTTGCCATTCACACCACGATAAAAGGCAGAACACTTTCACAGCTGTGTTTCACAGGACTCACTTTTCCCTGTGCCCTAGAAAATTCCTCTTCTATTCTGTTTTCAAGCCCACCACTTTTGCCAGCTTTGCCCCCACAGGAACGTCCCCAGGAAGGTTGGCCTCTGCTCTCACTATCTCATGATTTAGTCCTAGATTTTCACAAATTTGTTCAGTTATCCAACACCTACACCAGGTATTGAACATACGCTTTAATGTGTACAATTTATTGCCAAATTATTTTACCAGTGGTGCCATCATGTACACATTTAACTATTTCTTGAAACCTAAATCAGGTAATACTCCTAATTTTGCTAGCAGGGCTATTAACTACTCTCAAGAATGAGGCAAATTATTTACTGAACACTGGACATTAAATTTATTAAAATTTCATGAATAAAATACTTTTACATCTGTTTGCACTGGAAATACTATTCTTACATTGAAACACTACCATTTATTATATTCATGTGTTTACATGTGACAAAATAGTTAATATTTAACATCTCAGAGGGTATTTTCACTTGAAACCCACCTTACCTTAAACATCCAACATATGTCCCTGCTTTTAGAGGTGCTGGCCATTCCTATGTGAAAAACTGTCTAAAGCAGGATTTGATGCAGAAAGAGAGGAATGGCAATATGATTTCAACTTGGAGCTGGTAGATTAGCTGAGTTGCAGCATAATTAATATTGTTTTGCTCAACAAAGAAATTGCTGGATATAGTTTTGAATGTTAAAGGAAGAAATAGATTTCTTCTTGCATCAGAGAACAAAATACACATCAGAAAACAAAAATATATCAGAAGACAGTTATTAAAAATCAATCAATTAATCACTAATATACATATATACAAACACACACACACATAAACGAGTGTGCATGTGTAAAATGCCTAGTTTCTGATGGAGTACCTGAAAAAATACCTGTGAGCATTTTCATCTGCCTGGCTTAGACACCATGATTTAGATCAGTGGTAGCACCACAGCTCCTGGAGGCACAGAGCCAAACCTCCTCTGGTAAATCTGCAGCTTTTTGAGTTGCAGACTGAAGCCCAGAACAGTTGGTCATGGCTATGGTGAATGAACACAAAGCTGAGCAAGACAAATTTTGGCTGCTTTAAGCATCACACAATTTCCTAAATCTGACCCTTTGTTTGCTATTTTTCTTATCAAATAGGAAAGGGAATGACTAAGATGATATTTTTTCTAAAACCAGCTAGAATGAGAGCAGTTTTGACTCTTTCAAGGTACAGGCATTATGTCCAATTTATCCTCCGAGAGGGGAATGCAATTCTCCTTGAGACCCATCATGGTGAACTCCTAACCAGGCAGAGGTTCAGAGGTAAATCTGTCACCCTTCAAAAAAGTGAAATTCTCACTGCATTTAGGGAGAGCTGGCTGCTGCTTTCCCTACTTATGTCTCTTTGGGATGCATGCCAAGTACCTAAGTGGCTGTACAATAAAAGCACAGCAATTACTTCCCATTTTTGCTGGAGAACCAGCTCAGGACCTGTCATGACACACAGAGTTCACCCATGCCAAGCAAAAAAGCAGATGGAATTTTTTCCTTCCCATGCTTCAAACCCCCAACTACTTCACTCTCCCCAGCTTTTCCAAGCATTAAATTTAGCATTAAATGAAACAATTATAATTGTATCTTGAATACTTTCAAATCAACTTAAAAAATCATAAAATACTCCACCCCATATTTTTACAGCTCTGACAATAATATTGGCTTACTTTTCACCTGCTTTACCAAGTTATTATCTAACAAGACATGGGGAGAACAATAACATATTGAAGAAACTGCATATTCTTTATAAGGTATGTTTGGAAAGATTAAGAAGGAAATGCATGAAATTTTGTAAACATGTGAGGAACAACAGTTTGGATTCCTAGGAGAATTATAAAATGGCTACTATTAACAACAGATGCTCATATATAATTTTTTACTCATCTGTGTGTTTGCTCTCTGGTTCTATAGTGTATTCTCACTGGATTTCAAAGCAGACTCTAATGTAGCAGAAATATGTCTTTGAGGAAAAGACTCAGAGAAGTAATTTCTACTGAAATGTTGCAAGAGCTGCCCTGACTGACAAGATGAGTATGCATAACTCAAAGGCTAAAACAGCCTGAACTAAAAAGTATGAGGATGGATGTAGAAAACAGCCAGTGTATGAAAAATTAGGATATTACTTTAAGGAAAAAAAAAAAAAGGTAAAAGATAAAAAAAATCAACATCACTTATAACTAATTGAAAGGGACATTCAAACTAAGGAAAATAAAATCTGGTGTAAATATGCTGCATCAAAAGTCTGATATTACTGTGTGATTATTTGTATTTCATGAAGATAAACGATAGTTTGTCCATAAATGACCAAAAAAAAAAGACCTAATCCAAGAACATGATTAGCCAGTCATGGCAGAGCAGGTGACTCGTGGAAACAGCCTTACTCTGCAGTAACCTGGTAAGGTGCTCATGTCTGAAGTACAAGGATGCTCAAGCACACAGGTTTGGTACATTTCTAAATCCTTGAAATGAGACAGCTCTTGCCTTGTACCCATCTCAGTTACACCACTGTCGTGGGCCTGACTGCAGTGATTCTGCTCTTCCACTTGTAAACCTCTGTTTCATGACATGTTTCTGCTGTTTTCTACAGATCCAACCAACCTGAGCTACAGAAAAAAGGAAGCTGAAATCAAGGTACTTTCATTCCCCTATATGTACATTTTTGGCAGTATATGACCAAACTGCTGCATAGTAAGCTTTGACACTGTGGTTTCCACTTAAGACTGCTGTAACTTTTTTTGTTTTTATTACTCCATTAAGGTCTAACATACACTACCACCACAGCTTTCCTGTCACTGAAAAGCAGACATGCTTAGGACACGTGTGAGGATCCATTTAATTATTCAAAACATTATTACACTTTAGTTAAGAACAAGAAGGAAAGTACTAAACTGGTAGGGAATTCAGGCCAAAGCTAATTTCACAAGCTGGAATTTGTCCAAGACACTGTATTTAACACCTTTACTCCTGTGAGCAATGAGCAAGTTCTTTAATGACCACAAGTGGCCAAGACCTTGCTTTTCGATCTCACCTGATAGAGAGGCTAATGAGATTTCAATTTTGTTCAGACTGACAGCAACTACTCCATAATATTTCCACATTTTCAATCCCTAATGGAACCAAATAGCAAAGCTGTGCAAAAATGATAATATGGAACTTTCTTTCCCCCTCCAAATCTCAAAAGTGATTTGACTCAGGGTCAGGGTGAGCTTTAAGTCTGCTCATACATCAGCTTTTTTACCTTACCTGTAGTTTCCAATCCTTGACATGCAAACACATACAGGCACCTGCCTGAAAGCCTCCACATCAGAGAACTCAAAGCATTCTCTCAATATATCATGACTCCAGAATATTATTTACCCAAATTTAAAGGATTATTACTATAGTCCTACATAAAAACAGAATACATTCACAATAGACTGGAATGTCTCAAAAAGATGTGTTATAGCCTTGGGCTACCTATAAAAAATCCAGATGAAAAGATCCCAACTTGAAATAACCAGGATATCAGAATGGAATAACTATTCAGAATGCTTCCCTGAAACACATTGATCCAGTGATTACCACCTCTCCATTTATCAGAAAATCATTAATACCTTTGCATGCAATGAGTATTAATTAAAAATCAAGCACCAAACCCTAACCAGTTCCATGGGAAATGCACCTTTTCTTAAATACACAGCTGAAGCACTGCCAGTGGCTTTGGAGCAGCTGTTCTACACAAGTGCTTAACCTGTAGGACATGTGCTGCCTCCAGTCTGCTGGAATTACTCACCTCAGCCCATGCTCTTCACTTGGAAGGCTTTTGCTCAGGACAAGGAAGCTCCCAAGTACAGATTACTGGACTGGCACCACTATCTGCCCATTCACAAGTGACACTGCAGCATCCCCTTTCAAACCTGGGAGGGGACAATGTGGGAAACAATGTGCCTGGCAATAGGATGGATGAAATTCCTGGTGTCACCTCCTGCCTTTCACACAGCAGCCCAGGGGCACAAGCTGTGACTGCAGCACACACACAACACACCAAGGACTGCAAAGGGGAATAATTTCCAGCCATGGATTATCAAAACCACTCGTGTGTGGCTTTCCTCTAACAATATGAAAAACTAATGGCTTGGTGGAAGCTTCTAGGGGATCAGGAAAGTACTGCACATTATTGTGCATTTCCAAGTGCAGGCATAATAACACAGCACATTTTTTCCCTAAAGCCTGAATTCCTGTATTTTAGCAACTGTACCATATCTTGACTATGCTGTACCATATGACTGGGTTTAATGTGGTGGCATAAATTAATGTTTTTTGTTAAAATTACCACATAATGTGTTTTTATCCAAAGTTTCAATACAGTTTAGTAACTTTGAAAAGCATTGGGGGTTTTAATTTATTTAGTTTTACTTTTCCAGCACAGTCCTTTTAACTGGCTTGCCCACAACTTCTTGATTAAATGGTAGCAACAACAACCTTCCTGGTTGAAATTTACCAATCCAAACATCTTATACCCCTCTCTGGAAATATTCTTGATTACATTGCAGAGTAAAATAAACAAACCTGAAAAGAGACAACAGCCATCCATGGTTTATAAATACTGGTAAAAATGAGAACATTCTCAGGAACGTTTCTCACCTAAGTACCCATACTTGACAGCTGCCTGTTTGAAGGCAGGTTTTGATGTTTGCTATCAACCACCCTTTAAAAAGTTCCAACTAATTAAATTAACAAGGAAATTATCTGTCAGCTACATGTTGCATTTTAAGATAGCATCTCTCCAGTCCACCCTTCCAGGTCTGAGTTCATCCTCAGACTTTAATTAATTGTGCTAGAACTTATCACACCTGCAATCTGGACCATAAACAAAAGGGAAAGCTTTATTAAGGTCTTCTCTTTCCTTCTCTTAATCATAGAAACAAAACAGCTTAATGTTATTATGCTCATACTACACAGCAATATTATAATAATAGATACTACAGTACTGATTGAATGTGGCATTAGCATTAGAGGATCAAAAGTTTTAAACCAATGAAACATTTCTCTCAATTGCTTCCGGATTGTGTAAAGTTATTTAAGAAAATAGGGAATTCTGCTCTTATTTACCAGTTACTTCATAGTATTGTATTTTCTAAGCTCTGTGCATTCCATTCATGTGGCGTGTACATACCAGAGGGTTTTTTTTTTTATGTATTCATGGTCAAAATAATAGAATCAAATACTATTACCTGGGGGTTGTGCCCTCAAAAATTACTTTTTTAACAACTACTTTAATCTAGAATATTTTTTTTCTAAAATACATCTGCATCATATGAAACAAAGAGAACAGTGTGGTGCTAGGCCTGACTTCAGTGATAGGCAATGACCTGTTTGAATTTATTGCTTCACTGGTAAATAGTAACCTATGCAGACAGTGTGGTCAGAGGATCACTGCACTACAGTCCATGTACTGCACTATTTTCCTTATGTCTAAAACTGAATATGAGGAATTTTAACATTTATTCATGTTATTCATTACAATAACTTTCAGGCAGAACGTTCTAAGATGGAACCATGCTGAAGCAGTAGGAGGGGGTAAGATAGACTTTCCTGACAGGTATTTGCTCTTACTCCTGACTGAAATTTGCTTCCAAATTCTTCCTAATTCATTGCTGAGTTCCTAATCTGATAAATCCTCTATGTGACCAAGCAGTGTCACTCACAAGAGACAGAACTGACTGAGATCACCAGAGCTTTATTTGAACCTTAGAATTTCCCAGCAGCCTTTGTAATTTTGCTTCCAGAACATGAATACAGAAGATCCATAACTTTCCTATAATACAGGTCACATATTACTTGTTTGCACCTTGCTAGAGAGCACAAGCAGTAAGCTAAGTGTAGTAAGGGAAGTGAAGAAATAAAGATGTGTTAGTATCTAGGTTTGGTGAGGTTTTTTTGGTTGAGAGTTTTGTTTGTTTGGGGTTTTTTTGTTTAGGTGTTTGGTGGTTTTTGGTTTGGTTTTTTAGGATTTTTTTTTCTTTTTTTAGCATTGCTGCTGTTGGTTTTGGTGGATGAGAGCATTCTCTTCAAGTCAGACACAATAACTTTAGGATGAAAACTTTTAGCTGAAGGTGCTTAGCTTTGCCTCAAGGCCAACTGTAGAAGAGCTTCTGCCACAGCTGTAAAGGTCTGCAAAGCAAAGCCTGAGCACTGCACTCAAGGACAAAGGGCCTTTGGTTCCAGGGACAGGCACTGAGGCTGGGCTGGAGACAACAAAACTCCACCACTGGAACCTGAACAGAACCATCTCCCTATTTCATTTACTTCTTTTAACGGCCCCAGCTCTGCCTCAGTCACCTGAAGATAAGATGCAGTCCAGTAAGACACAGAGTACAGGCAGATCTACAGCACTCAGTGTTTTACAGGTGAATTTCAAAGTCTAAATTAAGGTCTATCACATTAATATATTTCTTTTTAAGTGCAGGCCAACATTGGAAGCAAGAATCTGCACTGCAAAACTGAAAGCCCTCCAGCACTCTTCTGAAAGCCTGGGGTTACAGCTAATGCTCTAGCCAAGCTCCAGTGAAAAATTTTATCAACATCTTTGGCAACTGCTGCAGCAATGGAATTAAGTACTGCAGAGAAGTGGCAATAACACAAAAATAATTGCAAAAAAATGTGTGATGGTCCTTTGTTATATTTTAGACGGTATTTTTTCACTCCTAGAGTATAGGTAACAAAATTATGACTATGTAATATATTGCAGAATATGAGGAGAAATAAGAATGTGAATTCTCTAGGAAAGCTGTCTGGTCAAAGTTAAAAATAGTTGGCCCTATCACCTGCATTCAAAGAAGTAGGGCTCAAAAAAAAGAATTATTCCAATAAATGCAAACTTCCACTCTCGATTTTTTATCATGTATACACTAAAAATGCCAACAATATGTCATACCTAAGAAACACTCTTTTATCCTATTTTAAAGCCACTATTCAACTTAAATGGTAAGGCATATCTCTTGATCTTGTTTTGTAAAGGTTGCACTTGCTACAGGCTTACCACAACTGTGGGAGACGGCATGGAAAGGATCGATAAAGCAGCATTACCCTTTGTGATAGTGAATCTCTGCAGGACATTCCAGCTTAACTCTCTGCCTGCACTTATACTTCACACTTTCCCACTGGGAGAATAGGCTAAAACACAGCGATGGGCTTACAAGGCAAGGAGAGGTGTGTAAATATCCCCCTTCTATTCCTGCCCTACAGTTGCTACCTTGCTGTCAATGCCATAAAACAAAACAAAACTAAAAAAACCCTGTAAAATTACAGGGTTTGCTTATAAAGACAAAAAAATATTCCCAAGCCCTGCTGAACACAGGCCCTTGCTTCATCACGCAGTGCAGATGCAATAGGTCATAATTTTCATTTTAACAGCATCACAAAAACACACCAAAAAAAAAAAAAAAAAAAAGAGGCAGAAGTACACCACGAATATTCACCAAATGACAAATCTCTTTGGTGCTATAGAGGCAGGAAAAGTGAAAGAATTTCCATTTCAGCACAAACGGGGCTGTTGGAAATCACGTGCGGGTGATTTTAGTGCGGCCACTGTGGCAATGACAAGTTCTCTGTGGGAGAATCTGACTTACAAGTAAAGAGGGCTCTTGCTGTTCTGAAAACAGATCTGAAGAGACAGGGGTATTTTGGGCACAAAGCAAAGTAAACAGCTTCAATTATAGGCAGTAGAATGGGAAAGTCACAGGCACTTAAGTGGGTCAGACATAAGATGAAGACTGGAACAAAGTCAGCAAAGAAGAAAAGAGGAGGATGTTAAAAACAGAAAGTTTTAAATACAGTTTAGAAGAAAAGTTTGAGAAATTAGGACAAGTGTTTTAAACTTGAGTCAGACAGGAAGGGTCTGTCAAGGAGAGGATACAAAGGTGGAGATGACTTAACTATCACAGTAGAAAGGGAACTTGCTTTTAATACACCTAGAGATTTCTCCATCATCACATTGCAAAGCATTAAAAACATTGGTACAAAGCCTTACACCAGAGCCAAGAGGCAGTTGTGTAATGGTACTTTATCAAATGCGCTAAAAATATAAATAGTCACACACAGAAACAAAATCAGCTATCAAAATCTTGTGCCTTTTAAAATTTAAGCATCCTAGAACAGATTACAGCAAGCCACTTGTACAGCGTGTCCTTGAAAAGTGACACATAATGTATGTTTTATATTCTCACAGATATTTGGAGTTTGAGATCAGAAACTTCTTTTGAGTTGCTCTAAAATTGTGCAAGCTAATAAAGAATTAGAAGTGGAAATGATGTAAGCATGACATTGGAAGCAGAAGAGTTAAACAGGTGATAGCAGCAGGTGGAAAAAGTAAATGATTCATTTGGAGACTGAGACAGACAAATGCCAAAGCAGTTTACATAAAAGGAGGCATAAAAATAACACCAATTAACTCCAGAGGCCCTAAAACTACTCAGTCTGGTTGGAAAGATGTCATGTAAATTTGCATCAATCCTCTCACCACTTACAAGAGCGGTCATTTCCCCTTTGAATCTTTTTTTCGTCCCACATCACCAAACCCCTAATCTGCATTTTGTCACCCTTGCCCTTTCCACCTTTGCCTGCAACCACACCCAAATCCTGTGAGGTTACACCTGAAGCTGCCTCTAGGGATGCAATGGATTTCAGGATTTTCACCTGCAACCACTTCTTCTGTCCAGGCCAAGGAACAGAGCCGCTCTTATCTCCAGACAGAACAGATGGTGAGCTCCTCAAAGGCTCGGGAGGCCAAGGGCCCCGCTGCTCCGGAGCATGGGTGAGGTCTGAGCACATCCCTGTCCCCTGCCTGATCCAAGCCCTGCAGGAGCCTGCCCTTGGCACAGCCAGCCTGTCAATCAGCCTGCAGGGCTTGGCTGGAAGAGCACGAACTGCTCCAAGTCCCAGGTGTAGCAGCCAGGGTACAGAGCAGAACTGTTCCCCATTGCACAGAAGGCTTTCCCAAGCTCAGCTCTGCCCACAGCACCAGAGCTCCTGCCAACCACTCTGCCATGCCATAAGCAAAGCCTGCTGTAAGATAAAGAAACAAACACCTTGTTTGACACTCAACAATCCTGTAAGACGTCTTCATTATCAGCTGTTTCTACCCTCAACATATTCAGAATTTAGACTAACTAATACAATTTTTATTCTAGTTACTCAAGGCAATTGGTGAGTGAAGTAATCTGGAAAACTAAGTGCAATTACATGTAAAAATATTGCAAAATGGAAATGATATAATTATTGCATGGGGTAATAAAGAATAGGCTCAGATGATTTTTTTCCTGCTCATAACCAGTATTTTTAATACATACATCACATTTACTCACTCTCAGGACACAGACCCCATCGCAACATAGGGAACAAAACAGAAGTTATTTTTCATGCCAGCTCTTGGGCTAAGTGTTGTATAAAACTGCCACTGTGTTCCTTCTCTTCCTGGACTTAGCTCTGGGGAAGCTATTTTGACATAGCACACATGAAACAGTTCTGTCCTTTTTCACCTGCCCTGTGTTTCTTATGCATGCTTGCAGAACTTTAGAAAATATTTTATCATTTACTCATACACAGAACTCTCAGTTTATGAGCAAATTCTTAAACTGCCCATTCAAGCCAGTGCAGGTCAGAGCAGCTTTCTTTGGAGCCGCTGCAAAACCATGTGTGCCATATATTTTCCATGTTGGATTGGGTGAGATGATCTTGCTGAGGATGAACTGAGCTGCAGGTAAAGCTAAGCCAGTAAATTTCCATCCACCATCTTCTTAAGTGGGACCAATTAAAATAACAAAATTATCTAGAAACATTTTGACAGAAATAATTGCATACTAATGTTAGTTAGCAAGCAATTCAGAATTAATCTCCTTATGCTAAACAATTCAGAATTTCGTATAAAACTATATATATATTGCTGTGTATGTGCCTGTACGCATGGAAATGTATCTATAATAGATATTTACATTGAGATTTTTTAAATAAAATAAATATGATAAATTCTACTTTTGTTTAAAATAAGCGATTCTGATAAAGCAATCTTGTCAGTCCCTAATCACTAAAGGTTTAAATGAATAATTTCTCCTTTCCTAATAAGTCCAGATTGACTGATGAAATTTCAGTGAACAGTGGTTAAAATTCATCTTAGATTTTCCATGCAAAATTGGATTCCACTTTATCAGAAAACTTTCAAATGCAATATTACTCGTTGTTACATATACAGCAGCAACTTACATAGGGCACTATTTATCATTCAGACAACTTAAGTACAACACAAAAAATCACCTTGAGACAAATGAGAAATTCTCTCTTGGGAAACCCCAAACTGTATTAATATGATAAGAAGTAGAGCTTCACTTTTCCTTCATTAAGTCTAGAAGGCATTTCTTATACAGCCATGTAAGAAGTTAGGGGAAAAAATTAAAAAATAACACTAAAAAACCCTCCAAGGTTCAGACATCTTTTTAGTCATATCAATCATTTGCAGTTCAACCAACTTTTTCATTGTTACAAAAGCATTAAAACCCAGATGGAAATGAGCTGAAAAATTCAATGCCCACGGGGAACTCAGTGCTTAGATAATCTAATCCATTTGGGAAACAAAAAGTTCATGTCAGGTATTTAGTAACCAAAGCAATTACCAGAAGCTGACTACTGAAATTGGGCTGAGTAATATTTCATCAGATTTCATCAATCCTGCTAGAACAAAGAAAATTGTGGGGAATAACAACCCATTCAGTGTTAGTTGAGATAAATAAACTGAAGAAAAATACAGTAGTGATTACAGTTATCTGTTATTGTTTTCTAAAAACATTGCTCCATATATAATAACAACAATATTTCCAAACCACTGAAATGTGGGTAGCAGAGTGGCCATTTTGATTTCTGTACTTTTGGTATTTATGCTGTCAAAATCTTTGTTTGCATGGCAATTCGGTCTGCACATCTTTCCCTCTTCACAATCTCCTCTTAAAAACAAGAGAAAAACCTACCCCGAGTAAGAAAGAAGTGTAGCATTAGGGGATTAATAACATTAAATCCATTAGTTGACCAGTTTGTAGGAAACTATTCCATATAACCAGGGGGGTCCAAAGCAGATGTGCACCCACAGCACTTACCCATGTGCCAGAAATGTTTAAAAAGCACTTTCACTGAAAATTCTTTAAGATAGGATTCTAGAAATAGTTAACATTCACAGAGAGAAATTGTCACAAAATACATTTTTAAAAAAACTTCCCTGAAAAAAAACCCCAGCCTTCTTTTCAAGTAAACAACATTAAGTTTAAATAAATTTCCACCTGTGAACATAAACCAGCATCCATGCAAATGTGTCTTATGCCTGCAGAATCTATCACGCCAGGCATTTCAGTTTGATTAAATATTTTATGCTCATAGTTCAAAGTGGCTTTATATTTAGTTTAAAATAAAATTCCTCATCATCTTAAAAGATCATCAAGCAGGCCTTGAACGTGCAGACGTTATGCAAATGCTGGTTACAGATTGGCCTGTATGGGTGAGCACCAGGCACATCTGCTTTGGAAATTTACTGAGTCATACTTGAAAAACCAGAACAATTTCAACTCAAAAGAAAAAATTCTTTGGTATGCTAAGAGCCCAGCAGCAGAATGAGATTTTTCACAGGGAGCTGTGTGCTGAGGACCAGCACTGACTCATTTTGCTCCAGATAACCTCACATCTCTGCCTAATTAATGTGAACAGGAAATTCAGAGTCAGAAGCCTCTGCTGCTGTTACCATGGCCCACCAAGGAGCTGAGATCTCAGATATCTCAGCAAACCCCTGGGGCATCATTGCAGCTTTTCTTACCCAATTGATATTTTAGGTAATACATGGGAGAATCAAAGAGATTGCTTAGCAAACAGCGTGACTAGCTAGTCATCAATATCCAGGAAGAAATGGTAAATAAAAGCAAATATTCTTGGAGTGTTTTTCATTTGGAACAGGTGCTGCTTGTTGAACAATTAGTGTCCTAGTTATTGGAAGCACCTTACATGAATGCTAAAGAAAAATATAACGCAAAATCATAAAAGCCTCTCCTGAGAAAGAAATTAGGAGCATGGCTTTTACTGTTTGGTTTGTTAGACCAGTTTGTCTATGTAAACTATGGTTGTGTTTAATAGAAAAACATTTTGCCCATGAGATGCATCTATTTCACTGTGTTCCTAATACCAGTTCTGTTCCTGCAATCACTAACAGACAAAATAGTGTCAACCTGTGAAATCCTCTGCCTTTTGCACCTTTTCCTGGTTCCAAAGGATTCTAATTCTCAAAGATCTCACAAGGTTAACAGCTCTCTAACATCTCATTTTTTAAACCAGTTACAAAATACAGAATTTATTCTAGGGCAAATTAATTATATCACTGGTCTTCACAGGGAAAGTTTTGCAAAGAGATTTTAGCACAAAGCTGCCATACTGCAGCTCACTAACCCACCTTTCCACTAACCTTCAGGGCTAGTTTATGGCTACTTTATCTTTCAAAGGAGAAAGATAATCACCTTCAACATATCTAAAATCTTCTTGTAGGCTAATTTTTAGCCCATGAATCACAAGAAGAAAATACTGAAACATCACAAATAATAAAAGGGGAAAATAATCAAGATATTAATGACTTGCTAACCAGCCTAGCAGGATGGACGGAAGTAATTTACCTCTGCCCTGCTGAGTCACTTGGGCTGTCCATCTACCCAGAATGAACCTAATTAGCTGCTATCAAAAATGCCACAGCTTGAGCAATGGCCAAAATATATGAGCAAAATAAAATCAATCAGCATGAGACACCTTCATTTCCATCTACTTCACATCATTTCCATAGTAAGTGCAGTAGTTGGCCCCAAATTAACTCACAGCTAATGAAAGCCTTATTTAACAGCATTCATCTCAAAATCAGAATGGAAGAAAGATTATTTCCAAGTACCCAAGTTTATCCAACCATTTCATATTCTTGCAGAACACACTGTATCACAACATATTTCACCTCGCATTTGTAACAGAACATTCAACCACTGAACACTTTATTAAAATAATATTAATGGCCTGTCTTAAACAGATAAAAATAGGGACAAAAATTCATGCTGACACTTTATTATGGCCTTTTACTGCTCTGCAACATACACACCCCCTGCCTCCCCCAGACACAATAGCTTAGATGAAAACAGGAGTATTGGTCCAGCTTTCCCCAAAATGCTCCTGCTGCACTGCATGTGCACAAAGAGCTACCACCTCAGGATTTTTGATAGGTGCCTGTATTGAAGCTGCTCATCTGGATTTAAAGATGAGATGCACAACTTGGCCTTTTCAGCTGTATCAACCACCCCTTTCACACAACAGCACAACCAGTAAAAATAGAGCTCCATTTTAGGTCCTATGTGCATTCTCATTGATTAATGCATTCATTCAATGAACATGAGCACACAACATGCACTAAGAAGGTCTATTTAGCACGCGTTTCATTTCACTCTCTTCTCCAGCTTTTACACAGGTTGTAGCTGACATTTCCACCCAGTCCACATGGCAGCATTTTGACCTTGCTTTTAGAGGCTCTTTAGCATAAAATAATCTTTGTGGTTAGAGCCTGCAACTTATGCTGAATTATGGGTACTTTACAGTAAGGAAATAAAACAGCATAGTCAAATGCTGACAGTACTCCAATGCTTTTCCCACAAGTCCTCTGAAGAACCAGCCAATTACCCTGCAATTGACACAAGTGACTGAAAAAAGCATCCTCATTTCTAGCAGTCGTAAATTCATTTGCAAGTAGCTCATCAAAATTAAATGTATACTTATTACAGACACAAAGACGTGCTTAATTCACATTAAAGGGATCATTTTGTGATACTTGTAATTATTTCCAAAAAAAAAACCAAAAGATTTTTCTATGCTGTATGCAGTAATCCTTTGCAAGCTTTAAACTTAAATCTATTTCTTTACTAAAGTGTTTCCTTGCAGTGTGTGTGAATACTGGTTTGCTATAATAGGATTGCATCAGGCTTCAAGCATTGATCCTTGCAGCAGAAAAGGGAACACTGCTCTGGGGGTGAAAAAATACAAAGGAAGGACTCCATGGTTCTTGAGGAAAAATTTACAGAAAGGGAAGCTGACCAAAATTGTGACTAATCAGAGGTGGTTGCATTCCTTTTGCAGCCCTGACAAACACTGAGAACATTAAAGAGTTTTATCTAATAATGAATGATTAAGATCTGGTATTGGGTATGAAACATTTCTAGCCCATGATGAGAAAAGGAAGATAAAAGGCAAAGTAAAGGAAACAATGGTAGTTCTTATGACTGTTTCATTTTAGGGCTTTCTCAGAAGTTTATTCACAAGGCTCGTCACTAGTTTATCTGAGTCTGACATACACGTGTGTACTGATGGACACACTGACACACCTTTTTCTTCATTTTCCCTGCAAATGTGAGAACTCTTTTAAAGCTCTAGATAACAGAATGAACAAAGAAGTTTGTGGCAGAAAATACCCTGGATAACACCATTTCCATGAATCTTGCTTCTCTAGTCAGTATTATTACTTTAATTATGAGGATATTATATTTTTTTTTAAGAGAGAATGTACCTTACTGTCCAACAGATAAAAGTGCATTAGGGACTGAAATATACTTTTAAAAGAAAGCATATAACTGACAATAAAAAAACCTATAAAATATAGAATTAGCATTTAAGTTAGAATGTGAAATAGACTGCAATATCCTTCAAAGAGAAAATAATATTTAAAGCCAGGAAACAAACAATTGAGTGAAGGACGGCATTTGAAAATTCTCCAACAGTCTCATAAAACATTGCAATAATTTTATAAAACCTGGCTTTACTCTTCTTTAGTAGCAACAAAGAGATCACAGGTATCAAAATTCTTCAAGTTCATCTCTTATCAATGATAGTCAATTTAAGCTTTACCATTCAAACCCAAACCCAACCTTGTGCTTGGGTTTTTTGCTTTCATAGCAGCAGCAGCTACTCAGTGCTTAGGATAATGCTCATCTTCCAGTTCTCTTTCCAGTCCTCTCCCAGAGAGTGGACACCTCTTTCTCATTAAGGCAACCATGCATCACAATTGTCCTGAGCCCCAATTCAGACTGCACTACATTCTAAGCCCTCAAAATGATCTTTAAGTAATGCTTCCCAGAAGAGGTTAATTCCACTGATCTGCTACAGGAAGCTGCTTCAAGGCTCCTCATTCAGAAGTCTCAGTGTTTGAAAATGCAGATGTGAACTGTTCCAAGTGTCCCTCAGAGTAGGGAACAGAAGAAAATGCTGCTTCCACAGTTCCTGTGCCCAGGAGTGAGAAGGTTCTAGTCCTCATGCAAAAGGTTTACTCTTGAACATTTTTCTGTCCTCCTATGTTTAGATAATCGTATATTTATTTTTGTATTTCTACAGTAGAAGAAAAATAATGTGATGATGCTTCATGGTTAAGTGCAGAGTAATTGTAATCAAGCTGCCAGGCTGTGACATGGCTAAAATAACTCCTGACTGTTGTGGCTTTCTATATATAAACCATCTGAATTTAATTATGATCTATTCTTTCATAACAAATGAAGTCTGCTTCCTTTGCAAAACAAGACCTCTGGAAGAGGGAGAAGCAGCCACTGTTTCACATGAGGTGCCTTAACCACTGGGGCTAGTGCAGAAGATTTTCTCCTGCACTAAAGTTTGTAAAATTATCACCTTGAAGTAATGATTTTGCATTTAACTAAACATCTCTGCAATGGAGCCCCACAGACATTTGCTGCAAGGGCAGTGACTTTAATGGGCAGAGGGAGGAAGCACTCTGAGGAAAAGTTGTAAATTATTGACTAATGCAGAGCTGCAGTTCCGGGGAGAATGCAAACAGGTGACACAGGGTCCACCCTGAAAGTGTGAGGTGACAAACAGCCCTGCAAGGTTCTGTGGGGGAAAGGGGAAAGCCACATCCCAGAGGAACTCCAGTGCAACTTAGCAGCCCAGCTTAATCAAAAGTGAAAAGATAAGTACTAATTCTACAAATCTGGTCTAATTCCTCACCCAAAGACTGATTACTCGAGATCTGCACAGAAAAGGGTAAATTTAATCTTTCATTCAAGTTGTAGCAGCTAGATAAATTACAGAAGCCCACATAAAATTGACCTTCAGCCACCACTTTGATAACACAGTTTCTCACCTTTTCTTTTATCAGATCTGTCTCAAAATTTCCTGCAGCAAGATTTCCCTATATTTAGAAACCAATCAGTGCCAGCAGCTGCAAGAATTGCCCTCCAAGCAATCAAGGGTGGGAAATACATAAGTCAAAAATCCAGTGAGGCAGAAATTTCTGATGAGCCTTGAAAGGAAGCTCTTAGGAAACTACATTCATCTAGAAATTGAGAGGCAAAACCTTGACTCCTTCAAAGCACAGCATTTTCAGGCACAGTTCTGAGGCTGGGAGTTTTCAGGCTAAATTTCAGAAAGACTAGCAGTTTTTGACAGTCTTATCAGATAAAAAGAAGTACACGGTCACCATGATTGAAGCGAAGAAACTCCAAGCACTTTGTATTTTGAAGGCTCCAGAACACAAATTTTACCATGCACATGATGCAGAAAGGGATGTAGCTAAAAGAAGATGGAGCCATTTTTCATCCAGAGTGATTATATAATCTCATGTTCTTCCTCAGAGTGAAACAGGCTACAACAGGAAATATTTCTAACAAAACAGAAGGTATGGCATGGCCACAGGAGTTCAGAATTACCTGATGTGTCTTAGGCAAAACTATTGGATTTCAGACCTGCACTCAGGCCAGAGGAAGGGTAAGACCTAGTAAGCAGGGAACATCACAGCAGTCAAGTTAAAAGATTGACTACATGCTATGGACACTTTCTTATCAGTACAAAGGCATACATTTATCTTGTTTTTCTCAGTGACAGCACAATATAAACTAAGGGCATGTCTACCTCTCCTCTCTCCATGGCACTGAGCACTTCAGCTGCATCAGCAGCAGGATGCAAACAGCCCCAAACAAGGGCAACTTGCAGCTGCACTTGCACTAAGGAAACCCTTGAGAAGTAACAAATCTTTCTCAAGATAGATGCAGTCATCTTACTGTTAAAAAGTATGCTCTGATTTATAGAAATGATGATTCTCAGGGTCCTCTGGGTTAAACACAAGAAGAAGTGAAGGTAAAAGACATCCTGTAATGTATTTCAGAAGAGAACTGTCTTTGAACTAGATGGCTTAGAAAGCATGCTTCAAGACAGAGAGGTGTTATCAAAGATAAGAGTGTGCTACAGTTCCACAAACTCCACTTGAAATGCTGTCTGACAAGACTGCTGCTCCGCTAAATAAGATTTTGTTAGCATTTTGCACACATTATTCAGTATGTGGCAGAGTTATTAGCTGCAGCCCGTGGCCTACTATTGCCTTTTTTCAAATTCTAAGATTTTTAATTTCCAATTTTTTTTTTTTACAGAATAGTACATTACACAACCATTTTATTTGCAAATATATTTGGTTTATGAAAACCAGGCTAACCCACTTGCCTTATGCAAAACATTTACTAACACGAACTTACACTTGCCTCTCATCCACTCAACTTCCAATCACTATTTTAACACTGGCAAACTGTATCTACCTCAGAATAAAATCCAAACAACCCTGAGAAGAATCCATCACTCACTGCTTGTTCTCACTTGGAGAGTAAGAAAGAACAACAGCTGCTTTCTAGTGCTTTCATGTTACACCACATCTAAATTTCCACATTGCTCTTAGAAATGTATTCACCAGTCAGAAATATTTGCTCAAAACTGACACCAGTTTTTCAAGAGAAATGAGTCCATTCACAGCTTCTCTCATGTAAATTTCAGACTATAAACTTGAAATGGTTGTTTCACCATAATTTTTTTATACTGGAGGATACACCAGCAAAGTCCCCTTAACAAGCCAGGGTAGGAGGGTTAACAAAACAAAACAAAACAAACAAATAAAGGAGAAAGCACATAAAGTAAAGTATAATTTCACTTAAAGTCATAAATGTCAGAAGATCAAAAGCATGCCAATCTGTAATCAAGTCTTAAAAAGTTTTCAGTATCTCTCATAATATCCCTCCTACAACCAAAAAGAAGGGAAATCTTCAGCTCACAAACAGCTCTCCTTAAGTTATTGTGGACAGTTGATACATTTTTTTTTGTTTAACTAAAAAGGAAAAAGAAATTATGATCATAGCTATCTCCATCTACACAAAAGCCCTTTTTTTTTCCTACAACTCTACTGCTGTAATCATATTGCAGATCCTGTTTACCTCTAGCAATAAAAATGTGTCCTGTTAAGACATATGATGGTGCTATAGTAATACAGTGATAAAGTTCTTCCAACTTCAGTAACATCTGCCCATGTGAAACATAAGTCTGACTTCCTCTGATATTCTGGAGATAAAACCTTGAATCTTGCTCAGTAACTTCAACAATGCAGCTCAGTGTGGAATTGCACTTTTGCAGGAAGGAGCCAGAACATTCTGTGATTCTTCTTTGCTGACATGTTAATTGTTCTTCCATACACAAGGAGAACAGCAGCAGCAATGTGCCATATTTATTCAATGAAAGTTGAGCCACTGGGGTGAAGGTACATTCCTTCTCCAACATCAGCCAAATTATCTCAGTGCCCAACTTTAAGAGGGTGCAATAATACTCCATCATTTGACAATGCTGGGAGGCTTATGAATCATTTTAACAGCATGAAGGCAGATTGAGATCATCTCCCTGTTACAGGAACCTGGAGACAAACGGCAGCCCTGGTGAATCATTTCCATACGTCCTTAGTGCTCACAATAACCTTAAAGAGACACTGCCACACGTCTCAATCTGCATTCAGCATGCACAGGAACTTCCCAGGACTCAATATAATAAATATATAATTATAGCATAATTACATCTAATATCTAATATTATATATATAAAATGCACATATATTTTAATATATTTATATTTATATCTATTTAGTTATATGTTATATATATTTTTATATTTATATAATTATATATAAATATACAATTTATATTAAGTTTATATATTAAAGTATTATATATGTCTATTAAGATATGTTTATATATATTTATATCCAATTTGGAGCCATATACATATACACATATATGTGTATATATATATTTATATATATATGTGTGTATATATAGATATGTGTATATATATATATATATATACACATACACATATATACACACACATATCTATAACTATCTCACTGTGTCAACCAAGAAATCTCACACACCCCAAAATCCATTCTAGGGGAAAAGAAAGAAAGAAAAAAAAAACGAAAAAGAGATGTAGATATAACCTTTGTAGTTATGAGAGAATGCATGACACACACAGACTAACTTGAGCACGTTTGCCTACAATGCTCCAGAAAGAATAAAGGAAATGCTCTTGAACATTTCCATGTGAAGTCATTTCTAACAGAATTAGCTACCCACGTGCAAACTCTGTGTACAAACTTTCACATACATGCACATATTTCTTTAATAAGAAGAGAAAGCCTTAAACAAAACAATGGCAAATGATGAAATAAAGGTGATAAATTAATTTTTAATGAGAAAACTCATGACCCTTGGAAAATCAGTGTATCTGAATACAAGATGTTGGTCTACATTTCTTCCAGAAACATAATCCTATAACAAAAACTTCATTTTTTTCCTTTTTAAAATTTTTTAAACTAATTTTTATGAGAAAAAATGGCTCAAACCCTCCCTTTCAAAAAAAAAAAAAATACTACTCATCTAAATGTGAGGCCATTGAAATTCAGCTGGAGTTTCGTATTTTCATTAGTAGCAAGCCTGAATGACTTTAGGAAAATACCTCAATTTTACTTTCAGTTTGACTCAAAGTAAAACAGCTTGAAAATACCTCAGTTTTATTTTTGGTTAGACTTGAAGTAAAACAGCCTGAAAACGCAGCAGCAGAAGGGCTGCCAATTTCCATTAGGTAAGCAATGCTTACAACTTCTTCCAAAGTCTCAACAGGAAGTGCAACTGTGTTTCTAATTATGCCATAGAGATTTCTTGCATTAAATAAAAATAAAATACAGTATCTCATTAAAGTACTTGGTGAAGGTAAGTAGGTCTATCCAAATGGCAGTTTAGGGAAGAAAACTATCCTCACTTTTAAAATCTAATGTTTCCCCAGAGCATGAGCAGCCAACACTGCCTTAACTTCACCCTCTTTGGATTCACCCAGGAAAGGAAGGAAGGGTGGAAAGAGAAAATGTACTTTGAACACAGCAACAGCATGAGCAGGGTTTTAGAGAGCTCCTAGTCAGTGGTGCTTTAAAAATGGTGTTCATTTTTGTTTGGCTCTTCCAACCACAGCAGGCTGTGCCATGTGTGCCTGCAGAGTCCAAGGACAGGGATACCAAACCTGTCCCATGCAGGTTTGGAATTGGGCAAAGGCAGCCGGGCAGGAACAGGACAAAGAGAGCAAAGAGCTGCCCTCATTCTGCCCCAGCACAGCCTGGGCAGCACCTGGAGGGGCACAGAACCCACCTGGCAGTGCCTGAGCTGGGCCACCAACACCTCACAGACCTGAGAACAGCCAGTTGGTGTCAGGGAGTGCATCAGGGAAAGCAAGGAAAAAGACAGTCATGAAAAGGAGGATTGGCAATTCAGAGACTGAATTTCCAATAACGTTTTGATGCTTTGATAGAAGTTCATATTTTAAAAGTACAGAGTAATTCAGGCCATTTTGAAATCTACAGTCACATGATAAAAACTTATTTTTTTAATCCAAGTGTGAGAGATCTGCCTCAATACAGACACTGAAGCACAAGAGATCCCCCAATCCAGACTACAGGCTAACACCAATACACCATGCTGAGCAAACTCCAATGGCTTTGGCCCCTCCTGCCATCCAGCCATTCCCAGGCTGCAGGTCACAGGCTCCTAAACTCTGTTTTATTACAGGAAACAGCAGGAGTGTAATATCACAGCAAAGCAATATTACAGTAATATTGTTTGCTGGTAAGTGAACTGGCAAGCAGTCGGTTTCTCAAAAGTCTTCAGGATTGGAAGAGATGAAACAAAAACTCATTAATAAAAATATCCAGCAAAAGAACATATACAATCACTAACTTCAGGCTCAAGCTAAAGAGCAGGCAAAGCACCCTTCAGTTTCTCAGGATAACAGAAATGCTCTTCGGTTCCTGAGTCATGAGGTATAAGGAGCTTCACAAGTCATGTTAAAACAACAAGAGACATTGAGAGCAAGTGCCCCAGGTAAATTTTAAATGCTAGCAGGAGCCACTGCTGCCAGGGAAGAAGCGTGTCACCATGTGAGTGACTAGCACCAGGAGGAAGCAGGTGGGGGATTCTGTTCCTGGCCCACTTGAAAGGGATGTCAGCGTGCTCTCGGATTGTGACAGACAGTGGCATCAAAGGTTTGGCAGGATGTGCCGGAGGGCTTCTCCTTGATCCTTCTTTTAAAGAAGTGCCAACAAGCTCTGAATCATGGAAGGAAGCAGGCCTCACAAAATACACATCCTTATCAGAATTCTTCCCCAACCTAGGGACAAACGCAGTTGGGAGAGTTTCAGAAAAGGAAGGTTAATTTGTGGACTGACAAGCACTGGAGTAGGGTACAGGATCAAGAGGAGAACACTCAGGTCCCTGAGGGCCATATGGCCAGTGAAGACTTGGTGCTTCCCTGGCCACGATACAGCATCTGGGATTTGTGCCTACTGCTGAAAAACTGCAGAGCCCAATATCTGCTCTGCTTTCAGAGGACAGGCAGGAATCTGGCACTCCTGAGTTCCTGGGGGTCCACGGCCATGCACACCCAGCTTTGAGAACTAAGAAATTAACATGTTCCTCTAAAGTGCAAGAAAGTTTCCATAAGAAAAAATAAAAAGAAATATTATTTCAAATGCAGGGTTTCATGCCATTTTGTTAAGCAATTCCCACAGTCATTCTGCATTTGTAAATGGCACAAACACCTGATGAGAAGATGAGGGTGAATTCATTCTATATGCTGCTCAAATAGAGAAGCTCTCTTATTTCATGTAGTAGTCTTTACTTCTTCCTTGAACCTTTTTGGGCAAGTTCATTTGTCTCAACATGTTTTTAAAGCTTAGCAAGATATATGGATTTATAAGATATATAAAACGCAGCAGAAATAATGAAGATTTTGCTCTCTTAACTCAAAAATCAGTTTCTAGTCATAGCAAGAGTGTCAGTTTTACAGACAGTTTTCAGTTTCAATGTCACCACTGCTTGATTCTTGCAGCATGAGGACTTGTTTGACTTCCTCAGAGATGGGTCAAATCAGGTCCTCTTAAAAAAATCAGCAGCCCCTCCCTACTTGATTCAGGCCTGCTACCTAGGTGCCTTCTCCTTTATTTAACCATTCCTTCCATCTGACCATGCACTTGGTGCCATTGTTGCAGAATTCCATTTATAAGAAACCCATAATGCGGATATATGAGCATATTCTAATTCAAACTCACCAAGTAGCAGAAAGAAGACAGAAGTAAATTCTATATTAATCAATGGTGTCAGGACACTCAGCAATGGCAGAGGTGTTCCAAACAATGCATTCTGCTGATCCTATTTCCATAAGGATACATGGAGACAGGAAACTTTTGAAATTGTTACTCCTTAAGACAGAAAGAAGACAACCTAAGGACTATTTAAAAGCCAACTGACATAGTCTGAAAATACATATGAA
Source organism: Haemorhous mexicanus (assembly GCF_027477595.1). Lineage (NCBI taxonomy): Eukaryota > Metazoa > Chordata > Aves > Passeriformes > Fringillidae > Haemorhous > Haemorhous mexicanus. The sequence continues at coordinate 13,500,142 of NC_082355.1, read as the reverse complement.
AGACTGAGGTTCACAAGTCCAAACATATGCATTGTTTGTGCGATGAAATAGCTCTACAAATGAACCCAGTCATACCAAAGCAAAATCAAATATACAAGTATAGTCACAAGATTTATTCAGTATGTCAATAATATGGTATTTAAACCACAGTATTGGACAATACATCAATTAACTCAGTTTATTATTAATTTGGGTATCTACTAATAAAGTAAGGATTGATTATGTGGCTGGATTCAAGAGCAGGTTCTGAACACTGCCCCTTGGACGTGTCACACTTGGGGACATTTAACATCCAACTGCAAAAGGCTGAGCACAATCCATAGCACCCATGCCCAGAAGGGATGCTAAGCTGGATACAGGGGAAAACAGCAATCACAGGAGCAACTGCCCATTAGCACAGAGTGTCTGGTGAACAGAAAAGCACAGACTTCTTCAGGCACTATTCCATCCTTCCATTCAGCTTGGACTGGGTGATTTCTGACATTGCCCATGATGTTGATCATAGGGTTGAAATGTCAAACTAAGAACCAGAATATAATTTACAGAGCAAAATGAATTTTAAAAAGGAGTTGAGAGCTGCCTTTATACATGCAAATTATTTGATGTATACAGTTTCCTTTAAACCCTGTGCTAGGAACAAGCAAATCCTGCCATGAATACAGAATTGATATTTACAGCCTTCATTCTCTGCCTGCTTAGCTGCAGCAAGAAGGCTTAGAAAAATTAAGAGAGTATTAATGCCATGAATCAAACCTCCAAAATACTTAACTTTAAGCCAAATTTATACCATTTAAGATTATCTATTTTTTTGTAGCATATGAGGAGTGAACTACTACCAAACTGCAAAACAATACACACAAAAATGAATCCCTCTCAACACCATGGCATGGAACTTAATTCAAGTTATGTGTAATACTGAAGAAATAATTATTTCTAATAAAGGTGTAAGAACATCACCAACAGAAGGAAAAAGTTCATTTTGGTTTCACTAAACTACCTGCACTGTTTGTATTTTGGCCAATGAAGGACTCAGATATGAGTGTCTCAAAGCAGGTTTTTCAATGGCCATTATCAGCACAGGGAAAGGTAACACTTTGCCAAGAGTGTCCTTTCTCAAGTTCTCACAAAATAAATGAGCCCCACTTGGTTCTTTTAACTGGGACAGTGACTGCCTGCGATGAAGTTGAGGCAGTATTTTTTCTCAATTTGTTTGCATTATTATTTTCCCATACAGCATCAGCCCACTGAAAATCATTGATCCATTCATTACAACCACAATTACTGCCAGTCTTGATATCAAACTCTATTCAGCATCTGAACAACAGCTAACTGATGAACAGAGCAGCATCCTGCAGAAAGCATCCAGAAGGCAAACTCAGGACCATGTTCCAGGCTTTTGTAGAATAGGCATCTCCACCAGGTTTAAAGCTCTTTCTTGAATACCTGATTAAATTCTGGCTACAGCTACACCAAAGACCCCAGTGTTTCATGGCTCACTGAAATATGATAGCTAGAGATAGCTGCAAATTAAAGAACCATTTCTTTTATTTCTCATCTCTGTGCAATTGGCAACGGAGGGTGAAAACACACCCCCAGCAAGTCACACGATCATCAACCTGCTAGGAGCCCTGATAAAAAGCTTAAAAATGTCAGGGATTGTTTTTCTTGAAAAAACCCACAACCAGACACAAACACAGGAATCTGACAAAGCACATGAACTATTCAAAGGCTATGCCATAAAAATTGAGGGCTTTTTCAACTGAATTGCACGTGTCCCTTGATAGAGTGACTTGATAATTTGATAATTTCTCCAATTCAGCTTGATTACAAGTCTGATACTTTGACATTATCTACTTAGAAGGTACTGAACTGGTATTCAAATGATTGATATTAGAGCAGCAAATCACTTGACAGACAGACCCTGACCAAAAACATAATTAAATCATTATATAGAAAGGTATTGCTACAAAAACAGCCCTATGAGATACCACTAGTGGTCTAGAGAGATGTCAGTGCTGAGTCACCCTTATCACAGATGGGCATTAATCAATGAGATACAAAGGCACCCTGCAACAGCCACAGATTGCACCCATCCTTCATACACACAGCAGCCACACAGACAGTCAAACTGCTCCTGAGGAAGGAAGCAGGACTGAAATACAAGGACTAAATTAGTCACCAGACTGAAACAAAGCATGTGAGTTAAAAAATATATACAATCAAAGGCAGATACTGAGACTAAGAGAGATCTGTAAGGAAAAAGCACAAGCGTGGCAGACACTGAAGAAATCCATTCCTCTCTCACTGTTCCACAGTCCAGCTGCAACAAGCCAAAAGCCTGACAAAAAAACCAAACCAGAACAAACCAAAAAAACCTAACTCAAAACCAAGTAACTTTATCTCAAGTTTTTCTCATCTTTTATTTTCTGACATTATATTTCAAATGTTAAAATTTCTATCAAAAAGTGTAGTTTTATTGAGCCAGTTATATTACAGCTGAACTTTCTGCTCTATAAGACAAATTACAGCATAGTTTGATTTCTTTGACACTTATGCACACTCATGAAGGCAACTTTTTGTTCTTTTTAATTTTTTTTTTTTTTCTTAAAGAAAATTCTTAGGAGAAGCAAAGCAGCCCATTAAGGACAAATGGTACTTAAGACTTTTACAATCACTGATCTTCCCACAATGACAATCACATTAGACTTGATTCTCCTTCTCCAGTTATGAAAAATCAGGCATTTCCTTTGAGGGAAACTTAATAAATTCTGCAACCACAAGGGAAACAAAAAAAGGAGGAAAAAAAATAAATAAAATAAAATCTTGTAATGCAGGAAAGCAGCCTTCATTCCAGGGATACTGTGGATGAGGGAGCCTTTCTACAGCAGAATCATCTACAAGAAATATACACTGCAAGGATAGGATGTGCTTAATTCTCAGGATTTTTTTTTTTTTTCCCCTACCTTTTGGTACACACACTTCCAACAGCTTCGACTTGCTCTTGGTCTGCAAGATTCTTCAGGGGGGTTCTGAAGTGGCTGTGCCTGCCTGCATGCTGCAGGATGCTGATCTGGGGCAATCATGAGCCCAGCAGTGCCAGGGGTCTGCAATCTCTGCCACAGACAGGATGCCTTGTGAGATCCCAAAGAAAACCCATATGAGGAAACAGAGAGAATGTGCACAAAATGCCAATAAATTTTCCATTTTGCACCACTGGGGAATATAATGGCAGAGCTTCCTTGCAGTTATAGCATGTCTGTCCTATGGACAGGCAGAATTTATCTGTCTAGGATTTTATCAAATGTAGACGAAGTCAGTCTAAAATTCAGATGTGAGGACAGGAAGAGTGAGGCAGAAGCAAGGAAAACAGCATAGACCAAGAGCTCCACACATTTAGACCCAAGAACAAACATCCCTAAATAAGCATCCCTTATTCTCTGTTCCTAAAAGTGCCCCAGGTACCAGGTTAAGCAGAACGAATATTCGAACTGGAAAAGTCGTGGTCTTTTCAAGTCCGTCTCAGGTCTGCCTCCTTAACTAGCCTGCCTATGATGTTTGTTACCATATTCAGGAAATTTTGTAGTTTGTTGGAGTACATGTCATGTATTTTCTTTTCTCCTGCTCTTGCAGTCTCACAAGATGCCTTTTTATTTACAGCCTGAATTTTCTCACCTCTAGGTCTAAAATTCTGCATTCCAACAGGACGTTCCAACTGCAAAAACCCAGCCAGCCTCTTCTGCTGTGCCACTTCTGTGCACTCCTCATTACCACATGCTCCAAAAGCTAAACAGGACACAAAGGATGCAGGCATGGGCCGTCCTGCTCATTCACTGGGTGAAAAGTGCTTTGCTGAGCAAGGGCTGCAGCCTGGCAGTGCTGCTGGGAGCCATGAGCTCAGAGATGATAAATGCTGCTGTCCTTTACAGGGCCTGTCACAGATTAATTCTCTTGATCTGAGCTGATGGTTCCACAGGGTGCTAACAGGAGCTAAGTGCCACTGGCAATAGGAACTGATTGGTTCAGGAGATGCATTATCTCAGAAAAAATGCATTGATAAAAGAAGATCATTTCAGACCAAGAGATGATGGAAGCAACTGACATATCACCATAATTTTTACCTCATTCATGTAATTCCCAATAATGTCCATATTTGAGCATGTGCCTCCTCACTTGAGTTGGTTCACATTCTTTAGAACATCCTCTTTTTCTCTTGCAAGAGGATTTCTATTAAAGTTCACATATGATACTTTGTTCTACAATTGCACTCACTGGGCTCAGCTAAAGAAGCAATTGAAAGCCCAAGTCCTCTTGCACACAAATTCCTACATGAAACTCCTCCAAAACAGTAAAACTTTTGGAGCCCAAATTATTAAGTTCTGTGGTTCACAAAGATCTTGAGTAACTCTGCCATCAGAGCATATTTTCATTATTATCAAATAATTTTTCGACATACTATTGATACATACTACTTTCATGGTATTTTTGTTCTTTCTACTATGAACATAAGATTGGTGCCTAACTACTTTATTTTTAGCATTCTCTGCCTCCACAATGGCCACTACTATAATCGAGTGAGATCTGTATCACAGCAATATTTCTTAATTGCATTAAGCCCCAGTGGAGCACCCTATAGAAACCACTCAAAATCCCCATTTTTCCAAAGCAATAGTTAAAAAAAAAAGTGGCTTGATAACATGTTGAATACTCTATCTTAGAAAAACACAGCTTAGCTCTGGTTAATTTTAGAAACACACAAAACTTCAGTTTCAAGCAATTGGAATTTGCATTGGGGTCAAAAAAAATTTCTAACCACATGGGATAAAAGATCATCCTAATTACAACTGCAGTTCCTTTCCGCTATCTATGCACAAATTCTGATGTAGCACAGGCTCTTTAGTCTTAAAGTTATGCAACCGAGTACTTCCTTTTTTATAATAATTCAAATTATATTTGATTTTCACTCTAATATTGCTTTAAATTATTTTCATTAGGTAATCCAGAAAATAAAAGCTGAGGACAGTAGACTAATTTTGGGAACAGTTTTAGAATGCATCTTCAATAGCTGTTCATAATTAACATGATCAATAAAGGGTTCTTAGTTACCCAAGCACAATGATTATCACAATTATTACAAGCCATAAACTTATTTTCCTCTACTTAGGGACTAATGCACATAGTCTGGTCCTTCAGTGAAATATTTCTGATCCTTTCCCTTAGAATTCTGGGAATAAACTGCATCTTCTCCTACCCTGGAGAGCAGGTTACCAAATTACAAGCATATATTAGAAAACACCAAGAAGCAGTAACTTTTGCCTTCTTTTCTATGGCACTTTGACAGTTCACCAACAATAATTTGAGGGAAAACAAATAATCTGTGAATTCAGGTTATTATGATCTCTTTCACAAACTTACCTAGAAGTGGAAATCACACACTAACATAAAATGGTAAATCTATTAATTAGTTGCAAATCGTATGTATCTGATGGGAGATAAAACAAACAAATAAACATACATAACAAATATAAAAAAAACCATCAGAATCCAGATGCATAAACTCACCAAGAAGTTTAGGAATGGCATAATGCTTTTATAGAGCTCATTTAAAATAATTAGGAGGTAATGACAATGTAGGGCACATGCAGGCTCTCTGCAAATACAACATAATGCCATGTTTTCCTAGTTTCAGTAATTTCCCTCATTTTCCTCCATTGTATATGCTGGACATAATGCCTACAGTCTGAAAAATGACTCGAAAATTGTACCTTTAATTGTGTCCCATTGTTTCCCAGTCATTCCACATTGCATTTGTTTATCAAAGCCACTCTCACACCAGACTCACAGCACTCTTGCCTTTCTTGCATCTCCTTTCTACCTCATTAGAGGATATTTAACAATATCAACTATCAATTTCCTTGTCAGGTTTAAATTAGGATAGTTATTACCTGATCAATCAATCACTCATTCACGTCAATAACTATTCCACGTCTCTGCTGCTTTCATGACTTCAAACTACCTTCCCTTCTATCACCCAGGGCACATGTTATTCCATTGCTTCCCTTTACTGTGACAATAATTCAGACAAAAAAGTCTTGGTTTGGTTGAGGATCTGTCATTTGCATCCATGAACTTACTTACCCACACTAGAGGAATTTTATTTTGAGTGGGAAATATTTATTTTTGAATGAGGGATGTAAACTGAGATGTTGCACCTGAATATGGCATCACTTGGACTCTCCCTACACAAACCAAACGTCTTTAAAAAGAAATGGATCAGAACAGCAAGCATTGGTATATATTTATGTTCTTGGGTATGTTTTGATAACAAAACATTTGAAAGATAAAAGTCTTGCTTGCTTTAACAGATTGCTCTCTCAAGGACTTCACTGCAGGCTTGCACTGTACTGCTTCTACAATCTCACCTTTAAAAGAACACAAGATGCAACATCCCAGTTCATAAGGTCAATGAAACTCCTCCAGATCAAATTTATTTTTTAAAAAATATGTTCATGTACCAATCAGTACATAATAGTATCATAATTATATAAAACTCATATAGTAAGCAACCTCATGTCAGATAATTTCCTATATATTTAAGCTCATCTCTTCTGCTAATCCATTTATATTCTGGTAGTTTAATTTTTCTTGTAAGCTTCCTGCCTCAATTTGAAGGCTGTGTTTTGGTCTTTCTGCAATTATACCCATAGTGTTGAAAATTGCATGGAGATAGCTGGTCCTTTTTCCAGGTGATATATTAACTCCTGGATGAAGGCTTGCATATGACTCCATTCAAAAAAGCATTCACAATGCTCACTTCAATAATTTGACAAAATACATGTTTGCACAAAGCTATTTCACTCTGATAAATTGTACACATTGCTTTTTGAAGTCTCCTTAGACACTTGCTTTTGTTGAACTTATCAATACAGCAATTCTCATTTAGAGCTTAATTTAAAATTATACTTCTTTTAATGTCAATGTTTCTCACTATATTTTTTCCCACTGCAAAACTAATTAAATGAACGTTTATTATGACTTTCTTTTCCAAATGATTCATCTTTCTAAGTTATGGATTAAGACTGCAGTTACCCTTCCAAAGAAATGAATCTTCCCAGTGCTATCAAGAACCATTTGATTTTCACAAATTATACATTTTCCTCAACTTTTAAGCAAGCATTTTTTCATACAGCATCTCGATATAAAAAGAAACAAACCAAATTGTCTCAAACTCCTAGTTCTAAAATTCTGTCTTCAACACACACTGTAAGGTTTATATTAACAAAAGTACCATAAAATTTTACTCCAGTGTAGCCAGAGCCCCCATGACTGGCAGATAAAGATTGAAAATGGAACTATCTCGACTGTGATGTCTGTAATTCCTGGTTTTGGTAACTCTTTCCAAATCAGCAACTAATGTTGAGAAGCAAAGGAAGGCAGGGGAATTTGGGGGGAATGATGCAATGAGCCACTGCTCCCTGGGCCCCCTTCCTACACAGCCACACAGAAGGGAAATTAAAAAACAGCCTTTTGGAAACACAGGCATGGAAGTCCACTCCAGCACTGAAAGAAACCCCAAACCCAAAGCTGCAGGAACTGAAGCATGGCATGCACACAACAGAAAGGCAGAAATTCCAAAGGTGTGTGTTACCACACACACCAGTTTGATGGGATGTCATTCCTGTACCCACATGGATGCTGGGAATCTATTCAGAGCAAAACAAAGCACTAAGCCTCATCACATCAAGGACCACTGGTCCCTGGCAAATTTTGTGACAAAAAATGTCACAGTCAAAGGAAAGAAGAAAACTTCAAGCACCCCAAAACCACAGTTAAAGGCCCTTTCCATGTTATGCAATAATTTGCTGACTCCTGAGGAGCAAACAGAGGCTTGTTCCACAAAAGCAGCTCCATGCCAACATCTCATGGCTGAAGAAAGCCACCACAGTGAAAAGCTCAGATCAAAAGAGCTGCTACCAGCTTTAGGCTGTGTCATAGGGCACAGAGAAACTGCACTGAAAACTAAAACTGACAGAAATCACTCCAGCACATCAAATCATTAAAAATGCACTAAAATCCCAACAGAAATAACTACAGAGTGAATGCCAAGATCCTTGCAGGATCCCATGCAAGTCTTTCAGGACAGTAAGTTACCTGCAGAGTTTTAAACATCAATGTTATTAATCTTATAGTAATATAAACAAATTCAGTAATTTACTATTTTTTAGTGGCAAACAAGATCCTGGTTCACTTGACAACCAATATTTGTGAGCCAGCTAATCCTCGTGTTAGCGAGAGGTGACTGGAAGATGTTGGGTGTTGGTGAGGATGGATGAAGAGAGCAGGTGACAGCATGCAGGAGCCCCAGGCCAAGCACCACCATGCACTCACTGCTTTTTGTGCTCTGCAGCAGCAATGCTCAGGGCCAGCAACTCTTAATACAGCTCCTCATGCAGCTGTTACCAGTGATCAACAAATATCTGTTTCTATCATCATTTCCTTCAAAGTAAGTGTAAGGAACTGCTGCAAGAGGGAATCAAGTGACACTCAAAGCCTTGGGACAGCACATTAACACAGACTGACACAGGAGCAGAAAAAATAAGAATAAAAATATTGGTTGCTATCACTTGAGCCAGCTGCTACGAAACACTAACACAGTGTTAGTGCACTGTGCTAAAGCTGCTTTAATATTCGTCATTTCAGGATTTTAGAAATGTACTTTAAAAATTTATGCAGGACATTTTATTCCTGAAGTGCATCCATTTTTCTGTCTGTAATACCACCTTATGAATAAACCCAAATGAACAGGCACATTTCCTTTCTCTTTGTGAGACAACTAGAATGCTTAAATACAATGTTAACCTGGAGAAAATTCCAGCATTTTCTAGACACTTTGAACACTGAGATTGGAACAGCACTCATTTTTGCCTTCCAATTATTAGGCTTCCCTGAAACTAATTAAACTCAAATATTGTTTATCTCTAATCAATTTCAATATAATGGGAAATAATTTGATACTTTATTCCTTCATCCAAGGGCAAATATACAGCAGAGTCTGCAAGAGACTACCTCAGAGACTGGATATGGAATTATCTACAGTTACACTACAACCTCACAAAATTTTATCAGGTCCATACACATTTTCACTTAATTTTCCCCACTATTTATATTAATTTTTCAGGAAGACTCAACATAGTCAGTTCAAGTGAGATATTGCTAGAAAATGTAGTAAAAAGCAAGATGTGCAAAATACAAAAATCCCCAAAAACCCCAAACACTATATATAATTTTAAACCATGCATTGCTAATTTCTCTACAAAAGCTATTAATTCTGTGAGCAGTGGAAGTGATGAAATGCAGTTGAGAAGATATAAAAGGTGTTTGTCTGTGTTTGATTGACTGAATTTGTTGCCCCCCAGCTTCATTCACCAATGGACACTTTTCTGGAGCTGAGGCATTTTGAAATCTCCTCTCTTCTGAGAGGTCCTCATCACACAAGCATTTAAAATTCTCTGCCATCTTACAGGGAATTAGTTATCTCTGAGATCTCTTAGCCTTTCATCTAAGCCAGCAGACATGGTGGAAAAGTTCAAAATCTAGGTTGAAGAGATGCAGAAAATACCAATTCATAAAACTTGCTCTCTCATACACAGAAGCTAAAAATGCCTCAATCCCAACTTTGCAGTCCTAATCTCTGGCAGCACCCCTGGTTCCCAAACTCACATAAAACAATGTTATTCAGGGTGTTTAAACTGTGAAATGTATTAGGGGGAAGTATAATTGTAATTTAATCACTGGTGCACTAACAAGCTGAAACAAAAAGAATGGATTGATGTTCAACAGCAACATTTAAAAAATAATGACTTCTTTTTTTTAATTGGTATTTCATTAGTTGTGCAGTATAAAATTATGTAATAAAATATTAAATGATACATAACTCAAACCCATAATTTAAAGCTCTACTACGTAGTTTCTTCTACAACAGCTATTAATTTTCAGACAGCTCCCATAAAGATTTACTGCATTAAATCACACGAGGAAAGAGTGAGCAATCCTGATTTACACTAAAATAGAGGAAAATGCAACAGCCCTGACATTTACCCAAGTTATCCTCAGGTACTTGGGCTCATCTCTCATTTCAGTGATTAAGTTGTTCAGACAAAAACAGCCCCTCTATGTCACATATAGATTAGTCTGCTGCCCAGTGAGCTTGCTGTCAAATCTTTCTGCTGTCCCATGCTCTCATGGATTTTATAATGTATTATCATTGTGCTAGCCCAGAAATGTAGAGCTGAAGGGACAGGAATAATAATGCCCTCCAAACTAATGTAAAAATATCTCAACAATTATTACATTATTATTTATTCAGGCAGTCACACTCCATTCAAATTAAACTACCTACAGAAACATCCTGTTGGGAAGGAGAAAGGAAGGAGAACCTGGAACACTGCACCACGTCCACGTAGTATCAGTGGTTCAGTTCACCCAGCTTTATAGAAACATGCTTTGTATAGTTAGAGAGCTGCTAATTCATGAAATAACATTTTTAAATTAATTTCTACTTTGTTACATAATTTAAAAGTAAACACATTCCTATCTATGTTTCTTCCTGACATAACTGGGAAATTATTTGTAGTTAAGGTGAAGGAGGCAGACCTGCATTGTCTTTTCCAGTTGAAGCACTGTGTATTTTTGTTTCCACGAGATGCAAAAGCTTAGCAATAAATTTCTGTTTAGCCAAATACATTTATTTTTAACAGACCCCAAGTTATCTTTTCATTTATAACCAACTCCATACACATATGTATACATATATGTACATACCTACAGCTGTCTTTTCTAATGTCTACCTTCAAATTAAATGTATTTTACCTATATGTAATAAAAAAAGGTGGATATACAGTGTCTGACAATAAAAAAAGACACAAGACACTATCTACAGATTCTGATAGACAGCAAATCAAAATAATTCAAGCAACCAAATGCACTTTGTGGAAGTGGCTTATTTCACTGTGTAGGCTAAACGCATTTTGAGGAAGGATTACATTTTGTTTGGCAATTTATTTTATTGACAAAGCATATTTCATCAGATATTGCTTCACATTTTGTAGACAAATGCATGTTGTCAAATTTCCTATTTCCTTTGGTGGATGAAAAGCATTTTTCCACAGATTCTAACTTCTCTAGAGAGCACAATGAATTCCACACAGCAGCAGGTTCTATGAAGGTGTTTATATTACAAGTTTATTCAAAAGAGTAATATTTTTAAGGGTATACCTGAAATATATAATAAAAAATGGTCTTCATTGTTGACATGTGCATGATTAGGGTCTATCACCATAATTAATAATCATTACAGTAAAATTAAAAAATTAAAATTCAGTACCTAATTTTGGGTTTTGTGATTCTAATGTATGCAATCTTTCTATTGAAAATTTACCCTCAACTTAGACTAACTATGAAGTCTTGGAGTGGTTGTTGCCAAACATTTGAAGACAGTTACTCTTCATTGCTTTCTTTCTGATATATTTTCTTTTATTCCAGGAGTACGGTGTCACCACAACCAACCTAAGGCAATTAATTCAGATTGTTTCTTAAAATCAGACTAAGAACAAACAAACTAACCAGAACAATCCTCTCCCAGCCCCTGACAAACCACACATAAAACAAGCCTGTCAGGAATATTGATCAACAAATTACTTCACATATTTTTCATGCACAAAAACCCTCAACAGATATTATGAATAGTCAGTCCAGTTAGAGGGCATATTTAACCCCTATATTCTCACATATAAATCAAAATACTGATGTTACATGTCTCATTCTCATTAGCATTAAACTGAGTGGAATTCATTCTTTCAATATCAAAGAAGTATTCTTCATGACAAGTCTGTCTTTAAAAATAACTTTGTGGACAGACATCACAAAGAGGTGCAGAATTATCAGCTATTTTACCTTAAGGGGTGATTTACCAGGAAGGTCCCATTTGCTATGGGAGCATTTGAAGAGCTGTGTCCATGAAACTGTGTAGGCTTTGAGACCACTTTCTTTTTAGCCAGTGGGGGGGTTTTTTGTCCATATCAATGATGAAAGAATTAGTAATTTTCTTCTAAATTCTCTCTTACACAAGTAAGCAAATCTATGTCAGCAACAGGTGGCTTACATATGAAACAAACAGAGAGGACAAAAGAAAATCTGAAATTTCTTCTAAAATAGGAATGATCCACATTTACTCAAAAAGACCACCAATATGTAGGCAATGATTTTCCAAAACCCAGAAAACAGCAACACAACTGGCACCAAGGAAAACATTTGAAATGGCTGAATGGTCAAGCTAGGGAGACACCAGGGAAGTGGAATTTCTGCTCTTATCACAAACCAGCTTAGTCCTTTTTTACTTCCTAGTCACCAACTTGCAGGCACTGCTACAGAACAGGGTGTTTTGCACAGAGCCACACTGATGGCTATTATTGCTCCAAGTGGCAAAGGGCTGCCTCACTGCTCATCTGCAGCTATCATCAAAGAATCTGCACCATCTCCTGCTCCCCAGAAAAGGCCTCCTACTCCAAGAATTCAGCTGGGAGAGAGCCAGCATGAACCAAAGGCTGGCATGGAATGGATGACCAAAGAGTTCATACACCTGTTTGAATCTCACTGACAGCAGGTGACACTGGCAGTAAGATGTCATTTAGCCACTCTTATTTCATCGTGCCAACATTTGTTTCACCTACAATAAACTGAGTAAACTCAACACTGAGTAGGAATAACACCTAACTTACTTTAGCAGCCAGCACCAGGCAAGGACTGCCTACAGACAAGCAGATACCCATTGCAGGCTCCTCCCTGCCTACACACCAAGGCTTTGTCCTTCTCTAACACTCTTTCCTGCAATAAATATTCCTGCCATTTTTGGAACGCTATCCTAGCCACAACTGATGAAAGCTGTCCCTTCTGAGGTCCTCCCACAAGACACTTTTACTCCTCACCCACATACAGAGGTTCCACTGGATGTGAACAGACAACAGTGCCCACCTTCCCTGAAAGCCAGCCCTGCCCAAATCATGCTGCTCTGCTTCCTGCAGCACTCTCACCCCTGAGGGGCTGTGCCCACCTCCAACCACAGCAGACACCAAGACTGCACTTACTGAGGAATCAGGGATGGTTTCATATTTGCACTTTTGATTGCTCTGCACATCTGACTGGAATGCAGTGTTCCAGCACTGCTTTAGCAGAACCCGAGGGGCAGCATGGCCTGCTCCCCTGAACTCCCAAGGAAGCAGCATTTGGGCAGCCTCTCCATGTGTCTGACATGCTAGCAGGTGAAAGAATTACAGCCAGGCTTTGCTGCTCACTGCTCCTCCCAGCTCAGCAGCTCTGCCATGGAGGAAGCTCTCAGTGTTCTTGGCCCTCACAGGCTCCAGATGGTTCTTTGGTGAAGCTTTTCAAAACCACTTTTGCCACCAACACGTGGTTAAAGGAGTCCCAGTCAGAATTACTATTTTCAGGGTTGGAGGGAGACAAATAAAAAGGAAAACATCAGGGAGAGTACAGCTGTGATTAAAAGTTGTGGCATAATACTAATCTTCTTCACCTGTTCCTTCTCTGAGTTTTGCTGGTTCTTGAAGTAAATTCAGGTCAAAGGCTTTGTTTTCTTTTTTCTGCTGTGGATGTGCATGCTGCAGGAGAATGTGCTTGTAAAAAAAAGAACAGCCAGTTTAGCCCCAGTTGAGATTAAGGTTTCCCAGTTTCACCCATCTGAACAACTGCTTTTTCCCTTTAACACTGCTACTAAATCTCCATGAGATGAACTAATCAGATTAACACTACCAGGAATGAAGGTTTGTTTTTTGCACTGGTTTTCAAGCACGTTAGTGGGTCCATGCACATGCAGTTATCTTAAATGACAATCACTCAGGACTAGGGGAACAGCAAAAGTCCTCCTCTCCAAATTGCAGAGGTGATTCTGCTTCTCTTGGCTGACAGAGACCAGTCCATATCCCGATTCTGCAGTCCTAACTCATTTCTCTCTAAATCTCATCTATGTGTGCCCGTTTCTTGTGAATTAGGAAGGCACTTGTGCCCATACAGATGGAAATCACAGATCACTAAACCCCTTTGAAACCCAAGTAAAAGCTTAAAAACATACAATAAAAATCCAGAGAAAACAGACAGTAATTTGAAAAAGAGCATCACTGTAAAACAAAGTCCACATTTAAAATTAATTACACCATTTCATATTGTAAATTGACATACAAAAATATATATTTGTAAGGCCATGCTTATTTATTTCTTTGTCTTCAAGGCAAACTCTTCACTGACTTGCTTTGAAGTCATAAATTAATAAAACATTAGGTGCACACTGATAATATGTATCCCCTCAATAAACCAGAAGTATTCAAGCTCACTCTTGTCTTTATCACACAACTGCACTATAAGAGCAGATAGATTTTAGCTCACCTAACCAGCACAGGTTAACTAGATAGCTATATTTCAATTAAAGAAAAAAGCCAATTGTTGCATGTCTTATTATCATCCTAAAACATCTTGGCAATAATTAATAGCTACCCAATTCACAGAAATTGCTTTCCTTATTTTTGAAGCAGCTACTTTCTTTGAATGTAATGACTAAGAGAAAAGAAACATCTGTTTCTGTTGCTAAGGAGATCGACAAAAAAAAAATAGAGATAAGAAAAATACTTAGAATACTTTTTAAAAAGAAAAATTCCTTCCCCTTGGGTTCAGCTACATGCTTTATAATCAGTGGCACAGCCAGCTATCACATAACAAACACCAGTGTGTTTCTCTTTTTGCATTGTGACTGCTCAACTGCCAGATATTCTGCATCATTATTTAGGGACAACACAGCACAACAAACGAGGATGCCTAGACACATTCACCAGCATCTCTGTGTCTTGAGTAGCTGCAGATGCTCATTCTCAAAAGTGGGTACCTGCATAATAACCTGGATTTCTGCTAAAGTGAGGGAAACTCCAACTGGCCGTGAAATGTGCCACATGAAAGTTATGACAAAGCTAATATTAAAAAAATAAGAAGATGCAGTCTTGTAAAGCAAAAAAACAAAAAAAATCTCTCTACCAGTAGGCAGATTGTTTTAATGCACACGTTCACAAGGCTGTAATTAACCTGGTGTTGTACAAGCACAGAGCAGATTGCCAGGGGTATAAAAAGCTGGGTCAGTAAAGATCTGCATGAAGCAAAGCTGCTTCTGCTGCACATGCTCAACAAGGTAAGGTTAGACCCATCTGCCAGTAAAGTAAGTGGGCAGGTGCAAGGTAAAAATCAAATAAAAATCCAGTTACGTTGAGTTTATAATTCTAAATGAATTTGATGAAACTCAGCCTTAGGTATGTTTTGGTTTTCTGTAGTAGATCATGTAAGACAATGGTAACCACGCTGTTTTCCCCTTTCAGGTCACTGGAAAGGTGCTGACATTGTGAGATGTATTTATGCAAATGCACACTTGTAGAAGGCCCAGTGACACCGAGAGTAAATAATAGCTTGAAGACAATTAGCAAACCACAACCTTCTCTGCACACAGCTTCAAGTTCAAAGGCAGAATAAGAGTACAGAACAAAAAATGTTTGTGTTACGGGTCAGCTTGGCTCACAGACCCCGTGGAATGGCACAGGGCTCTCCCAAGCCCCACTGCCATGTTCCTCTAGGGCACGGTTAGCACCCTTGGAGGGCTCCCTGATGTGCAAAACTGAATTACCCCTGCAAGGTGCTCTGCTCACCTGTCCCTCCCTTCCTGCAGTCAGCACCAGCCATCTCCAGAGTGACACCTGAGCTGTTCTTCAGGCTCGCTGTCCCTGAGTCATGTCCCAGCCTCAGCACCAAGCACATGCAGCTGACAGTACTGATGGGGTGGTGCTTCCCATACAACAAAGGCAGGGAACGCTCAACATCTTGATTCTCACTGTGATGGCAGTTCAGTTTTTACTAGGTCTGTTTTCTTCTTTCTATCACACCTGATTTTTGAAGATCCCATCCAAGCAGATACAGGTTGCTCACTAGAAGTTAACTTGTGATTTAATTTCGGGCTGATTCACAATCGGACTGTATTTTGTAACTGTATTTTTTATTTGTACCCACTACTTCTAGAAACACAAACAGTGCAATAAAAAGCAAAGTAAAAACCTGAAAGATAACATCTATTGACCAATATTCCCTTCTCAAAGACTTCTCTTTTTTTCATTTTTGTTAAATACACAAAAAATAAGCTGTTCATGAAGGCAAAGGCATCAGCCTGGTCTGGAATGAATGGAACTGAAATGCAGCTTTATCCACTCATTCCTCATATGTGTGCTCTGTTCCACCAAAAACATTTATCAGACACCTACACAGTCACAGCACCTCAAACTCCAGTCACGAAGTAATTACAGACAGAGGGTTTCTTCCAGGACAGATGCTGACTGAGAGCCTTTCCCTTCCACAAGGAAATAGGATCTTTCACAAGGAAACTATTTCACTCTGAAAGAGTTCAATCCAGGATTCATCATCAAACAGGAAGAGCTACATCATTCTCAAACACACAGAACTTCTTTTGAAACCCCACCAAATTTCCAGGAAGACTTCAGAATCAGTTGCACAAAAATCTAGAATTGTCAGTGCTGAGTTTTCAGTACAGGAAGGAAGAAATAAAACCATAAATAAAGGGCAGATCACTGCCCCACAGACAGGACTTTACATTTTCCTTCATGCCAGCTACCCCCATTCAGTGCTTGTAGCAGGTTACACAGACTATTTTATAGAGAACCATCTGTCATGAGCTGTAGCTGTTCTCTCTGGGCTCTCCAAGGACACACAGAATGTCATTTCTGGAGTTTCTAGGCAAGACCTGTCCCCTCCAGTCTCACTTCAAAAAGCATTCAGGTAGTTATCCTAACATTTCCCTCAAGCTGCCACTGCAGGCCAGCCTGAATACCTACAGCATTTTCCCCCACTCTTTCACCCACAGTCCCAGACTCCCACAGAAGGCAAAAGATGAGTTTTCTTTTTATAACTATGACATATAATAAAACTTGCCCTTAGTTAGAAAAATCAAAGGTCAAAACTCAGATATTTTTTCCCCAGAGCCTTTTTCACACAGAGGTTCATATCCCACTCAAGTTTATGAAAAATAAATGAATTACACAATGTCCTTTTTCACACAAAATCTCATATCCCACTGAAATATTTGAAGAATACATGAATTATACCATGTCATGGCACAGAATGCACATTATTGTTAATAAAACTTGTACCTGACTCAAAGAGAATTCTCATAAAATAGCAAATATTATCAGCATCTATTTATCAACTCTCAACTTTGTATGCTACATAGTAGTCAGTCAAAAAAAAACCCAAACAAAACCAGCAACAGGACTTCAAACACCTAGTTATCTTTTCCAGTACATTCTTACTTGACCTTTAGTGATAATTTGGTATTTTCATATAGTTAGTTTTTCTCACCACATCCTTCTCAGTCTGAACACTCATATCTAGAGTCCACTAAAATATTTTGAGATACAGTAATTTATTTTTTAATTATCCTAGGCTTACTGTTCTGCTTGAATTATTCCCATCCTCCATACATCTGACAGAGGCCTGAATTTATCCAAAGTAATATTCAATTTCTCATCTGCTCATGCAGTACTTGAGAAATGGCACTGCTTCATCTCCTTCATATCAAATGCTGTGTCTTAAAGAATGCTGCCAAATAAATTTCTCTCCCAACAAATATGCTTGCAGTGCTAAGGCCAATGTGTGGGCATATGTCCTGATAAATTTAAAACCACTTGTAAAATTGGTTAGCCCCATTAATACCTTACTGAACTTCATAACAAAGACAAAAATGTAAAAAAAAAAGGTACTTGGTGATATGGCATAATTTAAAAAAGCATGGGCAACACCTTAATTCTACTTCTGTAATTATCACATTACCATGACCCATTTTAATTGCATCTATGCCCCTGCTCTTTCACCAGGCTTAATTATTGCTGGTAATTCCAGGAGAGCATCCATTTTTCTATATTTAATTAACAATAAAATTAAAACAATTTTCTGATACATTGATTCTTATTTGAGATACACTCTTCAAGTATGGGGGAGGAATGGGAGGACAACACTGTAGCAATGCTGATTTACTGGTTAGTTCATAATTTAGAGTAATTTACTCTAAGTTTGATGCTTACACAGGATGGTAACCTGCCTTTGCTGCCAAGAGTTACTCAGGAGAAAAATCAATAGCAGAAGTTGCATTGGTTTTGTGGCTCCACTTGTGAGTGATAATACTCATCAAGCTCTGGTTGTGAGTTTGCTGCCTAAGAAATAAAAGTTACAAATACTTAAGAACACAGTACTGATAACTTCTGTTCCCTTTCAAAATCATTGCAAACTAAAAAACCCAACATGGTAGGGGCATCCAAGTCTGACAGTAAAAAAAGGGCTTCTTCAGCAATTTGCTCAAGTAGTTTTGACTATTTATACCAATGGGAGTTTGCAGAAGGTTTTCAAACCACCATATAGAATATGCTCTTTTTTTCAGAGTGGCAGCACTAAAAATGCCAAAAAATTTGCATCCTCCAGACCTGGAACTAAGAAGAGCACAGAAGTTGGCAGTGATGAAGAGGCTGTTTTCTTCCAACTCCCTCAGAAGACACAAATTTCCTGTCGAGATGCATAAAGCTAAGAAACTGAGTCCTCCCTTGAGGATAAGTCCAGAAGGGTTTTGTTCAAGAAGTTAAATTTTTTCCTCTAAGGTAGTTACTTTCTAAAGGCTTTGATCCACCATGATGGGATGATAGAAGCCTTTGTTGAAGAGAAAGCAGATTAAAAAAAAACCCAAAAAAAAAAGAACCTAACAAATGCTGAAATATTGATGTCACAGCCACGCCTCTGAAGAGCACAGAGCAGGCTGGAGAAGGGCACAGGGGAGGGAAATGCCAGTGGTTTGGGAGCTGACAGTGAGTTTCTGACAGATGCATAAAGAACATAGGGCAGAAACAGGCAGGGCTGAAGGGCTGGGCAAACCATATAAAAGGGAATTAAGTGGGAAGTTACCAGCACTTCCTCATCACACCAGGAAATGCACAGGAACACAAGTTTAGGAGTGAAATAAAGAACAGACAGTACCTACAGCAGGCTGAAAACAAGTGATGCCACCAGCACCTGAGACTGAACCCAGGGCAAATTCCCAGCCCCAAGCCTGCAGCTGAGGAAGACTCCCACAGAAGACAGAACATCTCCCAAAACCCTAAAGCCCCAAAATAAACCCCCCAATCAGCTGCTGTACCGTGCTGCAGGGGATCCAGTGGTGCTCATGTTCTTCCTCTGTCCTGGGACCCTGTGAGGAGCCCTCTCTCAGCTGGAGGAACTGCTGGAGATCCTCTAAAGCAAATATTTCACTGCCAGGGAAGAAAAGCTCTGCTCCTCACACACAGCACTCAGCTCCTTGTCCCAGCCTGTGTCTCAACTCAAACCAAACCCCGAGCAAACTCCCCAGACATATGATGGGGAGCAAGAAGAAAAGTTGTGCTTCAGAACCTTAAAATCCTTCCCGGCCTCAGTATTTTCCAGAGCAATGAAAATAAGTAAGGCACAGGATCTAGCCACCATTTTGAAAGTTTAAGCAGGCATATTGTCAACCTCAATTACTGCAGGGAATTATGAATTTGCTTTCATGTTCAGCTTTGTTACTGACTTACTGTCTGACCCTGGGAGATCATTTGGTGTTATTCTAAAAAACAGACAGCAAAAATAAACAAACCAAGATTACAGCAGGGGATTTTGAGATTGAGCTATCAGGTGTTTTGAAATTCTCACCAAGGACCTACTTCTGCAACCTTTCCCTGACAAACTGCTGTTGAGATACAGAGCAAAAGTGAGAGCTTCTGGAACCAGTATCTTTTATCACTTAATGTCTGTTCTCCTGGAATTTGCTGTGGGAAGTACCTGTCAATCTGTTCTTTAACTACTTAAAGATGGGCTATGAAGATCCCTTAAATATAGGAACAAATACACAGAACATATACAAATAACTTACACATAGCCTCGATAGATACATTTAAATAGTCAAAACAGATTGCAGGAATCCCTTATTTCATATTTCTAACTACACAAATCTAGTAGAAAGCTGCCATGAAACTTAGACTTGTACAATAATAAAAATAAATTTTAAAACCACCACAATCCCTCCAGATTTTCTTTCCCAGTATAAAGGATTCCTTATACTCAAGTATCTAGTTTTTCTAATTTTCTTATACTACATAAAATTTGAAAATTTAAAGATCAGACCCTTGGAGTAATTTACTTTGTAAGTATGGAGCATGGATCTTAATGGCCTAAAAACTGAAAAAGTACAGCCCCGGAGTCAGAAATTAACCTTTCAGTAGAAAACATGTAATGACAACCAAATGACCCATTGCAAACAATGCAGAAGAATGTGTTGATTATTTTCAGAGTGAATTAAAGAATTCCCTCAGAATTTGGTGCTTGCCATATCTAAACCCCACTATTTTGCCATGCTTTTCAAGACAAGTGCAACGACTTGAAATGTTATATATTAAACTAACTCCAAATGAGAGATTTAGAAAAGGCACAATCTGGACATAGCTTCCCATGAAATACTGCCACTGGATTAAATTACTCAAGTAAGAATTCTCAGGTGTCCAACTAAAAACTCTTAGTAAAATAAAAATCCATGAGAAGATGAATTTTTTTTTTTTTTTTTGGAACATAAGTTGGGTTTGGTTTTGTTTTTTTTTCTGATGGGAATCCATCAGCCAAAGGTTATGGTTATTTTTTTACTCTTCAGCTACTCTTAAGCAGGACAGCCCATTCCCAATGCTGGACACACTGGGCTAAGTGTGGTACTTCATATAATTACCTGAATTCCCAGAGCTCTGTACAACAGTAATTAAATTGTAGGGTGTCTTGTGAGCATTCTGACCAGCAGTTAGAGACATCATGAAAGAACAGATAATGGGAAGGTTTCTTCTCTCTGTCTCTTCTCTGCCTGGCATCTAC
The DNA here is from genome assembly GCF_027477595.1 of Haemorhous mexicanus. Lineage (NCBI taxonomy): Eukaryota > Metazoa > Chordata > Aves > Passeriformes > Fringillidae > Haemorhous > Haemorhous mexicanus. The sequence goes on along the minus strand of NC_082355.1, from coordinate 13,479,121 downwards.
ACAGATATAGAACTGTATGCAGCCAGTCATACAGACTAAATAACTTTTGTTGTGTTCAGAATCTGAACAAAAGGATCTTTAGAGTGAAGAAAAAAACATTTTGATTCCAGGAGCAATAAATTCCTAGCACCCTCATTGGATCCTGAATTTGTCAGGATGAACAATGTCCATAAATGAACATGCAGGCAGGCAGGAAAAAGGCAGATTTCTTTTAGTGGGGCCTTCTGAAGTAATTCAGTTGGGCTGGAAAAGCCTGAAGTAGATTCTTTAAAGCAAAGTGCTTAGAAGAATTGCTTTCCTCTACAAAAACACTTTCCTGCAGAGATGTTCCCAGGCACTTTTGAAGCATAGATGGAACCACTTTGGCCAACAATATAAACACACCTGTGAGTAAACAGCACACCAAACTCAGGCTGTGAGTACTCACTGACCAGGCAGTCGGCAGTGCTCACTCTGGCAGTCCTTTGGGCTCCTGTCTTTAGCTCATCAGGTGAGAGGGAATTCTTACTGTGGTAGGCAGTGAAAACCAAGCTGGATCTGTCAGAAAAAAATAATAACTTAGGAAAAAAAAAAAAGCCACCTGTAAAATCCTAACAATAAGCAAAGGCTTTAACATTTTATTTTATTTAAGGGTATTTATCTATCACAGTTTTTAGCCACCAAAAGGACCCCACAATCTAACCACACCAGATGTAAGAAATAAACCTTCTAGATTCCACTCTTCATATGCCTGATGTTTTCTCTCCTCCCTATCCCAAATGCAGACACTCAAGCACAGAGATGGCTTAGTAATTTAATTTTTACACTGCTAAACTAGTAAATAAGAAAGAACCACATCTTCCCTACTCAGTTCAAAAGAACAAAAAGACTTGATGAACTTAAGCACCATTTCTCAGAACTTTAGCATTGTGACACTTTTTCCACTGGGCATTTTTAATACAAAAAGTTTAAATTGAAATAAGATGTCACCACTTCACAGACCACTTGTTGCTTTCTCTGTCACTTTATTATTTTCTTTCTCAGTATGCAATGCCTTCTAATACCTGTTGATTCCCACATTTTCTTCAGAATTTCTATTATCTACAAAAGTATTTTTGGAAAAACAAGTATTACCTAGTATGTCCATGGCCTCAGCAATTCCCACCTGGTCAATGAAACAATCCAGGCAGAGCCAAAACCAGATGTAAGATGACTTTGAAAGAAACATATGTTCCACCTTGCATTATGAAACTGAGCAATAAGAAATAAGGATGAAGAAGTGTTTGGTCATTCTGCCAAAGAAATTCAAATAACTGATGGCAGCCCACTCAAAAAAATACAAAATCCTCACAGGCTGAGGGGAGCAGAGCCATGTCAACCACCAATATTAGAGCCAAATGTTTCATCATAACCATGTACAAAAACCTATAAAGACAAGCTAATGCTTTCCACTGTTATGCATGAAACTTTTAAGCTACTTTCTTTTAACAGTGAGAGCATTTAACACTGCTTTATCCATGTCTTTCACTGAATTTAAATTAATGGTACTTCTTTTTGGTTAAAAAAGAAGCTTGATGTACTAGCACTGCTTAACTGCTGAGGTTTATCTCCCTGGAAATGAATAGGAATAATTGTATTTCAGCTTTCCATAAAGCATCATTTTTTTAAAAATAAGATAAAGAATTGGATACACATTCTACATTAGTATCATGTAAAATCTTTATGGCCAGAATCCTGGCATGAGACTTTCTAAGAATATGAATCAAGGTGAAAAAAAAAAACAAAAACAGTGCTTTTAATGAGCAAATGTGAAAGCTGAAATGCAGATAACCTCACTAATTAGGGTTTGGGATGCAGTCTTTACTTTCATAATCTCCTTATTTTCACTATTGTGCTTACTTTCTTTTGTGCAATCTTATCAACCTATGCTTAAGTGGAAATTACACTTCTAATACCTACCTCCTGCTTCGGTAATTCTGTGCCATTTACAGTTTTTGCTTATAATTGTTAATTCTTTTATACCTTCCCCTGTTTGTGTATCACTATTTCAGGAGCTGCTGGATTTGGAACAGCAAGATCCATAAGAACAGTGTTGGGTTACAGAGATGCAGACACTGATAAGCTACCAAGAAAAAGAATAATTAGTATGTGAGAGCTAAAATCTACCTCAAAAGAAAACATCTTTAAACCTCAGCAAAGCCCACCTCACCCAGGCTTTTAAAACTGACCCCAGGGAGCTGCTGGCTGACTGAAGGACACGTGGCCACGTGGTGACCACAGCTGAGAAGGTTTTTGGCTTTGGAGCCCACGAAGCCCCTGCTCACCAGGAGGGGACAGGTCCAGACCAGGCACTGCCAGCCTGTCACCCCCCTTGGCCACCGTGTTGGCCCTCACTGCACTGCTGGAGTCACCTCCTCCCATGGAACAATGAGTAAAGGGACAAGATCATGCAGAAATTACTTTAAAAATCAGGCTGAAGTAAGTACACAGCTTTTCAAAGTCACAGGAGATGTAAAAGCATACAACACTGTTAAAAAGCACAGTGGAGCTAAAATTTCAGTTGTCAATTTTTCCTTTGTCCTCTTTATATGTGGAAGGTCCAAAGAAAGATGAAACTTTCTAGCTGTAACAGAATTAGAAAAGAAACAAAGCCCAAACAAGCCGAACAAAAAAACCCCATCATAAATCCATGTAGAAAATTAGTTAACAAAAATCAAAACAGGTTTCATGTTTCATTACAGAGCTGTCAATAAAGTACTTGTTACCAAGACTGACTAAAAATACAGTCTGACAAGTTCTAATATTTTTTTGCCTTGCAGTGGCTTTCTGTAAGAGAGCAGGGGAGAAGTGTTTGTAAACATCGACCAGTATTTACAAACAAGCCAGACCAAGCAAGAGAAGAAGCAAAGCCAAAGGGAATGAAGTAGTTCCCTTCAGACATCTCTTAGAATAATACTAGATTCTTTAAAATAAATTTTAGCAGTTTCTACATAACCAGCATAGAAATGGAGTGCACTGTTTCTCAGAGAAGTTACAGTGCAGCAGGTTGCCCATTTCCATAATGCTTCTCCACACCATGAGCACTAAAAACTCCAGGGCTGCCCATCTGCACCAATGCCACCCTCAGGTCCCTGCTGCCACCCACATCCCAGCCACCCCAGCAGTGCCAGGAGCCTCAGCAGCAGCATGGAGAGGGTTAAATAAATGAAAGGCAGAGTTGCAAATTACTTGGAGTGGCACTGGAAGAACTGATATAAAAACTCATAAATTTAGTATGTGCTGCAAGATCTGGTCCTTTAGAGTAATCTGCCAGGACTGCTGAGATGCTATCTACGAGCAGTCAGACACTTAAAAACTTAGAGAGAGGATTTGGCACACTTGATGCTGTTGCATGTCTTGCCCTTGGTAATGATTAATTAATGAGTCGTGTTTCTTAGATGAAGGTTATAGATTACACACACAGTAATGATAGAAATGAAATATCACAGCTGCAAGCATCTAAAAGCCAGGGAATGGCAAAATCTACATAACACAGACAATTTGTCCTGCTTGGTACATACTCCACGTTTTATTAGTAGTATTTTTAATTTTAATTTCTTTTTTTTTCCTTAGTCAATAGATCATTTAGCACAAGGTACTCAGAGCTTCACTAAATCAATTTCCTGCTCGTTTTTGACACTGCTGGCCCCAGGCCAGGCAGCCTCCCCGACTCACCCTGCTGCTGCTCAGCACCAACCCCTCCATGCTCACTGCTCCCCAGAGGGCACTACCCTGCTTTAATTGGCTGAGATCTTGGCACAAGAAGATGGAAGAAGTGTCTGTGAACACCACGTGCCCATTCTCCTTGCATTTGGCATTACACAGCACTTTGCATGCTGCAGGACAGGTCTGGGTGCCTTCAGCTGTAAGCTCAGAGTGATAAGCATTTTTACATACCCAGTAAATAAGGGACAAGTACACATTTACTGGCCATGCCAATGCAGACATCTGTAATCTGTCACCATGCAGGCAGCTGTGGGACACAGCAACTGCAGTTGCCCTCTCTCCTGGAGGCTGCAGGCACAGAACACAGCAGCAGCCATCACCAGCTTTGTGTTTGGGCTGGAGAGGCAGCGCTGCTCCCACCAGCAGCTCACTCCTTACACCCAGGGGTGCAACACCTGGCTCCTCTGAGCCAGCACAGCATGATGGGTCACTCTGTGAGCCTGACTGGGCACCTCACCAAACCATTCTTGTCTGTCTCCTCCTGCCACAGCTTTAGTCTGCACCAGTTCCCCACTCTGGCTCGGTGCACTGCCATGTGAGGCAGTGCCAGCACACGGGGCAGGAGTGGGAACACACAGCAATGTCCTCATCAGGGGCTGACAGCTGATGGCACAGCTGGAGTGCAAGAGAACACAAACCATTTGCATCATATTGTATCCCCCTCCTGAACAACCTGTGTGATGGACTCCAGCTCAGCAGGAAGAAAAAACCCAAACCAAACGCACAGCACTGATCTTAGAAACACCATCCTACGTGGCTTCCCAAGACTGATGTCTCCTGAGACTGCACCTGATCAAAACACTGCACCAATGGTTCTGAAGAAAAGATACCATCATTCAATTTTACCCAAAAGCCAGGGCAAATTCAAATTAAAGGTCTGTGTTTTGGCTATGAAGTCCTTGACTTTTCTCACTGCTCCATCCCCACACACCCCTCTTTTTCTTTGGCAACTTGAAAAACTGCCTTGCAATGTAGCCAGTGTTTCAACAGAGATAGAGACAAGCTTGCAGAGAGATCACTTGGAGGACAAACTGGTGCCCAGTATTCAAAACCCAAATCTAGTACTTTCATTACTTTCATATCAACTCACTTTGTATGCACACTGCATACTTGATATTCAATGTATAGAGTTATCATCCTGCAGAAACTTATTTAAACTAATGATTTATAAAATTCTGAACGTACCAAATCAGGGAATGTCTAGAATTTCTATTCAGTTGACATTTAATACAAATGCCAATTACTTAAAGTGATATTGATCATAACATAGCACCCTTGACAAATAGGAGTAAAACTTTCAAAATATGTTTTTCCTCATCTTGACATCAATACATATAATGGAAATTGGGTTTATGAGCTGTAGGCCAAACTTGAAAGAAAAAAATATTTTGTCTTCCTATTAGCCAGCAAAAGATACAAGAGAGAGTGGTAGATTAGTAAATGGAAATTAACTGAATTCTGGGTAATGAAAAATAATAATAATAAAGCTTTTAACAGCCACGAAATTGTAAGCATAAGTTTTTTCAACATATTACAGGTGTAGAACAAAAAGAAGATGAAGTTACAAAAAGGAAGAAAATCAATTTCTCAAGTATGTATCATAACAGACATATTTCCAAATGTCTACCTTAAAAACAGCATCATTGTTTCTAATGAATATTAGTAACAGTTGAAGACAACACTTTATATTTTCAAGAGAAATTCTGGATAAGGTCAGCAAGAATGGCAATGACAGCAACAGGAAAAAAATATGACGGCAAACATCTAATAGCATTGCTTTCAAGAGGCAGAGAGCAAAAATCACAGCTGAATCACAGCAGAGTAAAAAACCCCATACACCACTGAAGTAACTTTGTAACATCTTCAGAGACATAGCAACCTTAATCCAAATAAATAGAAAAGCAGTAAAACCAAAAAATATACCAGTCTGCCATATCTACTGAAATATGTACCCCTAGGACCAGGAGGAAAGAATGCAGAAGCTGAAGGAAGCACCACAGTCATCCAAACATGAAGAGCACCATGATTTCACACAGAAATTAAAGATGTTGCAATGGAATAAGAATAAAAGTTGGTGTTTAACAAACAGCAGCTGTAGGAAGAAGCCATTGGTCCAACAAATCAGGACAGCTGACACTAACAAAGCAAAATTGTGCTGAGTGAAAAACCACATCCTCCGCCACCACTGCTGGGATATATAGGATCCATGGCCTATATCTGGTTACAAACCAGAGCTTTGGGTAGGTCACAGCCCCTGGATAACAAACTTCAAAGATTGTCCTGTCAAGGGTATCAGGAGTTCCTAAAACAGCAAGAGGAGGAACCTGAAAGGAAAAGGCACCAAGAACTCTAGAGGAGAAAGGACTAAACCAAATATTTTCCTACGTATTTTAAAATGTATATATCTGAAAAGAAAGGTGTTTTTTTTCTTTCCAGAACAGGGACAGTGTGTATTTAACACCTACAAATAATACCTCTTGTTTACTAACAAACAAAGGACTGTAAAAGCATGGTGTAAACATGAAACATCCATCAATAATTTGGAGAGTAAAGAAGAGGCCAACAATGAAGAATTCATTCATTTCTCAAGAGGGAAAAAAAAAGGTGTTGGAAGGAGGAAGGAAAGTGTCTGAGTGAGATGCACAAGAGGCACCCTGGCACTGGGCAGGAGAGCAGCACAAAACATCCTGGGCTGTGCCCACCACAGCTGGTGACCCAGTAAGGCCCCAGGCTGTACAACCAAGGAGAAAACCACTCTCTCTCTCTCTCGATACTGAGTTTTGGGTTAGATTTTCTTTTTAAGTAGCTCAGCTAACCAAAACATTAATCAATGTCTCAGCAGAGTACAGACCACAACATAAACTTCAGCAATTACTGATTCAAAGAAATGATAGAAACAAACAGCCAAGTAGATAATAACCCAAAGAAATTAATCAGGAGCTCCACTTGTAAGCGTGAAAATAAATATAACTGTATTTACCATTACTTTACTCTGAAAGTTTCCAATAAAGAAGGATAAAATCAAAACAGAGAAAACAATAAAACTTAGAGTGAAAGTGCCAGAGCATCATGAACTTCCAGAACTACTGCAAAGCCTCAAAGATGGGCATCATGGTAACCAGAACCAAAGAGCAAGAGACAGTCACTTAGGGTGAACATGGGAACATCAGGAGAGGGAACAGTCAAGGGGGACGATCTCTTTAGGCCAAACACAGCTCACCAGAGGATGGCAGGAACTGGGGCAACCAGAAAGTGAAGGAAGGGAGAAGAACTGGCTCTGTCAGTCCTTTAGTGCTGCTGGGAGCAATACCCGAGGTGGATCTGTAGCCTTGAATCCCAAAACACCCTGAAAATCAAGTCCTGCTCTTCCCTTCTCTACACTGCACCAGACACCATGGTGGAAGCACCTGAGGCAGCTTCAAGGATTGGGAAGCATTTTCCAGGAGGGAAAAAGGGAACTCTGCACCCATTCACAGCACCATCACCAGACACCATTGAAGAACAAGTGTAATTGGGGCTGGGCATAAGCAAAGCTTAACATTCCACGAAATTAAGAACTATTCCAACAGTATTTTATGAAAAATCAATAGTAACTGCAATTCCAAGCACAGTCTGTGGATAAGCATTATTATCTACAGGCTTACTGGGATAAGCAGTATATTGTCTCTTTAAACGGGATGAATAAAGTTACATCAGCAGTCTCTCTCTCATTCAGAGACATAAGTATGTATAAACACACATTCCTCTCTATAGATGAAGGGCAGCTGAGTTGCTGCAGACAGGTGCAGCTGAAGGCATGGGAAAGGTGCCTCTGGCTTTATGCAGTCTTGCACAGGTGTGTACTGTTCAAACTGACCAGAGCAGCACAACACCACCACGGTGGGTCAGCCCTTGATGTTAATGGTCCAAGTCCCGGTGTGCTTTGACTGGATCAGAAGAGGAGCAGCAATGCCTCAGCCCCACCTTCCCCTGCCCTGTCTGGGGCCTCCAGGAAGGCTTGTGTCCCATGGCAACACCTCCCACCTGGGAGAGCACTGAAAACAGCAAACAGTGCACTGAACTTCCCTTTGACCACATCCCATCATCGCAGGCAAGGACACCACAGAGAAAGCCACAAGGAGTGTTATCTGACCTTCCTGACTCTTTTCATACAAAAGCCAGGAGACATAAACAGAACTAGCAGTAGTCTGGTTCAAAATTCCTTTTTTTTTTTTCTGTTTTTCTCCCCTCCTTAAAAGAGGCAGTTCTTTACACAGCAAATGCACATTTGTTAGGGAATGCTGGGGAGGCCACAGGTTTACAAGGATTTTAATGGCTAGAAAGCTCCTTGCAGAGCCCCACTGAGGCTTCCCAAGCAGCCAAGGCCACATCCAGCTCCACAAGTCCCCAGACCAAAAGGGCTGCAAGCCTGGGAAAGCCTAAGTGGCATTTCAATTATGACAGCCTCTTGTCCTGTCCCCAGGCATCCACTTAGGGCCATCGATCTGAGCCAGGGCAGCCCATCTCATATTTCTAGTCCCTTCTGGCATCTCTCTAACTCCAGACAAAGACAGACAGCAATGATCTGGCTGATAACTAATGCCTCATTTTGATAATGCCTTCTGCACTGGCAAATGAAGACAAGATGTTATATTTTCACCTTTCCCCAAGCTGTTAATCCAGCCCCAGAATACTGTCAGTACTTCAAGCACTATGTATCACCTGATTTATTTAGACCCACAAGATCGTGTGATTCAAAGACACAGAATCAAGCCACAGCACTGAAAAAGAGGCATTAGGAGATGTTAATCCCCTTCAGTAAACAGCAAATTTAAAAAGGAAACAAAACCAAAAAACAAACATACCAACAAAAAAACCCACCAATAAAAAGCCCTGCAAAGTTCACAGTTGCTTTTTTACCCTTCCACATTTTTAGTAGATCACTTTTCTTCAACTAGACTGCAGACACTGTTTTAGAAAGTGTCACAAACAGTACACATTATCTGAACTGTTTCACCTGTGAATGTATGCTGTGCCTCATCCAGATTAGTCACCCATTAACAGAAACAGCTGCAGGAGCAGCACAACCCCCTGGTGCTGATGCATTGCTGCTCAAGAGCTTCACCTGCACTTTGCACTCCCCTGCACGGCTAGGAAGTGGGGAAAACTAGAAGGAATTTTTCATTCCTCTATATTTATCCATATTTGAAATATCAAAATATGGTCTGAAACTGCCTTTACTCACCCTGCTGTAACTCGTGTTCTAACATAACTACTGTAATGAAGTTTTCCCATCTTTTAAGTGCAGCTCTAATAAAACAGTGTAAGAACACACGGTTGGTTAATTCCTGACACAAAATAAAAGGCCAACTGCATGGCAAGCCAGAGCTGTCATTTGAAATTAGGGCATATGACAACCCTAATGTGATCTGAATTTCAGATTTCTATTAGGCCTCATTAAGCAGTTTAGAGAAATTCTTACTTATTTTTATTGGGTCTTTTTATCAAATTACTTTTACAGAATGATGTACATAAATACATGAATCCTTTTGAAATCATAAAATATTTTAATATTAAGTTTTTTTTTCAAATCCTATCACCTCTCAGCTAAGCAAGAGAAAAGGCAAGAGTCTCCATTGTTAATTAAAAATAAACCCCCTCAAAATTATGATTAAAAAATCTGGCTATTCCTTCCAAAATGATCCCAAAGTAAGCAGTACCCAATATTCAGAGAATTAAGCAGCATTTGGCCAGTTGTCTTTTAGATAAGGGTTATTTATCATAAGATTAAAGTAAACATAGTTTTATAAACTGTAGTTTAAAGACAGATTTACTTTGTCTACATAGGTTCTGTTTATTGTTGTCCTCACCTCTTAGAAAATCTGTCAACTCCTCAGCTTAGGGCCTTAATACAGCACAGCAATGAAATGTGCCATGTATAAATGGCTTATCAACAGTCCTTCAGTTACAAAAATTATTATATTTATTAATTAATCCCTGAAGAGCCACATGCACCTTCTTTGCTGGTGTCCAACTACTGACTGTACTTTATTTGTCTGCAAAACATTTGTTTTCAGTACATTTGTATGGTAACTCTTGCAATCTAAAAATTTTTTTATTTAAAAAAATATTTCTCAAGATAGTTTTGTTTGGTTGTTTTGTCTGTCTTGGGTTTTTTTTGGCTGGTAAGTTTCTCGGTTTGTTTTTTTTTGTTTTTTTAATAAGCCTTTGGGAAAGTAACACAAAGAAAAAATTTGATATCCACCAGGAGATTTGGTGTAATTCTTCTGCTCCCAGCCATCTCTATCACTCTGCACTGAGCAAACAGGACAATTTTAAAACCTGCAGGTTTTTTCATTAAACACATATTGATAAAAAAATACTGTGCATGTTTTCATTTTTACAAAACAGAAAAGACTCAATGCACTAAACGAGCTTAAGAGTATTGGTATCTGAATGCTGAATACTGGGTAGCACTGAAGTGAGCATAAATACACTCAGATAGGATTTTCAAGCATTAGAAGCTAAGACAGTGAATCTATACATAGCCACTGAATGAAGCAAAGCTTAAAAGTACACCAATTGTTCCTGGCTTTGCTAACTTAATAATAGGCAAGAATGGCTTCCCCTTGACAATGAAAAATCTTAAATGCCCATACATACAAGGGCAGCTGAACTTCTAGGTAATAAACCCCTGGAAAATGTCATTAGTACCTAAATTCCAATGTACAGAATTTCAATATTTTGAAACATACTTGGTTTAGAAAAGAATACTGTGAGTAGCATCTAGATGTTCAGAAATCTATACAAATATTTCTGATTAAAAAAAAACCCAAAAAAATACAAGACTTTATAAACAGAGTGGGTGACCGTTTGTAACATGACAAAAAAAAATTCCAACACGGTGCCTTACGTACCAAAATTCAGTCCTGGAGGGAGGGTGCAGCTGCACAGAGCTCACAGACAGGACAAGGAGCAGTGGGCACAAACACCACCTAAACACTGCTGTCCAACACTGGACTTGGTCACTCAGAGAAGCTCTGGGGTCTCCGTCTGTGGAGATACTCCAAACCCAACTGGATGTGTCCTGAGCAACCTGCTCTGGTGGGCCCTGCTTGGGCAGGGAGCCAGACTGAAACTCCAGAGGGGATTCTTGAAGTACAAGGAACTGGCAGGACTCCAGAAGTTCCTTCCAGCTACAATTTTCAGCATTCATCTTCCACTTTTGTTTTTGGTATGCCTAAAGGCAATCAGTTCACGCTGGCCTCAAGTGCAAGAGCTACAAGATATTAAGTTGCATACATGCCCTTAAAAATAGTAAGGGACTCAACTCCCCTTTCCTGATGTCTTCTTGGTTTCTCTCCAGTTAGCAACATCATTGGTAACCACTGTACTTGATTTGCAAAACAAGAGAGAAAGACAGAAGAGAGCAGCATTCTAACAAAAACAAAATTAGTCTCCCAAAGACCAACGGCCAGAACAAGGATCAGGGAATAAAAACTCTTAATATCTGCTGGTCCATTTCTATGAAATTGAACAGAGGGCAATCATTTTGAAGATATTAAATTCCCCTGAGTGCTGGGAAAATCTGTCAGGTAGTAAAACAAGAGACTTGAATTATCCTCCCCCTCCAAGATATCTGAGGCTACCTGAGCAGCTCCCACCCAGCACCCCAGGCACCCAGGGCCATGCAGAAGAGCTGCTGCTGCTGGTGACAGGCCAGGAGGAACCTGAGGAAGGTGTACAGGATAGAGGGAAACAGGAACTGGCATTACTGCAGGGCAAAAAGGGCAAAGGGAAGATCCCATGAAATATGAGCAAAGATAAACCAGGAAAGCCTTCTGGTGGGAGGCTTGCTAAGGGCATCAGGGATAAAGGACAGAAACCTGCAGGCAGTGAAGCTTCATTAGTTCCATTAATCACAGAACAATTTGTTTCAGGAAAGTATTTTGGTTTGTTTGTGGTTTGCCTTACAAGAATGAGCAGGTGTCTCAATACACTCTGCATGTGGAGTAACAGAGGAACAGCCAATACCAAGAGTGCTCTGTTCAGGCTCGATTTATAAATGGAAAAGTGATTCTGCATTCAACAGGAAGGATAAAAACGGTATCCTGCTGTTCACAGTGGGAGACAGAATTTAAATATCCTGTAATATAATTTGGTACATCACCACATGTCAGGCTTGACTATCCTCATTTACACCAGTAAGCTCTTACACAAGAACAAATCTTTTCAATCCAAGGCAGTAACTTCTGATTTACACTGGGACAAATGAAAGAGCATGAGGTTCTTATCATAATAAAATTTGTCATCTCCTGTTAAATGCATTATTGGCAGATATAATCATCTGTTAGTATTGTATTACAAGCTAACAATATTGGCACCGGATTGGAAGGGGAAATACATTGTGATTTGTTGTTAAGTAACTCACACCATCATCCACAAAAATCAGTTTGTAGGTTGTAGTGTTCTCCAATTTCAATTGCTTTTTAATTAAAAGAGGAAATCAAATCACAACTAAAAAGAAATTACAAGCTTTACATTGGGGAAAAAAATTTTTCAAGGCTGGTTTTAACACCCACCATTATGTTCAATTTCAGATGACAGAAGGTCAACAACAAAAGTGTCTTTCAGTAAAGTCACACCTTAAACTAAACGGGGAACGTTTTTTCCCCTCTAGCTCCCAAAATCTCCACTGTACAACAGCATTAGGCCACAGATAGCTTGTAGGAGACAGTGCCAATCACGACAGAAGCATCCGTTGCCTAAAAGCCTCTTATTAACATTTAAAAGGAAAAGAAAAAAATTCCCCTTTTGGGCAAGGCAGCCCTGAGCGCGTTCCCGTGCCCAGGCTGAAGTGCCCTCTGCCGGCCCCGCGCTCGGAGCGAACGGGAAACCTGAGCACATTCGGCACCCAGAGCCCTCCAAAGACACCGAACTGAATCGCTGAGAGTTGTTCTCCTTTCTACCTCTACCGAATCTGCTCAAGGCAGAGTTATACAAAGGGGTTTAAACTTCGCAGCAAGAGTTGAAGGTCTCTTGGCTTGACTCAGAGGCTCTGATTCTGTGGTGGGGGAGAGCAGATGAATGAACCAGAGAATGACCAAAGAGGTGAACTGAAGATGAAGAACACCGAGAGAGCAGGTAGCTACAGTGATAAAGCAGAAGATTAAATGTATAGAAACAGAGTGCAGAGGAGATTCAGCAAGGAGATTCGAGAAGAGAGAGCACACAAAAATGCATCCATGAAATAAGTAAGCCATTCTCACTTTGGCTGAATTAGATTTCAGCCCTGAACTTAACGAGGGTGATGAAGTCAGATTTCTCCACACCATTTTTCTATGGTCAGGAGGTGGGCAGGTGATACTTGATTTTTTCCTTCTGAACCTTCTCTAAATCTACAGATGCCTATATACTCGAGAGCTGCTCCCTTTGATTCCCCTAAGCTTTGCAGCTTCAGTTCTTCAGAAGCTCAGCAGGGGTAACAGAAGACTGGTCTATCTTTGAGGAAGGAGGATAGCTTCAGCCAAAGAATATTAGTTATGTAAAGCAGCAATAAACTCCTCAGAGATACCTGCCTAGACCTGAGAAAGAGCAAATTACTGCTCCATCTTTTCCTGCTCTTACCTTGCCATTTAGATCCATCACAAAAAAAAACAAAACAAAACAAAAAAAACCACCAAACTACACAAAGAATTTTTTTTCCTTTCATTGAAGATTACAAGCCAAAAATTAGGAGGAGGTTTAGGGTTGGGTGTCCCTCTATTAGAGATGAGCAACAAGACTGAGGCAGTAAGAAGGATCAGAAATGAAAACCACAATTAAAACTTAAAATTGATCTCAGGCTGCCCCTATAAATCTTTCATTATTCCTACCATTAGCATTAGTTAGACTTCCATAATAAAACAAATACCATCCTTGAAAGGGCAGGTAGAGAAATCAGCTTTCATGCTTGCTAACTGAAAGACCAGATAAAGGATAGGAAGCATTAAGCTGCATTCAGATCATTAAGTCTTTGTCTTCAAAGAATTTTCATCATTAGCCAGTTACTTTTCATAGAAATTTTGGAAGCATGCTAAAAAACATGTTATTCTTTTCACATTAACATAAACTCCAAGCACTAGAAAAAACTAATTTCCTGTCTTCTGCTAAATCTAAGGCAGTTTCAGGATTTTTAGGATCAATCTTCTGTCATCAATTAAAGGGGGAGGAACAATCAGGCTTAACAGATTTAGCCAAAATACAGTCACTGGCATTCAACCACATGCCAAGAGTTGCACGTTTTCTGGAATAGAAATTTATTTCACCATCTGATGCAACTGTATGATAAATCCAGTTTTCAAAAGTGCAGTCCATTTCATAGACATAAAGACAAAGGCAAGCTTATATCTACATGGCTAAATGACCTTGAAATAATTAAAAGATGAATTCATTTTTCTGCTCAATTTAGGCATGCTTACAACAAAAATACTCATTTGAGTTCTGCTTTTCCAGCAATAGGTGGCACTGTCAAATACCACTTGCATAAGCATCTCTTGTGCACCATATCATTCAATAGTCAAGTGGAACATCTGCAGGGAAATGTGGCTAAAGTTATTTTCCTTTCTGCTTCCTCTTAACAGGACAGAGATTACATCTTGCAGTTGTTTTATTCCCTGTTTTCAACTGCTCAAAAACATTTTTATGACAGCTAAAAACTCGGGAGAAATATGCTGTTAATGTTTTGAAGAGTATGCTGCTTTAGACAAGTGGCAAGCAAACAAACATGCCACATGCTCCAGCAATCTGTACGATAATACTAATATTTACAAAAAATATACCAAAATGCCGTTTTAAACAGGGATTACCTCGGCACTTTCATCTCACTTTTTGTGACTTGTTAAAATCCTTCCATACTTCCCCAGATTTGTAGATAATATTCATGGTTGGCAAAAGGCACATCTCTCAGCTTCCAAAATAGGCAGCTGGCTACTCCGCCCCTTCAGCTTATTCCACCACCTTTCCCTTTCTTCCAAATTCCCCAGATTCCTGCTCTCTGCAGCATTCCCTCAACATGCTGATCTCTTTTTTTCTCCACTAGTGGTACACTGGCTCTGCAGCCCTGATTTGTCAGAGATGCTTAACAGCAACACAGAGCCAGAACCCTGAGCTCACTGTTTACGAGGCTGATCATGTACATAGTACTGTTTTTGAGACTTGCCACTTCTCCAGTGTAATTTTTGAAGTCCCAACTCCAATATTATATGCTCCTCACCTAAGCTGTTTACATAAGGGATATGCTTCACAGGAAAGAAAAGTGTACCAGACTAAGTCTCTTTAGGATTTTAATTTCTTTTGTTTCAAAGTAAAACGTGCTGGAAGCCCAGAAACAACAACCAGTTGTCTCAAAGCAAAGAAGGAATTAAACATCAAAGCTGTTTGCTTAAGTCTTTTGGTTATTATGGCAAAAGCATTAAAGCAATCTTAAAAGCACAACATGCCATTAAGCAACCTTCTCCTCCTTCTGCACAGCAGAGCCACATCCCTGCTATTTCACAGCACCTTCTGGTGTGGAGCACAGCCAGCCTCCACTGCAATGCACTGACAGGACACATTTCAGCCTGCACCGTCCCTTGTCCCCTGTCCTCAGCTGCTGTCCCTGCACAAGGATGACACCCTCAGCCTCCTCCAGGGACTAACCTGCTTTGCTGCAGGGCTTCTTGCAGCTGAAACACACAGCACGTGCCTTCTGCTTTGGAGCAACAGCCAGACAGCTGCTGAACTTCTTTCCCTCCCCAACTAGTGGAACACAGAAAGTAAACATGTTTTTAAGCAAGGGGCAAGCAGCCCAAATGAAATAGCAACACCCCTGCTGTACCAAACTCACTGTGATCTCTCTCAGAAACACTGGCTCCAAGTTCTGCTGTACTGAAAAATTCCTTCTGCCAAGAAATCCCCCAAATATAAACAGCTCCAGTAATAGTGAAACTAATTTGAAATTGCTAGAAAGTTTTTTCTCACCTTTTAAAAAGATCTCAGCTCTAGAACTTGGTGTTGCTGTAAGAGCACCTCTTCTAAAACTCTGAAATGGATTCTTTTAACAACAGAATGATTCACAGCTGAGGTAGCCAAAAGCCAGCAATCAGCTCAGAACTACAGCAGCTGTTTCCCCAGCTGAAGTCACTCAGTCTAATTCTCTTGCCCAGCGACAAGAAACAGGACATCTAGGAGTCAGGAACTGTCATTTGAGGTTCTCAGTGAAAAGGAATTAGTGCTAGGAAAGTTATCAGGCATGAAACTGTTACATGTTTAAATGAGATGATAGCTTTGAATAAAAAAATGTACCCCAAAAATGGCAGCAGATTTTATCTTAAAGGCGTCATTAGAAAAAGTCTGAACTGAAAAACAGTTCTGTCAAGTTTAGTTGAAGAAAGCAAAGCAAACAAGACATCTCACTACCTGGGCAACAGTGTAGTAGCAGTAAAAAACTCAAAACCCCAGTATAATATCTTGATGCACTGGGCAGAAATTGTTGGTTGTAATTAAGATAAAATTACTAGCTGATATTAATTACAGCAATTTTTTGTTTCACTGAGTTCTCAGTTACACTGCCTCTGTCACCAATAAATCCTGCTGTGACATCTCCCATCAGCATTCCAGCTTGTATTTTCCCCTTACTGTCCTGTACAAATTTAATCTGTGTACTGCAGCATGCTCTGAGCCATTCTGTTTGCCCTGACCCAGACATATCTCCAGACAGCCTCGCTCAGTGCCACAAGTAAACCCACCTCAGTGTAGGGGGAGAAACACAAGAAATACAAATCAACAATGTCCAGTCTGCAGCTCCTAAAGCCCTGAGCTGTGACCCTCAGGCTGCAGCTGGCTGGGACTGAGCTCCAGGCAGAACAGCTGTGCCAGAGCAGCCTGACTGACCCACAAAGAGATAAGCTGGGCTGATGGGCACAAGTGGTGCTGGTGGAGCAGTGACACCACATCACTCCCTCCCAGACAGAGCCTCCAGCCTGGGCATCTCAAACTGAGCAACCCTCCCAGCCAGCCTGGGCCAGCACAGCTCGGCCCTGCTGGGCTCATATTCCTAATTACTGACTGGTTTTCACTGTAATTGGAGAGATTTCCTGGTACTTGCACATAAACAAATGCTTGTTTGACTTTTCCTGGAGTCTCAGTCTCTCAGAAATGTCCCGTCACAGTGCCACCTCTATCCCACAGCCTTGGGAAGGAAGGTAATGTGACTCAGAGCTGAGAAATGATATCTCAGAGTAGTGTCCTCTTATTAGAAAGAACACGGTAAATTGAGATGGAAAAGGCAGATTTCTGCTGTGGGAGAGGAACTGTTACAGAGAAACCAACAGGTGTGCTCTGCAATAATTTCCAAATTGTCACTTTGATTTATATATAAGATGAGCACATACAGCATTACTTGTCCTGAATGATTATATTTGTTTAGGTGTAAATCATCAAGGTTTAGATGCAAAGGGCAGCAAATGTTGCATTGATCATTGCTGCAGAGCCAGCTAATCCAGATATCTCCTTAAAAACCCATAATCTAAAAAGACATACATTATCTTCATTGAGCAATTAAAATGAAATTTTATTTATGAAAGTTTGGGTTATTCTAATCTGCTTTAAAAAACAAGAGTAGACTGCATAAGCATTAGTCTTTTAGAGGACTTTTGAAAATAAGCTACTAGTAAATCTTCCCTGCATGTGGAACAGTATTAAATTTCAGCTCTGCCTCTAGCATAATTAAGTACCCACCAACAGCATAATACCTTCATTAAATTAAGGTGTTTGGAGTGAAATGTAAATTTGTCTTCAGATATGAGGCTGGTATTTCAACCCCTCCACAGGCTGAATATCATTATTGAGGACAGACGAGGGGGAAGCACAGAATAAGCAGAGTTACTGAGCACTCCTCTTCTCTGGGTACTGCATAACCCCTAAAAAGAACCATTAAATGCCCATGTCTGTGCTACCTCCCACCAAGGGGAAAAAAAAAAACCAAAACCAAAAAAGCTAAGAATATTTTTAACTGCTGTTTCACTAGAAACAAGTAAAAATTCTGCTTTACTAAATCTTATGACATTTACATGAAAGTTATTTTATTCATCAGCAACAGCCCTCTTGATGGAAAAACAAACAACAAACAACAACAAAAAAACCAAAGTAAAAAAAGAGAGCGACCATCAACCCTGGCTGCACTTGGCCAGCAGGAACCATTCCTGTCCTCTCCTCAGCTCAGCCCCCAGGGCACCCTCAGGGCTCTGGGAAGATGCTCAAGATCTGTTCAAGGGGCCTTGGAGAGCCTCATCTCTGCAGCCCTGCACACCTGGGGCAGGACTGAGCCCTGGATGCTCTGGCCAGCAGTGCCAGGGTCTGAGGCACCACGGCAGCCACCTCTGTGCCAGGCTCTGGGCACAATGCTCTGAACCAAAACCTCCAACTTCCTACAGGAAATGCAGACTTGCTGACCTGAAGATCTCCTGCTCACACTGGAGATCTGCTTGGATATCTGTCACTGTATGTGTGAGACATGAAGCTAAAGGAAACTCAAAATATACTATCTGTGACTGACCAAACAATTTGGGTTCATTTTTGGTAGTGGTCAGTCAAAACTAAGCTTAAAATAGGCTGGTTTTATGCTGATCTATAGTTTAAATAAGTAAAGGTGACACTGACTCATGTTTATGCTGAAATTTGCCCTACTCAGGTAGTAGGGCACTACTCACACTCCAAACCTTTTCATAACAGGTGGAACCTAGAAAATATCTGATACACAATTTCAGGTTTTTTTGGAAGGCCAAGTACAGAAAGGAGGCATCAAGAATCCCATTTTAAGCATATACCTGGGAGGAAAAAAAAAAATAAAGGGGGCAGAGCTATGTACAATGCAAAATCCTTAATTTTTCCATTTTCAAGCAATTACTGTATCTGTAGAAATACAAAAACCTGAAATGATTTGTCAATATTCCAGTTCTGCCAAAACATTATGATTGAACAAAGTTCTTCTGGAATACACATAATTCAGTATGTTCATCCAACAAAAACACTGTCCTTTTAAATGTTTCTGTGTCTATGTATATTTCAAAGCAAGCACTTTTCATAAAGGTAGGAAAAATATTACTTTTTGGAGATTTGTTTAAGGGAAACAAGACAAAACCTACAAGTATTATAGAAATAAAAATATTTTCAATTTATCATAATTTCTTGACCACACATTCATTGCTCACACTCTTCAGAATTAACTCAAGTATCAAATTCTCATTCAGTCTTATAGTCCAGAAACTGACCTCATGAATTTTCCAGGCTATAAAGAAAAAATCATGAGAATTTGCATTTAGAATTTTCTCCTGCAGCATGGCTGTGTGTCTGAATGTACAGATTTAGGGTAATAAAATACTTCCCTTCAAAAAGCCTAATATAAATGATATTGTAAAACAATAACTGTCAGGTTAAGAATTTCAGGGTTCCATATACTGTAGGAGCTTAGAAAGATAATAATTATCTCTGAATCTACCTTATCACTTCAGTTACCTTCAGTGCAAGTGAGAACACTACTAAGTGTCTTCTGCTTTGTCTGTGTATTGTGTACCATGTCTGAAGCCTCAAAAGATGATTTACAGCAATCAGAATTTGAGAATATAAATCTTCATCTACTGCAATCTAGGAAGTGTGTACATTAAAAACAAGCTTGTATTATTAAGTTGGAATAATAATTACTTTTCTGTATTTATCTCCCAATGTTACCACAGCCAAATGAGAAAAAATAGCAAGCACTCATTTACAGACATTCTCTTTATAATGAGAATAACAATAAAAGCTATTAGATGGCACATAGCTAAAGGGAAAAGCTTTTCTGTAGGTCAAATATATCAGTACTAGCTTGTAATAATCAAAACAGAAAGATTATTCCTTTAAAATCCTTTAATTCTTGATATCCACAGTTCTAATCCTCAAGTCATTGTTGAAGGCCACTTTAATGTTTGTGTTACACTGTTTAAATTTTGGTGTCGAGACTTTTTTTCCCAGTACTAAACCACTCATGCTTCACTTCTGTAATTTATGTCATTTTAGAAGTCCTTAATTTAATTAAAATCTTGTAGGACTAAAGAGGTTTGACTTCATTTTCTATATGCAAAGGAAGAGAAGCACATTACTTGGATATTTTGTTTGAACAGCTCATTTCAAAATTTATTATAGGTTGCTATCATACTGAGAAATAATAAAGATATATTTTTAATTACTTTTGCTCACAAGAACAGGCTAATACATATTCCATCAATATTATGATCCCCTTGGATGGAGAGAATCTAAATGCTAACCCAAACAGATTTTAAAGCTATAATTACTTGGTAAACAAGGGAATCATACTAAATAATTACACATTGAGATCAAATTAAAGCAAAAGAAGCGTTGGAGAGGCTCTGTATTGTGTTTTTCTCAGTGTCCCCGAGCCTGTCACTGTCTGGCAGTGTCACAGTGAGAGGGCAGGGCACTGCTCTGCCTGCCTGGCTCTGTGTGACCATAAAGGCACTGGGCCACCTCACATGCTCCAAAATGCTGCTTCCTATCACCGTGATATTTTCTGAAAAATCCCTTCACCAGGATTTCTTCTTCTGGGAAGTTGAGAAGCCTCAGAGAAAAATGTAAATATTCATTATCTGATTCACTTCTCCGGTGTTAGGCTGCTTTGCAGTGTGGTCTGGACATTGTTTACCAACAGGTGGATGTTTGGTTGGTTTCATGGGAATTGTTTTTACTTAATGACTGTTATAAATGAATACGCCAATTTAATAGTCAAGGAAATTTATTAAATAATCAAAGTATAAATTTGGAAAAAGTCACAAACAGTTTGAGCCAGGCGATCAGAGTCAGGGACACCCAGGATTTGGCCTCTATCACACCAAAGTCCCCTTGGGTCTCCCAATGTCATTTCTAAGGGGTTTGTTTCATACAGTCTTTTGGGCTCTGGAAGGGGCCCTTCTTTAGCATATTATTGTAGTTATTTCTTTCTTGCTACCATGTTTGGAAAAATCCCTTGAAATATCCATCTCTGGAGACAGTGTCCTCCTGGTGTTTGAATCTCCATCCTTATCACTTAGCCTATTACTGCTTGTTGCCCAACACTGGCTGTAGTACACAAAATGCTGTGGTTTTTAATTTCCTTTAACACAAATTATTTTTAACATATATTACAATGACCAATCACCATCAGCTGTGTCGGACTCTGAGGAGTCAGTCACGAGTTTTTATTATTCATTCTTGTTAAGTCTTCTGTCTGTATCTTTAGTATAGTTTTAGTATAGTATTCTTTTAACATAATATAATATCATATATCATATCATATTATAAAATAATAAATCAGCCTTCTGAGAACATGGAGTCAGATTCTCATCTCTCACCTCATCCTCACAAACACCACAGCTTCCCTGATGCACAGCCCAGCCAGAAAGCACCAAACCAGCAGGTCACCAAGGCAAGGGCATGCAGGAAGATTATTTCTAATCTGCTTTAAAAATATTATTAGGGCTTTTTGTTAGGTTGTCTGTAGAAAGGCTCTCTGGTTGGCTGAATGATAAATGCTGCTATCTCTAACCAGATTAAAAAAAAAAAAAATCCATCTCTTTTGCTTATTCAGGTATTTAAAAAAATCTTTTCATCTACAAGGACTGATGTCCTTCTATGCATTTTTTATTTTTTTATTTTAGTATTAGCAAGGAAGGATCTCTTAAAAGACCATGCTAGAACAGAACACAGCTAAGTTTCTCAGAACAGTCTTTCAGAGAAAGATACAGGCTATAAAGACTAATAATTTCTCTAGGACACTTTAGCTTTTCTATCCTCAGCATTCCTCCCCCACCCCAAAATACACCAATCGTGAGCTTTGCAGATATTACTGGTAAAGGTTTTGATACTTCTGCCTTCTGCTTCCCAGTGAAATCACCTGGTAACACAGCAGTATTTATCACCTCACAATGTACCAGCAGCAATGTACCAGCTTTCCAGAAAAGCCAAACATCCATTTTTTCTGAGCAAACAGGAACATACATGACAAAGGGCTGTGCTTTTCCTGATCCCAAACTTCCCAAGTTACTGAAAATCTTTCCCATCAAGTCCTCTTGACTTCCACTTGAGACCAGGGCAGCAGCATTATCAGGGAATTTGACCTGAGCAAAGTATGAGCACTGCAGGCTGTAATGTGGGGCAGTACAGGATGCTCAAGCTCATCCAAATACTTTACTTGTAGTGCAGGAACTAGAAACGATGCTTTTTAAGTGCTACAAAATTATGCAACTGTAGAATGATGTTACAATTTTGTATTCTGTGGTGGATTTTTAATCTTTAATTAGACTAGAGAATAGCAAAGATGAATCACACCTTATTAAAAGTTGTTTTTTTTTAAAGTCAAACCTTGCCATTAAGCTCCTCTTGCATGCTTAGCACACAGAACATTTTGTATTAAAAAAAAAGTACAGCAGCAGACATTGGTTTAATCCATTAAGTAGCTCTAACTTGGTTTTTGTTAAAGAAATCTGTAATTCTGATATTAAATGAGTTTGCTTATCTAGCTAAATGTCACCATCAGAACCTGTCCCACAGTCTCTCACAGCCTCAGGACCAAATCCTCACCCAGGCCCTGACCCAGCCCATCAGAGCACACATGGCAAGGGCTTTTCTCCATCCAGTCACTGACAGTATTGGATCATTATTCCTGCAGGATACAGCTCCAGAACCTCTCTTGCTGGGCCAGCCCAACTGCAGCACCTCTCATGCCAGCTCTGCCTCCCCCTCCTTGGACACACCTGCCACAGAACTCAGCACCAGCCCCTCTGAGCAGCTCATCAGGCAGCTCGACTGACCTCAAACTGATGGGCATTTGATCCAAACAAGGGATTTACAGCAACAACTATTACCAACACTATTTTTGCCATTGCCCCTTCTTCCCACATTGTCAAAGCCAGGCAGTCTGAAGGGAGCTGCCAACTTAGGGGCAGATGCAGCTGGAATTACTCTATATTCTAAAGAGTAAAGCCATGCCCTGACAGTTTGCAGCTCACAACCAGGTACTGCATCAAGGAAAAGCCAGATTAAAATCCCCCAGGTAGGAGCCAGTCAATGCTTACATGGACTGCCTAAAACTTTTGTTTAACACTGAAGCAAAGCTGTACTGAGAAACTGAAGTGTTTTTCCTCTGCAAATCTCACAGTTTGACCTCCTAACTGACAACAGAAGGGACAAGCTGACCAAGCTAGTGAAGCACAGTCGAGTTAGACAAGTACAGGGAAAAGGGAGAAAGCTATTTCCAGAATCCTCCAAGGGGTCACAGTCCAACACAAGGCATGGTGTCGAGATCTGTAGGGATGTGTGCTGGATCTAGAGCAACAAACACCTTCACTGAGCAGCTGCAGCAAGGGCTTGCACAACCAACCTTCCAACTAACCTATTCTAGTGTTATACAGAATAAAATGGAGTATTTAAATCTAGAAGCAACATAAAGATGCGGAGGTGGTGCGCTACTGGACAGGTTTCAAATTAAAATTCATCTTGACATATGGTCAAAATGTTTCAGGAGAAGAGAACCCACGACAGTGAGAAAATGGGCGAGATTTTTCTTTTATGCAAAAATACTCAACTGCACACAAACAGAGGAGAAACAAGTAATTCCACAGTAAAAAAAAAAAAAAAAAAAAAGCTGTTGGCTGTGGCAGATCACAAGCTGCACATGAATCAACAATATCATGCTGTTCCTCACTCTCTAAATATATACTATGTTTATATTTATATAGGGCTGTATAAACAAGAAAACAGACTGAAATAATCCTTCCAACTCTGCTCAGTCACAGTTCTGCAGTTTGCAGCTTTGCACTTCAAGAATGAGGAAAGCCAGACAAGGTCCAGAAGAATGCCACAAAGATAATCAGACAAAACACGACCTACATAAAACCAGACTGAAAAAATCTTGATTGTTTAGTTTAAAGAGGAGTTGATGTGGTAGAAGAAGGGGATAGGATAAGATAAAACACTTTCAACTGCAGATAATGCAAAAGTAAGAAGAAAAGGAAGAGGTTTATTCATATTCATGAAGCTAGCAAGAGCATGCAAATTGCACAAACCAAAGTAAAGGCTGAGGTTATGAAATACTTTTTAATGATAGAGAATGATAGGTGGGACAGAGGTTTCATAAACTGACCATCCATTTGAGGCCTTTAACAATGGCTTACCCAAATACCTGATGCCAATGCCATTAAGAGACTGTATCATGTCCTGAGGCAAGAAACCAACCAGAGTCCCTCTTAGAGACATCTCCAGTCCTATTTTTTTATGATGCTATGATTTCTGCTTGGCTGGAGTTGGCCATGTTATCTAATGGTGTATGACTGCTATAACTGCAACTATTACTTGATTTTGCTTGCTATTCCTTGTTATTAAAACCCTCCCCTCCCAACAGCAAGTCTCCAGCCATTAATGTCATTCAAGCATGCCCTCAATCCCAGCAAACCAGTGGCATTCCTCATACAGAGAGAGGTTAATGGGTAAAGTCCAGCGCAAAACCCACTGATGCCACATCCTAAAACTCAGAGAATGGTGCTGGCTGGTAAAATGCTCTGTTGTGCATTTTTGGACCAGCCCTGATTTGGTGGAATAGTCAAATGCTCGTGTTCAGCATGAGGATTTTATAGCACCTCAAAGTGTTGCACGGGTGCGCGTGTGGCAGGGGGTTGAAGGTTTATGTTTATCACACATCTCTCCATTGTGAAGGGAATTATGCAAAGACTGAATCTTTCACAGTCTTAAAAAAAGTTTCCAAAAATCTGAATATTCTCCTTTTCCCTTGATAAAAGCAATGACTTGCATTGAAATGATGAGGGTTTGGGTTTTGACAAGATTCACTGGCCAGAAATGCAAGCTGGAGAACGTGCTGCAGCAGCACAGCTCTTCTGTGTGAGCTCATCTGCCTTCTTCATCTGGGGTCACCATATGTGAAATGAACTTCCTCTTTCCTCATACTCATGCTGTGTGCTTTATTTTCAGCTGCTCAGGTGTACTTGGACTTCAAAACCCTACTTTGGGTGTGAATTTTACAAATTTCTCAGACTACACTCCAAGCACCTCCACGTTGCTGTGGTTGACACAAGCACTCTATAAGCAAGATTTACTCCATGCTCTTTACTGGAATACCATAAAAAGCCTCTTCTTAAAGATATACTTCCTAGTGTCCTATTTCCAAGATGTTTCTTTTTGCCCTAATTCATACCAGAGAAACAAGAATATTCTTCTGACCTTTGCCACCCATTCAACACCTTCGTTGTACCGTTGGTGCTTTGTTGTTATCAAATTCTTTGTCCCAAGTTCCCTCTTTCTTTAAAGAAAAGCTCAAGTGTTTTGACAAGTCTGGGTTCATGTGAACAGGCCTCACATCATACGACTACCAAGTGAGTCAGCATAATAACCATATGTGAGCCTGAATCGAGATAAAAGATCTGTAGAGCCTTATTCAATGAGAGCAGAAAATTCCTACTTGGCTCTGCTCTTTCATGGCTGTATTACAATCTCACACTACGCAACTCCAATTTTCCTGAGGGAATTTTTTTTTTTTTTTTACTGTTCTTCTGAACATAATACTAATCTCATCATGTGTTTGCCCTGTCACTCCTATGGATTCCAATAGGTTTTTTGTTCAGTTTATAGAAAACAAAGCACATCTTATGACCGTGCACTTCATTTAAAGGCTATTGAGGTAATGACCTTGCAATATTCCACCTGTAGTTTTCAGCAGCAGGACACCCTCATTGCTGTCTTGCAATAATGAACATCTTTTTTTTTTTTTCCTAGAGCAGCTCAAATCATCACATTTAATGGAAATATTCCAAAGATTAAAATTAACTCACAAGAAAAACAGAAAGCATCTCTCCCACCCTGCCATTCCCTCCTTCCACAAACAGCACTGCCACATGCAGGTGCTCTCTAGATAGCTTTCTAAATAAACCTTCTTTTGGAAGGTGATTTGAAAGAACATTGCAATTTAACTTAAAAAGCAAATTAAAATTTTTGTCAGGACTGGGAAACAAAAAATCCAGGCCACACTTCAAAAAAGCTCACAACAAAACAAAACATGCAGAAAGGTGAATAAAAGAGCCTTGATTTTTGCTTTATTCAAGGACTACAAAAAAATTTCAAGTCGGAGATGAGATCAGTTCATCTTTATATCTAAAAATACTACTTTATAGAAAACTTTTTATAGTGGATGGAATGGTAACACAAGTGTTAGGAATTTAAAGGCAGACAAGCCATAGGCACTTACACTCCTTGTAAAACTTCTAAAGAATATTTCCTTAACCTACATCCAAGTCTGAATCACTCTTGAAATATCTCACTGACTATGGGAGAAAATGTAACCTTCAGCAAGTGAAGTTGGCAGTTTCTTATTTATGGGACACGATTGCCCCCCAGTTCTGAGCAGCATGAGAGCCCAGCAGGCCAGGATAAAGAAACAGGGAAAAGCAGCAGTGGGAAGAGGGGGAAGCAGACAGGTTCTGGTCTGCAGCCCTCAGCAGGCAGTTGTGTTGGCACAGGCAGTGATGCTGCTGGGGCTGAGCCCCACCTGGCAGGGGTTTGTCAGTCCCCCCGTGATGCTGCTCCATCCTCATTGCAGGGATGGCTCCCAGCAGGGGCTGAGGCTCAGAAATTCCAAGGTAAAGATAAAAAACTGAGACAGCAGTATTGTGTTTGCAGGGAATGTCTTGACAATGGCAGGAAGGATGAATCTGACTCCATGTTCTCAGAAGGCTAATTTATTACTTTATGATACTATATTATATTGAAGAATGCTATACTAAACTATACTAAGGAATACAGAAAAGATACTGAATGCTAAAAAGATAATAATGAAAACTCCTGACTCTCTCCAGAGCCCTTACACAGCTTGGCCCTGATTGGCCAGAGAGTGAAAACAACTCACAGCAGAATGCAATGGAACAATCACCTGTGGGTGAACAATCTCCAAACACATTCCACATGTGAGCACAACACAGGAGAAGCAAATGAGATTATTGCTGTTTTCCTTTTCTCTGAGGCTTCTCAGCTTCCCAGAAGAAAAATCTTGGGTGAAGGAATTTTTTCAGAGAATGTGAATGCCACACACCAGGGACTGGGCAGCCACCACAAAACATGGTTGAAAAGACTGGCAAGAGCCTCCACATTTCCAGTACTGCCCCGACAGAATTTCAGTCCCTGTGAAGATACTTAAGAATGTGAGCAGCACAACACAGCACTCTGTCACCCTACTTAAAAGTTCACAGGTGATTAGTATAAGCCCGACAACAGGTGTTCAGGCTTCAACTCTAAATCAGCTCTTAAAACATTTTGAAATAAATATTCCTACTTTCCATGTCTTGAAAGAAGTTCACTCTCTATGCCAAAAATAAGTTTCATTCTTGGGCCAAAATGTTTTCTTATCACAAGTCACAAAAGTATATGAAAACCATATCTCATTCTGGGAAGCCTTTAATTTGTATACACATTTTGCCTCAAAGCTAAATGGAAAAACAAACAACAGCAAAAAAAAAAAATGCCCAGCATTCTAGGAAAGCTTGTTATTGTGCCAGAAAAAATGACAATTTAATTTGTCTAAATTTAGTATGTGGGAAACGGCACATTTTAGTGGAGCCTAAAAATAAAGCTTCAACCTTAAATTAAAGGGACAAGTAATTTCCCATTAGATACAACAGCTTCTCAAGAGAAGTCTGTCAAACAATTTTGTGAGTCAACTTTGCACTTTTTACAGTTCCAGTTCAAGGTCAAAGGGCAATTCTAGTTCATAGCCTGACCTCCTGCACATCAAAAGGCATTTGGTGACTCCTGGTTTGAGGCCAAGAATCCATGTTAAGCAATGGCAAAACTCCTACTCTAGATGTAAGGATTCACAGAGATGGATGACACCTTTCCTTTGGTACTTGATTCTCATGCTTACAGGTCAGTCCAGCACTCTCCATTTCTCTGTCTTACCAGGTAAGGATGGTTTGGGCCCTTTCTTGCAGTTTGATAAAACTTCTGCTGATTTGTCATTCCTGAGTCCTGAAGTTTCTCATAATTTCATTTTTTATTATTCCTATTTTTATAGTGGGTGGAATGGTAACTTAAAATGCCTTTTCTTCTTAGCTGTAAAGTTTAGCATCTGACTGAATCAGAATTATGGCTGAATACAGGCAGGATCAGTACAGATAATTCTGTATTACTCCCTGCCCTCATTATTTACTGCTTTGGTAATCTTTGAGTCATTTGCAAATTTCACCACAGTTCCATGTCCTCCAGATCAATGCTGAAACTGTTAAATGGTGTCAGGCACAGTGCTGATCCCTATGGAGCTGCACTCTATTATTATGACTAATTTTTTAGGTTTGTCTGTTGGCCAATTCTTAATCCTTTTAACTTGAGCTTCACTGATACAGAGCAGTGCTATTTTTCAAACTGGAATGTCATGCAATGCAAAGAACTGTCTTCCTAAAAGGGCTGTTAGAGCTACACCTTCACTTTTGTCAGCCAGACCTTTGAACTTCTTTAAATACTGAAATTAAGCTTGCTCATGATCCATTTCCTGCAAAGCTGCACATACTGAGAATTACATCCCTATTGCTTATTTCTTTGTAAATGATACTTCTGAAAGATTCACAGTATCCTTCCCAGCACTGATGGCTGGATGTTCAACCTGCAGCTATCCTAAGTCTGTCTCCAGAACAGAAGATTTCTCTGCAGAAACAGGCATGGAAAGCCTTGGAATTAATTATGGGTTGAATATTTGATGTTATCATGTCCTTGACATTAACCATGTCCTTACCATGAACATACCAAGTCCTCTCCAGAACTGTGAAACAGACACAGCAAGATGAGCTCATGGTGTAAGTGTGATGCATTAACATCATTAGTGACCCTTTTTTGTTTTTTTAAATTCTTAGGATATTAAGATACAGAAAAATGCCTTTCAATGTTAAATCCACTGTAGACAATAGAGGGGGTTTTTTTTTGCTTCTGACCCAATTTTTTGGATTCTGCCTATACAGAGGCGACTGTAGGATTTTAACATCCTTAGTTATCTTTAGAGACTGTGCTAACTCAGCAATGATTTCTGTAAGAGTCTGAACATTCCTCATTCTTCTGAATTTCAGATGCTGAAAAACATTCACATACTGCTTTTCAGTGCCATTCACACATTTCTTGCCAGTGTATTTCATTCTGTACTGCTGTGACAATCCTGGTGAAGAGAACCACTAAAGTGAACACCTGAACCTCTGCTAAAGTCCAGAGCTGATAGAAGGCAGGGAGATGTTTAGAGCTGCTGTGGGTACCCACTGTCCAAAGGTTTGTGCATCTGCCAAAACCCCAGCAACACAGCTCAGGTGACATTCCACCTGAAAACAAGGAGACAAACCCAGCCACCCCAGCCCATTGAGCCCTGCTCTTTATGTCTGACCACAGGGTTGTGGCAGTGACCCTGATAACAGTGACCCTGATAACACCCCCAGTCTACTAATCCAGCTGCCCTGGGACAGAGCCAAAGCTGCTGTTTTCTACCTCTCCAGAGAACTACAACAGACCTCCAGCTCAGCAAAAGCACAGCACAAAGAATTTTATGTGAAAACATTATTAAGTATTAAAAGGAAAAAAAATACTATGGAGCTATCCATATTTGGTTAATTTGATTGATTCTAATAGTTACAAACAAGTTTTCAAGACCCAGTGCTGTTGGTTTTTGAAACAAAGACCCCAAAACATGCCAACTCTCTAAATGCTGCACTGCATTTCCCTGCCCTATAATCAATCCTAGTGTAGACTGCAACTCAACAAGAGTGAAGGCAGCAAGCTGAGCTGTGTGTAATTACTCATTTGATCTTATTAAGACACCAAATTCTAAAATTACATAGCTGAGGGTTGTGCATTGGTTCACTGCTGTAGACATAGGTACTCAGCAAATGCAGCCTCAAAAGCTACCTACAGGTAGTAGTTCAACTTCTCTAAGGCAAACAGACATGGAATACTTAGTAACAGAATTTCAGGGTGGTGACAGAACTGTTATGCACAAGATCAGTGCTTTTAACAAGGTTAATGTAGACAACAATACAAAGTAAAACTCTAGGAATGTAAAATATCCAAATATAAAATTTCTTTTTGATGTCATTAATGAGCACATTAATGTATAGGTATTAATTTGACATGTACATATACATGATGTGTAAATTAAACCTACTTTTGTGGATGTTCAAGAACTTGATTTTTCATTAGTGAATATCAGCAGCTCTACATAATCATTTCTAAAGAAAATTATAACAGCATGACCCATATTGCAAGGTTGAAGCTCAGAGAAAAATATTCAGCACCACAGAAGTGTATGATAAGCTATCATAGCAGAACTGGGCACACTGTGTTAACAGAAATAGTGAGATACTTAATTTAAATCCCAAAGAAATCTGGTTATCCATCTTAGCTCCTCAGGAAAAAAAGCTTCATTCTTAAAGCAATCTGCTCATATTACCACAACTTCCAGATAAACATCACTATTAATCCTGTTATGCTCATTTATGTAATTTGTTTCTTTGCTACCTCACTAACAGATGTCAATATTATTCTACTATTTACACACAGGGCAGAATTATTAATCATAAATAATCTATTTACTTTTTAACCTTTCTATTTCAGCTAACTTCAAAATATTTGTGTAAATAGGCTATTATATTATACATCAAAGGCAAGAGATCAGAATCCCATTTGACACCGGGTCTCCAAAATGTGACTGAGTTGCACCCTCCTCCCCAAGGGACAGACAGCTCCCTCCATAAGGGGAAAGAAAGAGCTTGCAGCACACTCTGAACTTTGGGCTCTCTTATTAACTAGGACTTTTAAAGAAGTAAAACACAAGGAAAAGTAGAAGAGGTGAATGTATTCAGCTGCCAGCAGCTGGAAGTTCTATAAAGAAAAATTCCAGGGTTGGTGAGACACAGAGTTGAAGAAATGAGGTAGGCAAGATCCTCAGTGGTAGCTAGAGTTTCTCCAACATCTTATGCTTCTAGATCACCTCAATGCAAGCCTTGGAAAACACCCTCCAGTAGTTGCTGCCTGTAATGGAAAAAAATGACCAACCAAGAATGAACTTTTTTTTTTTTTTAAATAAATTAAAAATCAAACTTTCTTGGCAATCACAGCTACCTGATCATCCAGCAAGAATTGATACCACTGTTCTGTCTTTGAGCACGACCAAGAAAAACACCTTAATGAGGGTCAGAATAGTCTGAATCATGTGGGGAGAAACTAATCTTGACTTTAACTGTAATTAAGTATTTTAAACATTTTTGCACAAAAGGAAAAAGTAAAAATTCATAACAGTGTGAAGTGAACTGAATATTAACTTCAATTTACAGTTTTCCTTCATTTGGAGATCAACTCATCCCTTTTAATGTCAAGAGGAAAACGGCAGTTAGAATCAAGTAATGAAATACTTTAATTATGAAAAAATTATTGTGCACAGAAATAATATTAAAAATCCCATTCTTTCCTCAGAAAGCACTATCTAAACTAATTCAGGAAGAGCTCTGAGTGGAGGAAAGAAGAGTGCAAGTAAACTAGTGTCTTTAAAACAGCCCTAGAGGCACCTTCTATTTTAGAGGTCAGAATTAACCTCCATGGGTCTTACTGCACTGTGCTAACCTAACTAGTTTATATATATTTAGACACATATATATATATATTTAATATAACTGTGTAGATACTATTGCAGTGCTGCTGAAGCAAAGAAAGGATTTGTTTAAAATAAACATCAGAAGCTGAATAAGGTGTAATGTAAAAGCAATATTAAAATACAATCCTATCACTAGTTAGCAGAAAGGTTAACAGAACAAGACATATTATCACCAACATTTGAATACAAATATGTAAATATCAGCTACCATGGATCACTGGCAATATTTAGTGAGAGAATATCCAAATAGTCTCGTATGACTATGCTAGATATGCAGCCTTGGCAAAAACAAAGTCAGAGTTAAGGAGGAGTACCTTGGTGGAATTTAAATGCTTTGATCTGACAAGTAGGTCTGAATTCCAGAAGCTGCAACAGGATTTGTGACCCATATAAGACTTCAGCTCTTTTTCTAACAAGAATAATATTCATTTCTCTGTTAATGAAAGAGCAGCACAGTACAATTGACAAGCATAAAATTATTCAGGGAAGTGTTACCAAGACTGCAAAAAGAAGGAAGAAACTGAGAAAAAACAAAGCTTTTTGTATGATCCTAAACAAGCCCACAGTTGTAGTAAGATCCAGCCAGTAAATGTCTCCCTGCCCTGAGCTGAGCACAGCAGGGATGAGGGCAAAATAAAATGGCTCAGGCAAGGCACACACCCCAGACAGCACTGCAGCTTCAGCAGGTAAGCCCAGAGCATGTGGATTTCAGGGGTACATTGAGTATCTAGCTGTGACTTACACAGCTCTCCCTGCTTTAATAAAACTGGAAAACTGAATATAGAATTCTAGCCTGATTGAATGCTGAAAGCTTATTCAGTAAAAATATCTTTAAAATACTAATGTACTCACACTTTTTCTTTTATGAATTCTCTATGTAAATAGAGAATTAAAAATTTGGGCACATGCATATTTTAAATTCTCTTCAGAGCACCATACACAGACCAGCAGGTGAAACCCATTTGTCCCTATCTTTGACAGATACTGTAACAGATAACAGTTCATTTATTGAGCCAAATACTACTGCACATTGTAATAATAGTGTACATTAATGCTATTCCTCATTTTATTTTACAGTTTATGATGTAGAAGACAGAAGAGCCTGGGATGACAATTGAAAAATTATTAAAAATAGAGGAGAGAATAAAGCAATGTCTAATTAGTTAATTTTATCTTCCCATTTTTGTTAGGCCAGGCAGATGATGGGTTTGTACTTCCTCAGGTCACAAAATCCTATTACAGGAATTTCTCCAGTGACCCATGATTTCTCTTTCTTAACACTTCCCACATTGCCTACCTAAAAGTCAAACAGGAAAAAATAAAAATTGTGGTCTCCTTGTCCTATAGAGCTTCCATCCTGTTACACCCTTAGAGCTGAGACCAGTGGAGTGGGATGAGTGATGCTCTCACTGCCTAGGTGGAAAAGATCAAGATCTGCCTGATTTGTTTAGAGATGCTTTTCACTGTCTGTGCTCATGACAGTTTTATTCTGGGCCAACAAATGGGCTTTTTGAAAGGCAAAATTAAGTTGCAACACAGTGATGAAGTAGACTGAAGAAAAGACACCTCTTGCAAAATCATCATCTAATAGTAAGTGTTCTTGTTTATCATAAATCAGTGTAAGTGGTGGTCACAGAAGTGGCACAAACACAAAAAGGCACCCAGGTGACCACAAGGGAATATAAGTATGGCTAAAGCATATTTTCTGCAATAAAATTAACAAAAAATAAGATATTTGCACTTATATTGATAAATACAGACATACAGTTAGGGAAAGGGAGGAAATAATAAAGTTATTTATCAGAACTTTGAGCTAAAAGATAATGTTTTTCTCAAAAATGTGACCTTAAATTCCATCTACAACTATCCTGAATGTTTATCTATTTTGCAGTCCAGAGCATTTTGGTTGTTTTTTGGTTTCTTGTTTTTTTTTTTTTTTGCAAATGTATTTTGCTATATATTAACAGCTCCATTTTGCAGTTTTCTAATAATGGGAATAGTGACAATTTCCATTTTCAACCAGCACCAAATAAACCTCCCATTGCTGTGTCCTTCCCTGTCTTTATAGCCTGGATCACCCAAAACAACTTTCTATTCATAGAAAAGCTGTATTAAATCCTTATAGAAGGAAAGTTTTAAACAATAGACACATATTTCCAAACAATGCATTTGAAATATTCCTTTTACTTCTGTGTGCAGACCTAAGCTTGGAGCATTCTGTCTGTGGAACAGGAAGAGAGATTATCACTATCACTTAAATCACCACTAGAAATAGTGTTCCAATTGTCCTGAGGTGTTAGGTGATGTTATCAGCTCCTACAAGAGAAAGAAAATTCAGGGGTGGAGTTTGGCAAGCTTCAAAATAAAGGTTTCTGCACTTAAATCTTAGTACAAAGCTGGCAGAGTTGATTCAGTGCTGATTAATGGAAGGGACTGTGCTTCAGCTCTCAGCTAAATCACAATTAAAAGGCAGATGAGAAGATAGAACTATGCTGATGTTTCAGAAGCAGAAGCCTTTCTGTCCAATGTACACCTATCAAACATTTCTTTTGAGTTTATCTACCAGATACAGGAATTACTTATGTGAAAGTGAACAAAAAATACACAGTAGGAAGAGAAAGAAGTTGAAGGATAAAATGTTACACTTCTCTAATATATAATTGTTATATGTATGAATCTCTTCCAGTAGTTTCACATCATTAACACAATCAGAATATGAATTTTCATCAGAATATGAATTTTCAGTTTTGAAAATCTTTATGTAACACTAATCTTTCTATTTTGACCTGGGGGAATATGCTGCAATAATATTAGAAATCTTCATGTGTTTCTTCATTCAGTGGTTCCAATCTGATGTCTGAGTTGAAACACAATTTAATGACTAAAAAATTATGAGCATTATGCCATGGCCTTTTGATTTCCCCCACGGAGAGGAATAGCACAACTCACTCACTCACTCACTGGAGGAAGCGAGCACCCTCTGGAGCAAGCTGTGGCAGTACTGCATTCCTTTCCCTCTTATTCCAAGGTCCCAGCAAAGGTGGTGGGAGCCCCTGCACTCGAGGCTGTGCTTCTTTCTAAATGCTGGAGAGCTGGTAAAAGGCTCAGAGGGAACAGAAGAACTCCTGTACCAGAAACACCAGGTGAAGAATCTCAAATCAGCCTAAAAATCTGTTAAATACCAGCAGCTATAGTGAGGGCTGATTTACAACACTGTAACAGCCGAATCTTGCCATGTCACCTCAATTCCTTCTAGTCCCTTCAAATGAAACATAAAAGAATCCAAAAGCACATGGACAGATTACTTTCAGAGTTAGGGTGAAGCCCATGCCACTGCTTAGGGACCTTTAAAAAATTTAAGGGACAAAGAGCACGAATCCCCCTCCCGATCCCTGATAAAATGGGGGAGGAGGGGGTAAGATGATGTGCCCCCACTTTCCCCTCTCCACACTGAGCATTATCTTGTTCTCTTTGAGTTTCCACTAACCCCACCTGCCACCTCTTGAGCAGTTTTTCGAGCAGGCTGGTACACACTGACTGCAATGTAAATTAGCAAGTCAGTCTGGCCCTCAAAAGATGTGTATGTGCAAGGGTTGACAGAATGTTAAGATTTTAAGTCATATATTCCATTGGCTAATCATTACTCAGCTTGAACTCCTGATGGTGAACTCCTTGACACTAATGAGCCTACATCTGCTCCTCTAACTCAAAATTACTTTGCTCTATGAGCTACTTTTATTAGCAGGCCAATGACCATAATGAATTTTTGACAACGGACAGCTATTCAGCACAAATCAACTTAAGCAATTCTTCCATCAAGTTTAACTGTGTTGTGTTAGAGGAAGCAATTGATTGCTACTGTAAACCTGTGCCTCCCAGGCAAGCTGATTTCTTATCAGACACCATGTAAGTAACCAAGAAGCAAACAAACAAACCCCCACATGCTGTGTGAACAGCCAGATCTATCTGTTATCAAGTAAGCTGAAAAAACCCTTGTGTTTCACTGGAAGTCATAAGGTCAGGTTATAAAGCAGACTAATTAAATGAAACAAAACTATAAACACTAAAAGCAGCCGTGAACTGCCTAATCTAAATGACCTACAGACACAGAGATACTAATTGGTCCCAACTCAAATTTGCTCTGTGCAGAAGTGCTTGAGGAAGTCCAAGTGTTGGGTTTTCCCCTGAAGCGCTGAAAGGATCTGGCAGCTGCCTGTAGAGGATCTCCTTCCTCTGTGTGCAGCTTTTACCAGGAGCAATACCCACGTGAACAAAATGGAGAGGGTGGAGCAAAACATCCTGTGCTGAAAGATGTTCAGTCAGCACTTGAAAAGCTGGGTCACTTTATGGTCACTGACAAAGCTGCAAAGCTAAAGTTTTCACACAGTTCTTGGGTTCCAGTGACCACAAATGAGGTTACAATACATTGTTTCTATCAGATTGGAGAGGTTTTTAACCACTGAAGTTTACAGATAGACTCTCTATGTTTCCTACACTTAGCAGCAAGTGGAATAACACACAGGTGCAAGATAAAAACAAGCTGTATGTCTTGTTTTGTATGAAATATGGTGTGCAGTATGCCCTAACTTCCAAGGAGAAAAAAAAAAAAAAAGCCTCTCTAAATTCATCCACAGCTTTCAGTCTCAAAATAAAACTATATCCTGCTCATCTTAATAATTTCAGACTCCCCTTTACACCCCAACTGTAAAGCACAGCATGGTGATGACACTTCAAGGTACATACACAAACTCAGAAGCAGAACACCAGGTGAAATTTATGGGTCAGATATGTCAAAATACCTTATGAAAAATTGTTTCATCTTACTAATAATCTCTGTAAGCTCATAGATGTCACATCTTCTCTAAATTCAAACCACGATGCTGATCTGAATATTTATTTACATATACCTACATATCTACTGCATATTATATGTGCAGATGCTGAAAAATGTTTGCATAAAATGCAACTCGTAAACACCCAAGACTCAAATACTGCTGATGCCTGACACTTGACAAGGTCTAAACCAGTAAGAATAAAGGATTTCAAAATTTATTTCAAGAGCATTTCACAAGATGTCTGAATTTAAAAAGTCTTGGTTACCAAATAGGCAGCTGACAGTTATTTCTTGTGTAATGTATTTCAGAAATAACCTAACACGATCACAGTATCTCCAAACCTCACATTCTCATTAAGAAGTGAGCAGGTGGGTTTCAGAGTACATGAAAGCATCATGCTCCTAGTAGAGGTAACCTTTTTTGTCCTCATTAGGATGAGTGATGACAGCAGTGAAAAAAAATGAAGCATTTTCTCTTTTCTTTTTCCTTCCTTTCCCCAGTACAGTAACAATAACCAGCAGAGAGGATTCTTTGCAGCAGATGAATAGATCCACAGTGGTTTCATGGTTTAGTTTATTAGACAAGAAGTATCCCAGGTATTTCTACCTTGTGTTTGACTTAGGATGACATAAAAAGAAAATGCTGCTTGCTATTGCAGCATTTGATCCAAGACTCTTCTTTCATCTCGTTCTTCTAACTTTGCATTTTGCCTTTCCTTCTGCCACTCTTTGCAACATCCTGCAGGATACAAATCAAACAGCATTCCACCAGAAGGGCAACGACTGCAAGATTAATAGAATACACCAAAAGTCGTGTGGCAAAAGACAGCAGCTAAAAGTTAGGAGAGACCACCCATGTGTAACGTCAGCTGGACACTCGAAAGTGAAATTGCCCTGAAACCAGAAAAACACGGTAATTAAACCAAAACCCCCAGAATTTATTGTACCTTCTCCATGACAGCTCATGTTACCAGAAATAAATACAGTGACACACACACGAATGCACCCTCCTAAGCTCTCTATCCTTCCACACCAATCACTCCACACAGCTTCACCAACACTCCCACCTTCCCACAGAAGCACACTGGAAGGAACGTGCCCCTTTGGTCACTGTCAGGTTTACTGGGTCATCCTGCTGTCAGAAACCAAGAATATTACCCAAAAGTCTGCACAAGGAGAAAGGAAAATAAGTCCATACTGCTTTAGAGGTAAAAAAACCAGAAGTCATACTTCTGAATCTTACTTCATGTTTTTTGTTCTGATTCCCTGCACAGCTCCTGTGCCTGCCTGTGGGTCTCAGACACATGGCAGGACAGACAGACGGTGTGCATGGACCCAGGCCTCTCATCAGTCAGGGGCCATCCCTCTGGGACCCAGGGGAGGAAATCCCAGAGGTTCTCTAGTTTGTTCCAGCCATGGCTGCAGCACTGGAAAGAAGTGGCAACAAATTCTCCAGCTAAGAACTGAGGAACAGCCTGTTGCATTTGCATTCATCATTATTAAATTCAGTCTTTCCCTACCAGCAGGCTGAAAGATTATGTAAGACTATATGTGCTGCTGCAAAGCTTGCAAAAATAAAGGATAGCCAGAATCAAAACAAATGAGCCCCAAAATTAGTGAAAGCCCAGCTATGTTAGCATACAATTGCTCCTGATATGTAAAGCTAAATTTGTGTAGAAACACTTTTGATTCAAAGACTGACAAATGCCACTGCACCTTGAAGAGCTCAGAAGGTATGATGAGAACAACTGGTCTAAGATATGCCCAAAACCTGAGGCTGCCATAGTAAAAGAGAACCAACACAATGTCTTGAAAAAAAAAGTCTGACATTAACTACTCTGCAGCATATTACAAGCAAGGAAAAGAAAAATTAGTTTTAGTTCCTTAATGATGAAATATAGTTCCTGTTCAAATATGTTCATTAGACTCATTTCAATTTTGAAAAACAGAAACTTTTTTTTCCATTTAAAATAAAGGCTTTCATTTTGTTTACAAACAGCAGCAACAAAAACAAGTATTTGTAAAATAACTCTGCACAGAAAAACAAAATAGGTACTAGCATTAATTCCTACTAATACAGAATGCTAAGTAGGTTGCTTTAAATTAATTTAAAATTATTAATTACATTCAGTCACAGGACCATAAAATTAAGCAGTCTAATGTATCAACACTTGAAAAATACACTTGAACATGCTTCCCTAGTGAGCAGTGGTCTAAGCTATCAGCTTCTGTAAAATTCAAACACCAAAATTTCCATCCACAGAGCTTCAATGACACCACTTAGTTAAGAGTTCAGGGAGTTAACAGCTGCAGCACTCCTTTCCTCAATCTATGGGCAGTTCCAGCACGTCTCCTTTAGCTCAGGATATTGATGAGTATTAGAATGAAACAACTGGCAAAGACAAGTTTCACAGCTCTTGTTCAGAAACATGTGGGAGGTTTTGCAATTTATTTTTTATGCTGCAGCTACAGCTTCAGAAAGTCATAGGGCTGAACTCCAATATTTCCTTGAGAGAAGCAGAGAGTGTGAAGAACAGAGAGAATAGGATATCTATCTTTTGCTGCCATCACCTATAGGCAGGAGGCTTTGAAGACAGGGTGAAGACATGACAGTAGTTGTGCATCCTCACAGATTTTGAGGCCATTTCCTTGAACCACCACATTTCTTGATCACCCACCTGCCTGCCTGGGGTGGGTGCACAGCATAATGTGTGTCCAAGAGTGTGGTATGGCAGAAACACCACAGTGCTCTCTCTTCTGATGGAAGAGGTAAATAAAGAGCTGCTGCTGAACATACCTGCCATCCACTTTCACCCTTTTCCTGCCTTTCATCTATTTTTGGCTGAGAATGTCAATCTTCTATCCTAATAAATAAGAGCATCTCATGAGTTAGACAGTTACCAGAACTTGGGGTTTAACTAAATATACTCCAGGTTTTGAAAAGCCAGTCAAGGTGCTGGTAACCCTTCCTTTTATATTGACCACATTATTCAAAATTCCAAAGATTGAAGACAAAGCTTGAAGTTCAAGGTTGCAGCCCATCTTTAATTATCTGTTAATATTACAGGAGAGCAGTTCTGGAATATTATGGTCCTTTAATTAAGAAAAATTACAAATTATTAGCATAGCCATATTTTACAAGTAACACTGTGCTTTTACTTCAGCAAGCAGAATCAATGGTATACTGGTAAAATTTGGTTTGCTAAATCCACTGGAGTGGAGGTATTTGACGATTCCCTCTCAAACCAACTTTACAGTTTCCCAGCTGTCTAGTTCTCTACATGCTTCATGACAGGCAAAGTTAAATTAAAAATTCTAAACCATCACCCTAGGATAAAATTGATAGAAAAGCATAGAGCAATACCTTTTAAAACCAGTATCAAAATATATCCTAACACTAAAAAGAAAACACACTGTAATTTTTGTGTGCATTTACTCCCCTGCTCCTTTTTAATAGATGCAATTTTCATGAAGTCTAATCACAAAGCACAGCTCAAATGGGTGTCTCACTCTATTCTTTTTTTGAAAAGTCTAATTCAATGGATCACAGCAATGAAATCTTGTATTCATCAAGGCATGTGTTTAGGCACAGAGGTTAGATGTCACTTGTGTGATTGATAATGTTTGTTTTGTGCTCTGCTTTTCAATAACTCTTCACTTTAAGCAGCATTTTGCTTCTAAACAGGAGTGGGTGTAAGGACACTCAGCATAATGGAATGGGCCAGGTTTAATTCCCTTAATCACTTGGTCAGGGCAACAGAATTAACTGTCCACATCTGTTCCCTCCGAGCACACATGCTTAGTTTTCCCTCTTATGCAATAAAGGAGTGTGGGGTCATGGTGCCACATCTAGCCTGCCTTTTCCTCCAAATCTGAATCGACAGGGAAAACCCACAAGCTGACTATGGATCAACACAGCCTGATTTTGGACCACAAAGCACTTGTGATGTGGCAAAACCAGCTCCATCCTGAGCTTCAGGAGTAACTTCTTATGTGATGTGCCATTTATGTCCAAAGAGAAAAGGAGAGCTGTTGTGCCAGTTGGAAACAGACAAAGAGAAAAACGCACTAAAACCTTGATATAAAATGGTTTCTTAATGAAGATGCTCTTGATACACCACTGAAAAAGGAGTGTAACTACACTCATGGTAAGGGTGATCTGTTCAAGACGATGTGATCTGATAAAGATGACATTCAGCATCCTTATCACACTGATAGAGAGCTCTGGAGAGCTGCCCAACAAAGACCAGGGAGGACCAGAGTCAAAAGAAAATTTGGAGAAGTGTCATTTCAAATGGCAATTAATTAAGACCTACTGTTCTGTGCTTCTGCCTTGCCTCTGAAACCCTGTGTTTCTGTACTCTGAAATCGTGACGATGGAGGTCAATTGCTCCAAGCCCCTGGTGTTCACAGAATGGTGATTACCACGGTGCTCTGCTCAACCTGGAGCCACCTACAGCCACCCCCTTTTGACATTTGTATCAACTATGCTTGTTTAAGGATGAAGACAGAAAAATCCCAAGTTCAGAAACAACAACAACAACAACAGAGTCCATGCTGAGAAACAAACATTGAATCACCAAGAGGGGAAGGAAGGAGTCACCAACAGGCAGGTAAGTACAGGGAACACAACATGAGTAACAGACAGGGAGCTTCTAGAAAGTGACAAAACCCATCAATTTACAGAATAGCTGCACTGTTTTCTGGTAGAAGAAATAAACTAGTTCTGGAGAGAAAGAAAACAACTTTCTCCTTTAAGGCCAAGGACAAACAGGATAGGCAGTAAATGCTGTTTCACCAGGAAGTTCTTCTCTGCAATAGCTGTCAAAAGAGATACTACATGTAAAAGGAAAGATGGCCAGGAAAACCTGCAGGTCAGATGACAGCTGGAAGGTGAGGGAGAACTTCCTGAAATCTTTTGGTTAAAAACTGATTAAGAATCTTCTCGTTTACACCCTTTGTAGCAACACTGCTGTTGTTTTGTTTGGACACTGACTGCCTTCAGTCAGCATTGTGTCCCTTGCCTGACCTGAGCTAAGGGTGATTTGCAGATAGCAGGTTAAACACAAAATAATCCCCTCTCAAGGCTGTGGCAGTCTATGAAATGAGGCAGGAGGTAAGACAGCTCTTAACTCCCTGGTATGTGATATTGCACGGGGTAAGCCAGGAAAGCAGAGGCTGCACAGGAGCCCTGGGGGTGCTGGCATCCCGGGGGACAGGGGAGCAGCCAGTGCTGCTGGAGAGCAGCAGGGAAGCACAGCAGCACTGGGGCATGCAGCAGGGCAGCAGGGAGCACACCTGAGCCCCTGGATCCCTCGGGAGTCTGTTTACATCATCCCTCATCCTCCTGGGCAGCCGCTGCCAATTCCTGCACACGCAGAGCCCAGGACAGCGGCACTTCAAACCCATCTGTGAACCTCGGGTTTTATCACTAGAGCAAATAATAAAGAAGTGCAAATGAGGATGATAATATTGCTTGTTTTACATGCAGAAGGTCAGAGAGCATGAATTAGTCACTCTCCTGTGTAGGCCACTGCTGGAAAGAAGAGCCTACAAAGGGCACAATTCCCTCTCTCGAGTTAAGCAGAGCATGTGGTGCTGTGATTCTGCCTCATCTCGTCCATGAGCCCACTAACAGCCAGGCAGCGTGGAGGAGAAAATAATCAACTACTGTCTGGAGATAAGCAACATTTTATTTCTCCTGGGAGCAAGAGGGGGAGCCAGGATGCAACAGCTGTTTTCAGTGACACTATTTCTGCCTTGGACTGCTCCCACTACACACACTGCCTTACTACGGCTTGAGAGGAGTTGCCTATATTTATAAATACAGAGAGATAAATAGCTCTGTCTGAGTGTGTGTGTGCATCTGGTTGTAATGCAAAAGTAAGGAGAAAATATCCTTCCCACGCACATTAATGCAAATGCAAAGAGAAAATATCCTTCCTACAGACATTTATTTTAAACTGTGTGTGCTAGCATATTTTTATTTTAGAAA
This sequence comes from Haemorhous mexicanus, assembly GCF_027477595.1. Lineage (NCBI taxonomy): Eukaryota > Metazoa > Chordata > Aves > Passeriformes > Fringillidae > Haemorhous > Haemorhous mexicanus. The sequence goes on along the minus strand of NC_082355.1, from coordinate 13,436,842 downwards.
ACTGATTACTTCATCAATGGATTGTGTCCTCACTGCACTTAGCAGTTTGGGAAAAAAAAATGAATTCAAATGTAACTCATAGGACAAACAAGTATTTATTTGAATTTTTAAACAGCTTGGCGATTTTTCTTCTCCATTTCCTACAATAATATAAAGCATGTTAAATGGAAAAACGTGTTACAAATGCAAATCCTCTGTAAGTGAAGGCGTATAGAAAAAGAATAAAGCTATTGAGCAAATGGTAAAATAATTTTTCTCCCAGCATAACTGGAAAGCAATGCTGCCAAACAGTAAACACACCTGCAAAACCAGATTTAGGGAATAAGTGAAATCCTCTGACCTGTATATTTCTGCAAATCAATCTAGAATTAATCCAGTGAACATTTAAAGATAGTGCTAACAACAACATTATTTCGTAGCTGGAAATTTTGGGAACATTTGCTGTGATATCATGACGTGTGCCTAAGAGAGAGATAGGTTTAATAGCATTCAGTCATCATACAATTACACAGCCTGTATACAACAACCATTGAACGATGCAGCTAAGCCAATTTAGGACAATATGCTCATCCACTAAGCTATTACAGCTTAGAATGACGTTCTTATCCACTTTAAAGTTCAACTTACCATTAATTGTTTAACACTAATAGAGTTCTGAATAAATAAAGTCAACAAATTAGAATGCTATAGTTAATTGTAATTAATGTGGCTGTGTATAAAATACTGCTTCCATAAAGAAGAAGATGGCAAAGGAGATAGCTTTATGTTTTCCTAATGAAGTTTGAATTCTTCTACTGCAAAACAATTACTTACCACTACCATCTCAACCCAAAAAAAAAAAAAGGTCAGATAAAAATTAACAATTAACAAAGAACATTTTCTAGAAAAAAAATATTCTTAAATCACAGCAAGAGCATTTGCATTGTAAACTTGCCCACATATGTGTGTAGGCACATACACAAATATATATATATATATATCTCTATATATATATCTCTATATATAGTAATGGCAATGCACCTTCTCAAAACCCCTGATTTATATGGTTTCCAACAGCAATTTACTGCCTTCCTTTCCCTTGTCTGTGTTCTAGTTCTTTCTCTCAAGTTCCTACATTCAACTCCAATCTGTGAGGGAAAAGTGAAACAAAACAACCCAAAACAAAACAAAATCAAAGCCAAATAACACAAAGGATTTTCATCTTTATCTATCTGCCTGCATCTCTTGGTTATATAATCACAACTGTAATCTCTGGTAAATGCAGACTCAATCAGACAGCACAGTAATGCTGGGGAAGATCTCTCCAAGCTGTGAAATGTCATTGAATCTAAACAGACTGTTAAAGCTTCAGAATGTTCCCATCAAATGACCAGATGGGGATGCAATCATTCAAATCTCCTGCAACAGAAAGTGCAGCAAGACCATGAAATGTTAGCTTCTCCATCATCTGTCTCAAATACTGGGAAGGAAACAGGAAAGAGAAGATTCTTCTCATGTGTCTCAACAATTCTGCATGAGAGACTGTACCAAAAACCAGGTTCTTTGGTGGAATAATGAGCACTTGTCAGAGGCAGAGCTATTTGCCATATATTCCGATGTAACACCAGGTGTTTGACCGTCACTTGTGAAGCATTCTGAAGGCTCCACATCAGACTGCTCATTTCTATTCAGCAGGGCAGGAATCAAAGCTGACTTAAAAATCCAATATAGCTATTGCAGCTTTTTTTTTTTTTTTTTAGTATTATAAAATACAGTCTCTTTGAGAATATATTTTCTGTGAACTGTGAAAGAATGAAAGAAATCCATAGTACTTGCAGTCTGAATCACACACAGAATTCCTATTTCTTGTACTTCTTGTTTCTGAACTAAATCACCTTTAACCAAGGTGATAAACCACACACTTCTTATTACCAAGCTCCCCTGAAATGATGTGCTTACTATGCAAATTTTAGATGATATAGCTGATACCTTCGAGTGGCCAGGATAAAAGAACACCTTATTTTCTTCAGATCTATCAAAAGAGTTGGCTGCAGCTGAGATGAGATTTTTAAGTTCATCCATGGCATTTGCTACACTTACCACATCCTGTGTGAGAGAGAAATCATGGCTAAGGGGAGAGCCTGCATATTCAGCTGTGGGAAGGTACCAGGGTACAGCTATCTGGGCTTCAATATTCCACTTCCAAGCACACACAACAAATGAAAAGTCCACTAAATAAGAATATGAAAGTGAGAATAATGGAACAAACTTTGCTTCACCATTCCATACAGAATTCAAAGTGCCAGCAGATTGAGATCAAGTATGAAAGTTCATAAAATGTGCAAGAAAGACCTGTGACAACACACTTGGGTTTAAAAAGTTCACCCACAATACTTTATATATCTAATTTGGAGATGGCCAGGCATATCCCTGTGTATCCAATCATCACATGTACTTTATCTGCACAGGCTGGTGTCACAGGCTCTGTATTCACCCCCAGACAGATAGATATGTCTGAGGGAGAAAGGCCATCATGTTTTCTCATGTTCTGTCAGCTTGTCACAGATAACAAAATGAAAACTCCATCCACTCTTTTAGCCTCTCACACTGGGTACCATGCCAGTAAAACAATAAAACAGCATCAAGTGAGAGGAGAAAACAATTCCAAATCTAAGACCCCAATACCAAATCTAAGAATTCCTACCATTCTGAACCAGCATAATCCATTCACTGAGTACTTCTGCTTTACTGATCAAGTACATGAGGAGCAGTTGAGGGGCTCAGCTTGAGGAAAAGGAAGCTCAGGGGGCAACTTCTCATTCTGCTCCCAGGGAACCATCAGCAGGACAAGCAGAAATGGCTTCAAGCTGTGCCAGAGGAAGTTCTGGTTGGACATCAGGAAGAATTTCTTCACTGAAAGGGTGGTCAGGCCTTGGGATGGGCTGCCCAGGGAGGTGGGGAAGTCCCAAACCACTGGAGATGTTCAAGGAACAACCAGACGTGGCACTCAGAGCTCTGGTCTGGTTGCCAGGGTGGGGACCAGCCAAAGGTTGTACTCAATGACCTTGGAGGTCTCTTCCAGCCTTGGTGAGTCTGTGATTCACAACACAGACCCAGCAAGGGCTACACCCCCAGCTGCAGCATGGCAGCCATTCCCCTTATCGAGGGCTTTCTAAAGGCAACAGAGACTAAACTGAAGTGGCTCCTGCCATTGCACAGACCCAAGCAGCTCTGCCAAGAGCCAGGCCTGGCTCATGCTGCCCCCACAAAAGGTAAATATTAGATGACAACACCATGTTATGCAATTGGTTTTGACATGCCTTGGTCATCAGGCAGCAGCGTGAACTGCTCAACAGACAAAACACGTTCTCTAGTTTTCTGCATCACAGACAAGAAAAATCACAGAGATTAGGACCATAACCAATTCAGAGCCAGCAGGACCATTAACTCTGTGCCCTCTAACCTGCGTTCCTGTCACTCTGCATAGCTGCAACAAGCAAACGAATTTGTAACCTTCAGTGCAGCAGCTGAACAATATATAAATTTCTTGCTTTACATCTCACCTCAGAAAGCTCCATAAGCACCACACCAAACTTATTAAGAACACAACAGCTATTCCTTCTCAGAAAAGGAACTTGGTGACTTTATTACATTTTCCCCACAGCATAATCAAGGATTTAACAGTCACCGTGCAGAAATAATCACTACACTGAAGATGTATGAGAAATCTGTTCAGATGGGTTTTGCCCCAAAAATGCATATTGTGAAAGTGTAACAGAGAAGCAAATTAAAGGGAGAAATGCTTTAGAAAATGAGCAACTAAATTAATAAAGCTTTAAGAGTTTATTCTAAATTCTCTAACATAGTAAAATTATTTAAGACTTGCAGATTGCATGTATTCATTTGCCTAGTTTTGCTAGAACAAAATGAAACATATTGCTAAATGAAACATACTGAAGTACACAGATATTTTTTCTGCAGCAGCTCTAACCTGATTTATTTTTAATTTGAAAAAAGCAAATCTTAATACAATATTTTGCACATATAGTACAATCAAGTACTATACTGTACTTTGTACTATATTGTGATTTTGTTTTATATCTGGAAGTAAGGCATAACCCTCTTTTCTAATACATTGAATAAAAAAGAATTTTTTTCAAATCGACCGTTAGAAGTCTCTTAGTATCTGATGAAGACTTGGAGTATTTTTAAAAATAGAAAATATCTGGATTCCTTTCTAATTTTCAGATACCAATCTCAAACTAGGCAACAATATTTTAGAAGGAAAAAGCTCAATAGACAAGATGGGAGTTATTTAATTCAATAATAATGTTATAGCCAATACCTCCTCTTAACACAAATTTGAGACTCTCTTTTCCATCTTCACAGAACCAATAATCAGAAAGTCCCCACACCCACTTCTTTTTGAAGGAAATCATATGTATACATGCATATCCTTCTAAAAGCCAAACAAATTTAGCTCAACATAAAAAAAAAAAAAAATAACAGCCTGTATGGTGCTGTGCTTCTCCAAAACCCATTCTGAGAAGCAAGGGTTTTATGTAGGATTACTGACCAATTCTTCACTTGAAATATACTTTTGTAGTATTACCTTCACTCTGAACTACTGATTCACAGGAAAAGGCATCTTCATCATGAGTTCTCTAATGGAAACTCACTTACTACAGAAATACCACCAGCTGATGATAAACAGATGAATGATTCACAAATGCAAATGAGGGAAAAATATTCTACAATAACACATTTGATTTTAGCCACAATTTAGAAATGCATTTCCAAGACTGTTTACAAGACATGACACATTCCTTCCAATGTCCTTGTCAAAGTCCTTTACCTGAACATGAAAAGGCTCCTGCATTAATCCAAATCAACACTGCCACGACCCCCTGCAGAATCCCACTGCTGGAACAGCTCACAATATTGCAGACAAAAACCCCTCAAACTGGCAAAGCCAGAAGTGTCTAAAAGGCAGGCATTCTTGCATCACTAAGTGGCTGATTACATCTCCAGTGAAGGCACGTAGAGGGAAACGTTTGTCTTTCTGCAGTGATCTCTCCCCTTGCATCACACCATGGAGCTGTCCACCATGGCTGTTCAGCCAGCAGGTAACACAGGAAATGAGATTTCACAGCCCTGGCAGCTTCAAAAAGGCCTCTCCCCTAAAAGGTCTGAAAATCCAGCTGGACCTCAAAATCATGCATCAAGCAAAGCAGAATTAATTCCCTTCTTCAAGAGCCTGACAGAATAGGTCTGGTTTTCCCACAAAATCACTGAAATACCTTTAATGATCACATGTCTGTCACCAGGGTCAAAAAGCCTTCCTAACAAAACCTGAAGAAATTATTACACATTTTGACAGATTTTTTAAACTAACAATTCAGTAGCCATTTGCTATCTGACCTTCATTAGAATTTCCTTCATTATCATGTTGCAAAAATCGATTACATTACTGACTGAGGCAATTAGTCACTAGAAAGCCACTGCCATGTACTCCAAACTGGGGAATCATCATTACCATTAATTTCAAAGGACAGCATTAAAAGAGACAATATCCAATATTTTACTTGCTAATTCCACTGTAATTTATGTTTGAAAAGTATGTGGGAAGGTTATGCCAGCCTGGATAATCGGTCATTTTTCCTGAGCTATTTTGTTTTCTAGGGAAAGTCTCAGCAGTATCTAGGGCATCTGGGGATACCTCAGTGGAATTCAGAGTTCAAGGAGCTGCAGTACTGATACAGTGGTAGTCACAGAGGGCACCTATTTCCACTTTTAAAAAGATCAGTACTGATGCAATGCAGGGAAACAAGGAGAGAGGCAGGGCATTCCCTCACAAAGCTATTATAGCTTAAATCTTTCATCTTGCTCCATTTCATGTTCGTTCCAGGGACTACCATGAAGACTTTGCTCCTATTATCCTCTCCTCACAGTGTCCCTGTATGATGTAAATCATGAACTAATTTTCTGGGCTTTTGTTTCTCACATCAGGTCTGTCACCAAATAAGGACACTGTCATTGTATTTACATGGCACTTGGTGAAGTCTCAGCAGCTATTTGGATGCTGTTCTTAGGAAACATGATGCCAAATGAATTGTCAGGGATATACAGGTACTTATTACTGCAAAATTTTAGCTATGTAGTTAGAAGGCTGCTGCAGCATGGACAGAACAGCTCAGTAAAACAGTTATCTTACAATCTTAGCTTCTCTCCATACAGTAAGGGCTTGATTAGATAGGGAGCCTGAAAAGGAAAAAACAGTTTAATGGAAACAACACAATATCCTACTTTGTCATTGCAAGGATTTTTGTATCCAGGAACAAAATTTTTACCCTTCTCTATCCATGTTTCCACTGTCCTAGCTCAAAATTCCAGTTCAGTCACTTGAGAAATACTTTTGATTTCTAAGAAACACACCTTGAAAAAGGTTGGAGGGTTTTTGATAGACATCTCTTTAAATCTACCTATTTCTATTATGAAGCGCTAGTCCAGTACCTTGCAGAAAAATACAGCTGGGAGAGATCCCCACTGCAAAGTTGTCTAATGTGACCCCTTCATGCAGGACAGCATCAATGGTAATGCTATCATCCCAGATGGATGGCTGGCTAGTCTGTACTGTAATATCAGTAATGGTGAGGATTTCACAGCCACTGCAGATATACTGTGCTTTGCTATTATCATTTGAAAGGGGATTTGGGGTTTGGGGTTTATTTCTTTTCTCTAATTTTTAACCTCAGTCTCACTTGGTGAAAGCTTTAAGGAAGCCCCACAGAGAGCAGGGTTGTTCAAAGGGTACATGAACTGAACTGTGCCAACTGGGGTAAAGAACAAATAATCTTTCTGGGCTGGAATTCCTGCAAGAAAGTGGGAAAAGAAGAAGGATAAGAAGGTCTGAGGAGAAGTCCTGTGGACCTCAAAACTGTGGTGAACAGAACCCAAAAGCTATGAAATGGTAGCTGGGGGAACTGAGCAGCCAGGTTAAGCATTCCTTTTCTGGCTAGGTTTCCATGTAAGAATAATGTCTCAGCCATTGTAAGTCATGACACTCAAAAGAGAAGATAACAGCGTCCTTCACTGCAACACACAGACACAGGAAGGGGGGGGGGGGGGGGGAAGTCTGTCTCATGGTGAAAGAAGCTACTCTCTGCAATGAAACTGCAAATTAATCTTGCAAAGTCTCTGATAACTCACAGGCAACAGACTCAGAGACAGCTATAAATAAACCACTTAAGAAAAGCAGACAGCTCCAAGATCTAACTTACTCAGTTTTCCCAAAAACATGCTTCCCATTGAGACCCCATATTTCACTGTGAACCACAGTATTCCATTATTCCCCTGCATTCCATTACTCAGGGGGATAATGGATTAAGTCAGAGGAGAAGACTGAAATACTCCTTGTCAGGTGCGTCCCAGGAGTTAAGAGAAGCTCAGCTCTTGTATTCCAGAATTTCAGCTTTTAGTCAACACTGGACTTCAGCGATGACAAGGACATGGGTAACAAGGTGACACTGGGATTTTAGTGCTGCCAGCCAGTTTTAATTTGGGGGAGGCACAGGAGCTTCTGGCACCTGCATGGCACAGCCCTGATCAGCAAGGAGGTACATCCAACCCGCTCAACAAAGGATTTCAGCCTTAGAGAATTTTACAGAGAAGGGCTAAACATTATTTGACCAAACCTGAGCCTTGGTAATTGAAAGAAGAACATGGTTCCATAATGGGCTAAAAGCAATCAGTGAATGGGCCATCCTGCTGCCATATATTCCAAAATAATACAGCCAGCTTAGGAGTTTTTCAAAATACACTTGTCCATGTTCAGACTAATCACAAAGAGGGAAGATAGCCTCTATAATAAAGCTGTTTATCTGAAATTAAAAACTGGATTAATTTTTTTCCCTCCTACTCTACTAGAACATCATCCAATTTCTATCATCTTCCAAAACACTTTCTAATTGAAACATTCGCAATTAGAAGCAAATGAAAAAAAAACCACAATTGCAAAAGGTGTGTAATTAGCAAAGCCAAAGGCACACATCTTTCCACAAAATTGATACATTTCAGGCAGTAAATCCAGTTCCCAGCTGCACCCACTATGGCAGGGCTGGAAGGACAGCACAGTTTGTGAGCTGAGTGTGTGAAGGGACCAGGAGAAATTTGTCTGCTGTTCAGAGGCAACAGATGCAGACCCTTATCTCTATGACTGCAACAGCCCTTTTTCTAAGTGGAGAATAAACTTATTTTTCAATGCAGTAGCTTATCCTGCAGCACTGTTTCCTTACTCAAGGAAGGATTGTTTTCCATAATATAAGAACTATTACAGATTTACTATGTGAGCAAACTGGGATGTTAAATAATTGCTAAGTAGAGAAGATGAATAAACAGATCAATGGATCTGCAAGTAATCAAAATGGGGAAAAACATCAATTCCTAACATTCAGCATTTAGCTATAATCTACTGGTAGTGGACACAAATAAGAGTTTGTACAAATAGAAGAAATGGCACTGAGTACACATACAACTTCTGGCAATAAAATAATTAGTCAAGTCCAAACTTTAAACTATACTTGTAACATCTTCCCCAGAAATGTCATGGCTGAGGGGAGTAGGGTAGGGAAATGGAAAAAAAGAAAGGGAAGGGAGAAAAAGTACCAAAGAGATTCCTTTTAGGGTCATGACATAAATGACCACCACCTGCCACAGAGAATAAATAACCCAACCACCTGACACAGAAAGCATTATGTTTAAATACACAGGAATATGGTTACCATGCCTTCTGACACAGACAGATGCATTCATAATACATTTGGGGAATTACAGTCCAAAATATTCATGAACTGACTGAACCAAGTCAGATAACCCTTGGTTATGGAGCTTAGATCCTGGAGGTTTACATCCAGCTGTGCCAGACTGAAGTATAGAGTAGATAAGTGGTATAAGAAGGAAGACAGTAAGACATTTTTAAAGCACAGTTTTGCTAGTTTGCTATCTGGACACAGGAAACAGCACACCAGCCATAGTGCTTCCAGCTGCCATGCCTGCCAAGATCCTTTCTTGCAAACAAGGCAAGACACAGATGGAGTAGCACATAGCTGCTCTTGAACTACCATGAGAGCCCCTGGTTTCACTTCTGCTCACGCTGCCTAAATGGAAAGCAATCTCAAACTAAATATTGAGCACCTTTTTCTTTAACCTCAGCAATTCTTTTTGCAATGTGTGGTGCCAAGCCTCATTTGTTTCTCTTTTTCTATACAGAAAAACACCTAGAAACAAGAAGTGAGCCTCCCTACCCAGCTAAAACTGTAGCATGGATAAGCAAGGTTTGATCCCAAGTCACTACAATCACTGCAAGGCATAAATAAACTTCTACTACCACAAGTTCAAGCTTATATGTATGTTTCTTGCTGCTTAGTTTGAAAATAATACCTACTAGCTATAAATGATAGGTTCTGCTCTGCCAATATTATGGTCTACTAAGTACAAAACAGCATTTCATTAGCAAAATTGAAGTGGCATCTAACCATCTTATAAGTGTCCTTCTTTGAAATGTATAAATTAAACTGCGAATGGACAACAATAGGAAAAAGGTGTTCTAGTAGAGGCTGCCCTAAGCAGGTGATCCTTTCTCATGCACAGTCATTTGAACAGCAGCAGGGCAATAATGACTATTTTCAGGGTCAGACCTTAATAGTCAAACATAGCTAATTCAGACTTAACTGTCATTTTATCAAAGTATTTTTATATTGCAAATTTAAAGACATCCCTATTCTATAATACATGGTGTGAGTTACTTGTTTCAAGAAAGCTGCTTAAATATGTTTAGAATACCCACCAGTTTTCCTCCTGACAAGGACTAACCCAGTCTGACTACACACCAGATTTCTAACACTTCATTGCAGGGGCCAGGAAATTTTCAATAATTAGAGACTCTTTTGTGCCAAGGGCTAGATGGAAGACCTTTGGTAAATGGCGGCAGAACAAAGCAGCAATCATAGCAGCTTTACAAAGAATCTAAACCCCACACTTCATAGTGTTCTCTTCTGCAAGAGCAGAGGAATGAGAAAGGCTGTCTCCTTTGCAAGGAACCACCAGGCAAGTAGGGAATGAGCATCGATGTGGGGAGTGTCAACAGACTCCCAGTTCTGACTTCTCCCAAGCAGACTGCTGAGACAAAGAGAACGACACAGGTCTCACTATCCCAGTATCCTTGTGTGGGAAAAGCTCATCTGGAAGCTGGCCTAAAGCTAACTGGGGTACAACTGCAAATTTTAATCTTGTAACACAAGATCTACAAAACAGACAATGTATAAATTCCAGTGTTCACAGTCAGCGAAGGTTATGGGGAGAGAAACAGGCATGGAGGTAATGCATAAGCTGCTCTGTAAAAGAGAAATCTATTAAGGGCTTATATTTTGGACTAAGAAACACAGAGGGAAGTGATTACTCCTCCTTTAAAGGAAAAAGAAAGGCAATTTAAGCCTGGAGGTAGCTGATACAGAATGCCAGCGGAACTAGGGGAACTTACAGAGGCCTCTGGGATTACTGGAGAGATGGAAGAAGAGTTGCAGTAAGGTAATTAGAGCTTCAATAGAAGAATAAATACTCCACAGGCAATCCACAGGTTCTCCTCACCTCTCACCACTTCTTCTCTCCAGCAGTGACATCTGCTTCTGAAAGCCAAGGGAAAGCTCTCTCTCATTCAACTCATCAGTTACTAATCCTCACTGGAAGCACAACAAGGGACACAGCACCAGAGGGGCTGCAGCTCCTCCCTGCAGGGCTCCGGGCCAGCGCAGGGCGCGGGGTCTCGCAGGTCTCCCCCACAACAGCCATGCTCTGGTGGAGCCACGGCCCCAGGTGCTCTCTGAGAGACAAAGACACACCCCCGGGCAGCTGAGGCATTATCCAGGTTACTTTTTTCCCTCTATTTTTCTCCTTCTCCCCTTCTTCATGCCCCAGAAGGAAAGAGATTGCTGTTTATAAGCAGGCTGCTGAAGCAAGGGGCAGCACCTTGCTGGGGAATGACCTGAAGGGAGCAGGAGGAAGAGAGTGATGACAGCAATTCATTGAGGAGTCACTATCTCAGCTTTGTTCCTGTGCAAGGCATTTTGGTTATGCACATGGTGATCTCTGTCTCTCCTTTGCCCTGCAATGCTGAAACAGAGTACCATGATGATATTTCCAGAGGGCCTGCTTTATAAGGAGTACTGATATAATTGTGACTTTGATAGCCTGGAAAAATGCTGCAGCAAACTGTGCTTCAGCACTGGTCCTGGCCACTGCCATGATTCTGAAATATGTTTTGAGCAGCTCCACTCTCGTGTCATCTCTCAGCCTCGGGTATGCTGCACAGAGGAAAGAAGGTGACAATGTTCTGGATTTCAGTCGGAATTCCTTAGCAGGTAGAAAAGCTGAAATAAAAGACAGCACCACAGCTTATTCTTTACTCCACAGCTGAGGCCATTGGTGTCAGCTAGGATTTGCACTGCAATACCACATACTTCAGAACTGGTTAATAAAGCTGTGACCTCCAAATTTAGCATAGCACTAAGAGACTTTTGCTCAGGCTGCTCCGTGCCCACAACAAGCAGCTGGAGAGAGGGGAAAAGAGAAGACTTAGGTCAGTCTCCATGCAGGGAGAGAAGTAAAGCAAGCTGACTTCTCCACTAAAACAAAAAAGGTTTAGTTCCTTTTGTAGCCAAGGCTATATCACAAAGCTTTATTACTATCCTTGCTTTTTAGATTATTAATAATCTACCTGACAGTCCACTTCCCATAAATCTTTCCTGAAAAGACTCAACTACCAAGCATATGCTTTTATTTCAGGTGACTTGACAGAAATACTTTTATAGTGCTTTTCTTTCTCAAGGATTTTCCACAGCCAGAGATCCAAGCCCAAGTCCAGAAGGACACTAAGAACTCGAGTACAGCAAACAGGACTTTTTTCATTCTCTTAGAGGCACCCACTCATCTTTAAACAGTAAACTTTCTTTAAAAACCTTTTCTGTATTGCCTCACTCTCAATAGCAATTTACAGTTTCCCTTAACAGTGTTTTTGTGTATTCCTTAGCTGATATTTAGGCCACAGGTTCCCAAGCAAGAAGGAACAGATCAAAGCCATTCACTATGGGAATTTTCTGTTTCTTCATTGCAAGGTAAACCCCCATGTGTCACATGTATGTTTACATGAACTCAGTCATGTTTTAGGTAACTGTACACATTATAGAAACACCACAAACAAATCAAACTGCTACAAGATTATTAAAATTGCTGATCCACTTCCATGGTACTTTTGTGTTTACTCAGAGCTGTAGTTAAATATATCAAGTTTCAACTCATTCAAATATTCTTCTATAAAATAAGATTTGCCTAAAACTTTACTGTGATTAGAAGGGGTCTTGCAAAAAAATCTTTTTGTGAGACCCAATAATAACTCTTTTGATTTTAATGCTGTCAGCTCTGTTGAAGTAGGAGAGAAAATTATTTCCCTACCCTTTAAAGGCTTATTTTTGTGGATGCTCACATTTGTTTGCTCTCATGGGAAACCAGAAACCAGCTAGAGCTCACTCTCCCAAAAAACACAGACAATGTGAAAATATTTTCTGTGTCAAAAGTACATGAAGAAAAGTTAGAAGTGCCCACCCTAGAAAACATCCCATAAGAGAAAGGTCTATGTTCCAGACTATGCTCTTGCCACCTCCTGAAGGATCTCCTCCTGATTTCTGCATGTCCCTGAGCACAGACCCAAAACCAAACACACCAAGAGCCTGCACGTGTACATCCAACCCTACAGCATCTGTAATGAGGAACTAGGATGAAAAGTGTGTATATATATATATTTTTTTTTTTTTAATGTCTAAATCGCTAGTAATGGCCAATTAGGTATCTGCACAGTGACAGCAGAACTGCATACCTCTTGTTTTATTTGGTTCAGAAAACTCATTTAATGTGGCAAGCATAAAGTGTACAACACTTCTCCGTAGGGAATGTATTTTCATATACTAGGATGAATTTAATATTTACTTTTTTTCAGTTGACTCATTTTACCTCCAGAATCTGAATCAAACACAGTATTTCCTGAAACACTCACTGGCAAGTAAAGTGAACTTTATTTTCATGAAGACCAGAAAACTTCTCTCTAGTGTCATTGTTATATTTCAATATCTGCTTTTCTGCCTTTCTAAATATTAATTTTCCTTTTTTGTTGTCATTGTTGGAAAAGGTACTTACCATTGGTTCAGTATGTGGTACAGTTTTGGAGCACACTATTATGATAGCTTATTCTCCTTTTTTTAGAGAGATTAGAAAAGTCACTAGGCAATTACACTCAGAAAAAGCTTTGGAAAAATCTATTATTTATATTTTGTAGGACTTCCTGTATTGTGCTGTTTTACATCTAAGCCCTACACTCCTACACAATGGCTTCATAAAAGAATGTTTATAGTTTCCACTTACATACAGTTATCCACACCTCTTAAACTTAATATAAGGTAGTTTTCTACAACACAGCTGACAACACCGTACAGGACCACTCCAAACCACAGCACAACCAACACTCCTACCTCAACTGTTTAGGAAAAGTGACCTCCCTAAAAATTATCCCCAAAAGCAATAGTAAGTAAAAAAAAAAAGAAAAAAACCCTGTTGAGAGTTAAGGGAACACAGCTAAAAGTTCCCAGGAGGCACAGAAGCACTCACCTGGAGACAGGCTCAGCTTTTGTACCTGTGCACACTGGTGGAAAAAGCTCCTCTGGGTTTGGTTCAAAAAACTGACACTGGCTGCTGTCCCTGTGCCCTGGCACTGCCCGGGATAAGCAGCAGAAGACAGTTTTGTGTCTGTCACTTTCACTGCTCCCCCCAGGCAGCACCTGAGATGAAACCATTGCTCAGGTGCCTCTTCCAGTGCACAGGTCCAGGCCTGGCCTTCTCTCCACGTTCTTCACGGGCCATCTCCCACCCAGACTGCACCCAGAAGCTATTTCTATCCTCCTCAAGGGTTTCACTGATATGCTTATTAAGGATTTTAGATAGCCTTGCACCACCCCTCTGAACAAGCCCTGGTGTTTTCCTTGCCTGTGTGGGCTGAGAAACAACAGATAAATCTGGAGAACTGAGACCAATTCAAAGCTTTAAAGGCCACTACTAAAGGCAAAGGCAGCGTGCCCCAAACTAGTAAGAAAATCCTCCAAGGGCATCTACTTATGTATTTTATACTATTTTAACACATATTTGTAGTTCTGAATGGTTACAGCTAATATTTTGCCTAAATGTGTTTTTGTTAAGAAGTTTATTCAGAACAAAAAAAAAAAAAAAAAAAAAAAAAAAAAAAAAAAAAAAATGAAGACCCTCTTATCCAAAACCAAAAAGGGTGATACTCTGTTCTTAATTTCGCCATTTTGGGTTGCATTATAGTTAAAACCAAAACAACTCAAAGGAAATAATCAGAAAACAATCCCCAAAGCCAAATCACCCTTCCAAAGTGAAACTTTATTTCCATTCATCAGAGATTAAAATGTATCTTCTATAAAACCTGCTCCTGAGGGAAAGAAAAAGGCAACTTAAGATCAGTTTTTTCCCTGACTATTGCCCAGAATGAGTCTGGATACAGCCACTGGTGTAAAGCAGTGTGTGCACCATGTATCCATTCACAACCTGCTCAGCTAAACACAAAAGTTTGTAATCCAATGTTGTTCAGCTTGTCACTAAAAATCTTACAATTACATCCCCGTTTGGATGACTACTGGGTTATTAATGCTCAGCAATAAAGATGAAAGTAGACAATTTATTACTATTTGGCACTGAATGTCAATCAATTCAACTAAAAAGAACCTATTTAAAAAATAATAAAAAATGAATAAAATCTAAGCTTAGCACGCTTCCTGCTTATCCGAAAAGTCTATCTGATTATATTGAGTTAGTCGGCAAGGTGGATTTAAACCAATGTATTTGAACTTCCCTGGCATTATGGGATCCCACTGCAGAGCAATAATTTTGAGACAAAATTGAGCAAAGAGAGAATGGCCCAGAGTCTCTTTTCACTGCTGTGTGGATAAGGGGAGGCTGTACTGCAGGGAACACGCTCCACACCACCCCACTCTCAGAGCAGCAGCAGAAGCAGGGGCTCTTCGAGGCTGCAGACACAGCCAGGAGACAGAGCTGGAGCAGCCTGTGGCTGGAACAGGGTGACACAGCCAGAGTCATTTCGTACTTCACTAGGAGCACTCTGTGCAGGAGCTGCTTTGTGCAGGAAGAAATTAGAAAGATGAGTCACCATCAGTTGGCATGAAGGCTCTGGGATGTGACACCTCCGGGCACAAAGTGGGGACCAGCTCTGCTTGTACTGAGTATCAGCAAACCCTTCTTTTCTGTTGTAGCACACTGAGTTTTATATTAAACTGTTCTTCCTGATAAGGATCTTGTGAAATTGTAAGCAAAGCATAGTTTAAAAAAAAAAAAAAAAGCCTGGGAAAAAACTTGCCATTTCCATTAAATATTAACCTTCTGAAAGAGCAAGTAAGGACTAAAACATCTCTTATCTTAATTAGTTTAGTAGAAATGAATTTAATTTATATTGTAAGGTTGTATTTTCTATTACAGATCCAGGGCAAGGAAGGGCAAACTTTTTAGAACTATCCATTTATAGAAAAGAATATCATTGTTTAAAGGATCAGCCCAATAATTTTTTGGTCTTATCTTTAAGTATGGACTTCAGTGATGCTCCTATGTGCATTTTTTGCCAAAAACATTAAGGACTGAGGGATTAAATTCACAGTAAAATGCAAACAAACACAAAACAGCTTTTCAAACATTGGTATATTGACTTGAGTACTCTAATAGTGGCTAGAGCTTTGTCTTCATCTGATTTGACCTTCAGCTTAGTTTGACCTCTCAGACAAGAAAGTCTAGACTTTGAACTTGGTTGAACTCAACATTTTCCCTTTTCCAAGTTGTTCTAAATATTTTTAACCACACAATCACTAATACAGCTAACACCATGACTTACTCTAACAGTAAAGCTGTTCACAGGAAATTTACTTTGACTGCAGAAACAAAAATGTCAGTATTTGACAGGGAAATGCCAAAACCATGTCCATGTATGACAAGTTGATGTATATATATACCAGAAATAAAACTGTTGTTTAAAAAGGCAAAGAAGTGCAACTATTAGCCCCCTCAAATCAATAATCTCTGGTAATCTCTGTGACCTAACGAGAGAAAGCACCTCCTCAATTCTTTCCTGCAGCTTTGACTTTTACTGGGAAATATTACAAGTGAAAATGCAGTTCAGTTTAATTACAGGAAAACATTACTAGTGATGCACATGTGTTAATTCTCCCCATGCTACACAAGCAGTTAAAATCTAATGACACAGAAAGACCATTATTTTAATTATCCCTATTAAAAATAAGCTTCTAGAGGACTAAAATGTTATTGTTTCCTATGAGCACTGTCTTAACAGAATTCTTTTTTTAAAAGCAGAATAAAAATTCAAACATTATCTGGACCAAAACCTTTTCTTTAAAAAAGATGCTGTAGATGTGTTAATAATTGGATTAAAAATTACTTCTTTGACTTCTCAGGCATTGCCAGGACACTAAGAAACCACAGCTAGAAAAGTTTTCCTCTTAAAATGAATTAAAGCTCAGACCTCCCAGTTGGCTTTTTGAATACCACACAGTCTGTATGGGTGTAATGTAAGACTAGTTTTTAGTTATTACTCAGCAACTAGGAACCTCAGCATATGGGCCAAGCCAAATTAATCATCAACCTGATTTGCCAAGGCACAGGAAAATGATGCTCAAATACACTGTTTGTATATATTTTAAATCTTGACAAAGCAAGAAATGTTCCTTATCATTAGGTTGTCATCCCCTTGTAAAAACTGACTTTACCTAGCACTGATATAAATGAGCCCCTTAGAACAGACCAGTTGTTATTCTGTACAGTGGTTCTGTACCAGCTGAGTGACAAATACAAATGTCTTAAAGAAAGAGCCATCTTTCTCAATTCCTCTGAAGTTTGAAGGAAAACTTTTGAGCCTCTACAACCACTGTAAGCTGTTACACTTACCTCAAGTAACTACACTAACAGGTGATGCTGTTCTTTCATTAACTCTGCCCTTAACAGAGACTGTGGTTTAATTACAACAGATTTTAAGCAGCATTCCATGAAGTGCCCTGTGAGGATGTTGGATGGCTACAGGGACTTATTGACAGTCTGCATTCTGTATTGTAACAGCAAAGCTTTATATTCTTAAAATGCTAGAATGCTGCTCCTTCCACACTTTACTTCTCTAGGACACATGCATTTTGAATGTCTTTGATCTTACATAATCTTCTAACTACACAACTAAACCTTACAAACAAAGTCTCCTTTAATTCTGTGCTCCTGCATTTTAATTCTGTTATAATACCTGTTTCCTGCGCATAATACAAGATTCAGTAAATTTAAACAAGTGCAAGCCAAACATTATATATAAATATTTAAATATTTATGCACACACATATACACACACACAGACAGTACTTGCCATTTCATTCTGAGCCTTTTAGAAGGACAGAACACTTAAGCATGAAGTAAAAAAAAAAAAAAAAGGCACGAAAGCACACATTAGGACATCAGTACTATTAAATCTCCCGAAATTGCTACAAAAAGATGTTTACACAAGAATCCTAACAAGAAGCGTTGAAAAAGGAGTCTGGTTCAAAAGCAGAGAGTTAAGAGCTCAATTCGCACCTTATTTAAATTTCAGTCTGGGTGTATGCAGGAGACAAACCAGTCTCTTGTCAAAGTGCCACTCCACGGCAGGTGTAGCAGGGACGCGCTCCGGTGTCAGCACACGCCGGTACATTGTCTGAGCGCTGGATGTGATACATGCCAGCAATCCCTGCCTCCACAGCCAGGAATTTATTATCCACAGCAATTCCCAAACAGCTCAATCGCAGGGCTATGCGTGAAACACCAAAGCGCTTCGGTGTTTATTACCTTCGCAAACAACAAAATACCACCGTCCCTCAGTGCTCCCCGCAAATCTGCGGCAATGATGCAAAGCAGCTTTTTTTTTTTTTTTTTTTTTTTTTTTTAATTCCCTTTCGGAATACAAATGCCTGCCTTCTCCTATTGCTGCCTGCTCCTAGCCGAGACGCACTGTGGACAATAGTTTCTGAATCAGCGATACCTTCCCACACTGCCGGCAAACGCTGAAGAAATAAATAATAACATTGTACTACAATCTCGGAAGAAAAGGGGAAAAGAAAGTAAATAAACAAATTAAACCCCAGCAGCTTAAAAAAAAGCAAAGACAACATTAAAACACGGGGAAAACGTAAGAAATACCAGCGGTTAAGGATGGGGATTAATGGGCAGAAAGGCAGCAGCGGCAGTTATTGCGGAGGCACGGAGAATCCTCCTTGCCTGGAACTCGTGCAACTAATGACCTCTCCAAGTGCTGAATTCGCGGCTCCGCGCCCCGCGGGCTGTGACACCCGCACACACAAACCCCAACTTGGCAACTCCACCGCGCAATTACAGCGGGGGATGCCGGAGCCGCGGAGCCCCGAGCGCTGCGGCTCTGCCGAGCGCGGCGGAGAGGGGAAGGAGAGCCCCGGGCATGTCGGCAAGTAAGAAGTGAAGAGCATTTACCGGCAGCAGCGGCGGCGGCGGCGGCAGGTTGAGCAGCCCGAGCGCCTCTCACCGTCTCTGGGCGATAACTTCGCACCGGTGCGGATTCCTTCAGTGAGGAGGGGACACCCCTTCCTTGCCTGCCCTTCCCCGCCTTCGCTCCGCTCTCGCCGCGCGTCCCGTCCCTGCTGACACCGGAGCGGCGGCAGCAGCGGCTCCGGGCAGCTCCGGGCAGCGGCAGCAGCAGCGCCTCAGCCTCGCGCCGCCCCCGGGGAGCGCGAGAGCCGCGGCCGCGGGGGGAGCGCGCGCCGGGCCGGGGGAGAGAGCGCGCGCCGGCCGGGCGGGCGGGCACGGGGAGCGCGCGCGCGCGCCGCGGCCCCGAACGCGCGCGCACAGCCCTCCCCGCGGGCGCCGCGCGCGCGCCGCAGCCAATCGCCGCGCTCGGCGCACGGGCGCGCGCTGGCGGGCGCGCGCGGCGGCGCGGGGAGGGCGGCGGAGCGGGGCTGGGGACGGGGACCGGGCTGGGGACGGGAGCGGCAGCACCGGCGCCGCCGCCGCCAGCGTGTCCTTGTTGCCTTGACCGTCCCTGCGCACAGCGGGCCGCTGCCCCGGCCGGGCGCTGCCGCAGCGGCGCGGGAGGCGGGGACGGCCCGGGTCTCCGGCGGCGGGATGCTCGTTCCGCCGCTCCGTCGAGGCCGTGCGGGTCGGGAGGGGATGCGGGTCAGGAGGGGATGCGGGTCAGGAAGGGATGCCGTTCGGGAGGGGATGCGGCTTAGGAGGGGATGCGGCTTAGGAGGGGATGCGGCTCGGGAGGGGATGCGGGTCAGGAAGGGATGCCGTTCGGGAGGGGAGGGTCCCTTCCCGCGGCCTCCGCTGCGCAGCCCGAGGAGCACGCGGAGGCAACAACAAAATCTGGGCAAGAGAGGGAAAAAAAAAAAAGAATTGTTAAAAAATCGCTTCCATCTTCTTGCCACGAGTTAGAGCCGTTCCAACGACTGTTGTCACTTCTGCAGAGCAGAATTGCTTTAGCCTCAATCATCGTGTTCTATATAATGTTACTTCCAAATTGTGCACAGAATACTTATTTTTTCTCTGAAATCATTAAACATTGACTATTATTTCTGCTTCCACATTGCTACACATCTGTAGCCACCAAAAAACAGAAGCGTTAAGCAAAGTAGATCAGGAGACAAGAGAGTGACAAAGTAGAAGGCACAAGCTGATGGCAACCTGTAAAACTTTGCACATATTTTTGGCAAGGCCAGAAGGAAAGTACGAACTGAAATTAACCAGGAATCAGAAGCAGCAGTGAAAAGGAGCCTTGGTCATGGGCAGTGCCAGCAGCAGGGCTAACAGTGCCACAGATTGACTTCATGACTATTCCATACCATAGAAAATCCCTGTAGAGAATGCAGCAAACTGGAGCACATTGGATTCGCTGTAGTTGGGGAAAGTGCACTGCAAATTTCTGATTAGAGAGAAACTACAGCAGAGTTAATTTTCCACCTGCAACTGTAGTTCTGTAACTGTCAACAAAGAGCAAGAGTTTTAAGGGGCAATCCAGAAACCAGCAGGGAAGCATCTCTCAGCTTTTCAAGGTTAATTGAGAAAAGGGGAGAGTTGAGCATACAGGTAGAGCTTGGTAAATTACATGCAATGTTGTTGCTTGAGGACTGCATCTATTCACAGGAGTGAAGATCCACAGAACTACAACTTCTCTCTGGCCTCATCTCTTTCGACGGCAGTTCACAGATTTCAAGATGTGTCCTTGTCTCTAAAGCTGTGGTCAAAATTTTAATGTATGTGTGGTGATGTGTTGATTCTGCAGAGGAACTTGTGTACAGATATACTGTGGCAGTCATTTTACTGGAAATAACATTTCTGCTTGAAAATAAACTATATTGCAAAAATGAATGCTAGAGAAGTCTTAAAAAGACTGTTGCAGTTAAGTAATGAGTTGTCCCTATCAGGAAAGAAAGACAGAATTACACTCAGCTTGGAAGCAAATCCTGTCAAACTACATTATGATGGATGCAAGTGTCAGTGAAAAAGGTAATGGAAAGTCTGTAACAGCAGTCCATAAAACATTTGGCTTGATGCTTATGATGATTAGGCAAATTAACAAAATTCAGAATTCATTCAGCTCATACAATCTAAAGATACTTGGAAATCTTCACCTCATTGGAGTGGCATAGAGAATATTACAAAGCTACTTAAACAGACCAGTGATTTGAGAGAGAACAAGCAAATTGCTTATTAAATGCCACGCAGCAAGGGTTTGTTGCTGGTCAATTTTGATGGATATGGGTTAATGGCACAGACCAATCCAGTTGCCTTGGCAAGGTGGCCTCATTTGTTCCACAGAGCTAGTGAAGTCAAGGTCAGGCATCTAGTGCAAAAGAACACGGGTGACATTTCAGGTTGGGGGATTGTTTTCTGGAAGGCAGTTTACTCTAAGCAGCATTAGTTTGTCCTGGTGAATAACTGAGTACATGCTCCCCCTGTTCTGGGTTAGTGAAGATGACAGCTGGGAGTGGATGAGTAGCAGAACAAAAATAACCAGAAGTTACACGTCGAGGCAGTATCACTGAGAACAAAGGGGGAATACTGGCTTTGTGTCCACATTCAGGATTAATGTTAACTATTTAAATCCAGAATATCTGAGAGACAACTAATATAAATTCTAGACGAATAATGACAGTGTCTTATCTCTAAAGTGAGTGTCCTAACAGAAGACAGGGAACCATGCTTTCTCTTCCTCTTGTTCTCTGTTTAAATTGATCTTGGATTCCTTTAGATGTGGTGGTACAGCTTCAATGGAAGACAGGTTTGTTCCTATGCCTTTTATCTGCAGGTAAGGATATTCTCCTGGGAGTGGCAGTGAATATGCATGAGGCTGCAGAGAACAACCCAAACACCTAATTTCTTCGGTTAGGTCTCTAACTACTGGATTAGTCAGTAAGGGGTGACCATAGGCTACTCCTCCTTCAGCAGATTTTCAGTACATTAGCTCTCTTTAGTTCTTTGGAGGAAAGAATGTGCATACCTGCCTTCAGAACAAGTTCCAGGCAGCAAATCTGAAGTGAATATAAGTGCATTTCTTCAGCTTTCATTAAGGTGTTTGGGGAATGAGAGTGCAGCTGTGTCACTGCCCCGTTGCTGTTGCTGGCTCAGCCAGTGCTCCATGGCTGAGCTGAAAAGGCACAGCCTGGAGCCTGCACATGTTCCCCGCTCCAGTCCTCAATGCCTTCAGGGGCTCTCTCAGAATCACCTTGTCATTTACAGAGCCTGCTGACAGGAGAGCATCTTGTCCACTCTCAGAAGGGCCATGGCTCTCTCTTTTCACACTTCTTTGAAAAATTGACCTTCAGTGTGATTTGAAAGGAAAGAAGAAAGGAGGCAACAAGAAAGATTAGCAGTTTACTGGTGGTAACTGCTGGATGCTTGTCCTCTTGCCTTTTAAGCACACGTTTGAATTTTCTAACCTGGAACTGCTGATTTTTCAGTGTGTCCCCATACATCATTATTTCTCTATTAGTATGTAGGTGCTCCACCAAACATACAGCTATAGCTTGATCAAAACAGGCATGATAAAAGGATTTCTGGAAGCTGATGCTATATAAATACATTTTACAATGAAGGGGAAATTTTAGGAGTGCAGCATTCTGGTTTTGCTTAGATTCAAAATAGGATTTTTCTGAAAGTTATATTGCATCTCAAATGTAAGTTACAGGATTGATGGAGTGGTTACCTGGGGGAAGTTCACTGGCTGGCATCACAAAAGAGGTCACTCCAGCTGATAACCATAATTTTTTCCAACCCTGTAAGCTGGAAATTGTGAAATGCAATGATCCATTGTAACAACATAGGACTCTTCAGAATAGAGAGCTTATCTTCCTGAACAATGCCTCTCAAATGTTTTAATGTGTTGTAAAGAGGATTATTTTAATTAATTGGTACAACTTCCTACCTTTATCATATATACTGCAATATCATTAGTCGGTCGTGCACCTGATTTAAATGTCCAATTTTCATTCTTAATCCTATATCTGCAATTGCATAGTAAGAAATAATGGAAAAATTAATAATAATAAAAAAATATACATATGAGTACCTCTCTGTTCCAAGGAAGTAACCACACCATGTATGGATGAAGTAGCTGTTTATCATGTAGTGAGCACCTAGCAGAGAAGGAGTGGCATGATACAGAATTTTTACACACTGGAATTACCTTCTTTGGTAAATCAGTAAGTGTGGTGTATGTTTGACATAGCAATAAGGGAGTTTGTGTCACCTCCTAAATATTGCCAGAAGCTGCTTGTAATTCATCAGACAAAAAGAAAAGAAAGGTGTTGAAATTGCACTGGTATTTTCAGGTAGTTTCCATTCTCTTTAGCCTTTTTTTTTTCCCTTCCCTTTTATAGGCAGCCTTATTCTTATCATTTTAAGAATGATAGCCTGTCTTTGAAGTGGCTCAAATGGAAGCACCAAGCAGGTAGAAAGCCACTTGCTATGTGCTTGAACAGCTCTCAACAATGCAAAGCCATCAACAAAGTTGCAGTCTTGGAAGAAGAAGAGAGAAAAAAAAAAGATGGAAAGTCTTTCCACCTGCTCAGTGGAAAGTTAAGAAAATGTGAAGACTTTTATAGGCATGGAATGCTGTTGTACTTTGAGGAATTGCTGTGTGCAGATGAGCAGGTTCAGGCTGCACAGCCATCTCTAGTGGATGCAAACTCCCCAGAGCACCACCTGTGTGCCATGGTGTGTGTTCTGTACACAACAAACTCTGAACTGACACACCTGACCTCTTTTTTCCCTACAGCTGACCACAAATAGCTGAAAGGAATTTGGAAGAATATGGCTGTCAGCAAAGTGTAAAGTGGATTAGTACCAGCTGGAAACAAATGCTGAGTCTTTGCTCATCTGGCTGACCAAGAGGAGAATTCACCAGCCACTGAGAAGAATTTTTGTGTTTAAATTGTTCAGCTCTCAGGAAAAAACACATTGTGGGTGTCAAAATTAGGTGTCACTGTTGCAGAATTGGTAGGATGCCCTGCTTCCAGAGCGGTTGCTGTGCTAAGAATGCTTATGTGATGATCCTAAACCACTAATACAATTTTTAAATAAAGACATAAGTATCAGGGCCATTCTTACTCTGTGAATCAGGACCCAGGTCTCTTACCTTCTTCTGGCCCACCCAGTTACTGGAGTCATACTGGTTTCCAATGCCTTTTTAGATGCCAGTTCCCAAATACTGAAATCTGAGTGTTGTCATTGCTCTTGTAACATTAATGGAAGATACAGTTGTTAACTGTTCCTCAGTTTGGTTTGGCAAGCTCCTGTCTGAGTGTAATTGCAATGTTAATTCTCTCAGCCATTTTAGTGACTCTGACACCACAGAGGATGAAGAGTTTCACTTGTATTCCTGCTGCAATTACTGAGAGGTGGTAGCCATTACAGTAAGAAAAACTATTTGCTTTATGTACTTGTCTGCATATGGTTTTTGAGAGTGGGAGAAAATACCACCAGGTGATTATGATAAAAACCACGGAGGTCAGGGGGTGTTCTGGATGGCAACAATGAGTTCACTGACAGAGCGAGCTGAGGATAAATTCAACATTTATTTCTGATGTCAGGAGTGGATTTAGCTCAGCTCTGCCTGAAGTGGTGTTGGTGTGGGTGAGGTACCCCACAGACACACACTCTGCACGAGATGGAATGAGGCTGATTGTAGGTAAATGGCACCACACACAGACAGTTCTAGTGCCTAGCCTAAGTGAAAGGTCACTTAAATTGGTTTAGTCACAAGTAGTAGAATAAAATATCTGGAACATTATACAGAGAAGGAAAAAAAGGCAAGTAGGAAGGTGTAAAGGATGAAGTAGCTATTTTACATAAGATTGAAATTACTTCAGGCAGTCCAAGATTGGAAGCCAGCCTCAAGAGCAATGTTATGCTTGCAGTCTGCTTCAGCAGTGAGCCTGAGAACTGGAAGGTGCACGTGAAAATGCAAGGAATAATTGGGGACACAATGATGAGAAAGAAACCCCAAACAACAAACAAACAAAAAACCCACCCCCCTCCCCCCAAAAAAAAAAAAAAAAAAAGAAACAAAACAAAACCAAAAAAACCCCAAAACAAGGCAGAACTGGAAGTGTCCAATACACAAAGAGGACGTGCAGTTTGTGACAGTTTGCCTTCTGAGTGATACACGTCAGCCCCTGTATGAACTGCCCATGCTAATTTCACCAACAGAATTTGTTCCTTTTAAATAAGACCACTCTGGAGACTGAGGGAGGAATTAAAGGGTGGGGAAAGTGCAATTTGTTGTCTAAAAATACTTTCACAGATCAGTGAATATTTTAGCTCTCATAGGCTTACTTACCATTAAGTGAGAACAATTTTTTTTTCATATTTTTAGTACACAAGAACTATCAAGAGAATGAAAAATACTCGATAATAATAAACCAACATAATTTTTCAGAATTGGGATAACATTTTTTTTCCAACAGGTAGCATGAATTCCTTGTCATTGTGCAGCATTTTTAATAAAATAATTAAATATTAGAGGTGGGTCTTTAAGGAAGCTGTTAGTTAATTTTACTTTTGCTCTCTTCAACCTTAATTTGGCCCCATCTTTCATTGCTAACTTTTATGTTCTGTGCCTTCTTATGCCCTCTTTTCTTTTAATGCAAAGTATTTCCTTGAAAAGGACTTCCATACAAGCACACAAAAGTATTCAGCTGCTTAATTTATCTTCTGACAAAATCCAACAACTCCATTCAGGATCAGAGCCCTTTTTTTGCTACTGACTAAAGAGGATGACACAGTCCTCTCTCTGTGAAGGTCGTGGTTTAAGTGCCTGATTTCCTGAATACTGTATGAAAGAAGGATGATGAACTTAGCTGTTATCAGCTACTTTGTGTGAGGAAAGGTGCAAGATAAAGAGGAACTTTTCATGCCTGATCTCCTTTCATTATCTGTTGTGTTAAACTGCACTGAGCAGTCCCTGAGAAACCCAATATTTAATGCATTGGCTAGAGCAGCACTGGGCAATAGATTTATAAAGTGATATGGTAGACACAGTTTACTTGCTGTAAATATGTATAATGCAAAGAAACACGTCCATTTATCACTTCTACCAGTATGAACTCCTGCAGTGCAAAAAGAAATTAAGGCAGCCATAGAAGAATGGGAAGTTTGAGCAGGAAATGTGTTTTCAGGGATGTGTAATCTACAATGTGTGTTTTAAGGTTACAAAAATACCAATAATCACTAATGAAATTAGTTTTTCATCACTAATGAAACATGATTTTTTAACTGTAGATATATAGGAAAGAATAAACCAAAAATGAAAGGTTTATTATGTCTGGATGTTTTATGAAGTTGGAATTTAAAATGCTGAAAAGGGAAGAGAATGCAAGTAATCCAAGGAATAAAGAGAATATTTACTCAACAAGATTGGTTTAATGTGTGTTTTCTTTTCTGTTGTTTTCTTATTTTAATACATATATCTCATTTTTAAAAATGTCATGTTTGCCATATAAAATCTGCCAACTTAGTGATCCACAATTTCCTTCTAGGTTTAATGTCACTTCACTGTAATTTTTCCGTATTTTCAAACAGTTTAGTTTTCTGTGCTCATTAAAGCAATCATTTCTTTGCCTCCAAAGGAATTTGTAAATGCTGGTTAGCACCAGTACTTGCTAAGCAAGTTATTTTATTCTTCCCATTCTCTTCCAAAGGCACGTAGGTATACTTCAGTATTATTTAAAATACTTGTGGCAGTGCTCTCACATTATTCAGTGTAAAATATGAAAATGGCACATTTTCACACTGATACACTTTTGCAGAACTGACATTTGTGAAACTGTATTTATATGTTCTCTGCATTCTTTTGTCCTATTAGTGTTAAAAGGTGCAGGGGATCCTTTGTACTATTCCTGTCATAAGCTATTCCCAAGCTAATTTCTGATTTCAGGAAATAAGAAGGTGTAAACTGAGACTGTCGGATCCTCAATGAGAGCATATACATGGGATATAAAGGTACCTCAAAAAGAGAACTTAAAATTCTCTGTCTCCTGAGGAACCTGAAACTTATTTTACTAATACCAATATTACTTTTTTTCTAATTATCACTATTGAAATAGTAAACTGATATAGAAACACTGAAATATAATATATTCAGTATAAAAGCTTGTACAAAAAAAGTTAATATAGAAAATCAAATGCAGTCTTTACATTGCTAATAAGATTCTGGAACTGGAATTAACTCCTCCTTGAGTTCATCATACACAATTTATCCTGAGAATGCTGCAGTCTCTCAGGTCTGATGACCTGCTTCACTTAGAGAAAACCTTTTCCAGTGTTCCAAATAAATATGACTAAATATAATTAAGGATATGTGGCAGCTCTGTAAGAAGACACAATCCATACTAATTCATTCATGTTCAAATTCCAGCTCCAACACGTGTCTGACAATGGGCCACACAAAACTCGGTGTCTGTCCCTGATGCCGATTGTTACTCTGGCATAATTCAGCTTGCCTCTGGCAATTAATCACCTTGCATGCCAACAAAGAGCGTGCTCATCTTCATCAGCTTCCTGCACGGGAGCCTGCCCTGCGTGCCGTGGGGCAGGAGCTGCAAACACCCGGCTGGCTGCTGAAGGGACGAGGATTGCCTGGAAGGGACGAGGGTTCCATGGAAGGGAGGAGGAGACCATGGAAGGGATCCAGATTCCATGGAGAGGACGAAGATTCCATGAAAGGGACAAGGGTACCATGGAAAGGAAGAGGATTCCATGGAAGGGACAAGGATTCCATGGAAGGGACCTGGATTCCATGGAAGGGACCTGGATTCCATGGACGGGACCTGGATTCCATGGAAAGGAAGAGGATTCCATGGAAGGGACATGGATTCCATGGAAGGGACATGGATTCCATAGAAGGGACGTGGATTCCATGGAAGTGACAAGAATTCCATGGAAGGGACAAGAATTCCATGGAAGGGACAAGGATTCCATGGAGGGGCCTGGATTCCATGGAAGAGATGAGGATTCCAAGGAAGGGAAGCAGATTCCACGGAAGGGAAGCAGATTCCATGGAAGGGAAGCAGATTCCACGGAAGGGAAGCAGATTCCACGGAAGGGAAGCAGATTCCATGGAAGGGACACAGACTCCATGGAAGGGAAGCAGATTCCATGGAAGGGAAGCAGATTCCACGGAAGGGAAGCAGATTCCACGGAAGGGAAGCAGATTCCATGGAAGGGAAGCAGATTCCACGGAAGGGAAGCAGATTCCATGGAAGGGAAGCAGATTCCATGGAAGGGAAGCAGATTCCATGGAAGAGACACAGATTCCACGGAAGGGAAGCAGGTTGAGCCATCCCAGGCGCTCCCTCTCTGGGAGGGGGCCAAAGGCAGCCCCAGCTCCGAAGGGCTGGGCTGGCGCTCTGTGCTTTGAGTGTGACTCCACAGCCACAGGAAACCCAAGTCTGTTTAACACTATGATTTTGCATTTTCAGGTACCTCATATATTTTAATGAAAGACAAACAGAATTATGGACAGTGCAAATTATTTTTCTCAAGTGAGAAAGAAAAGAGAGGATGCCAGGCTAATTTATTTGCTTTTGTTTGCGTCTCTTTTTCCATGATTATCTTAACAAATGAGTTTACTAGCAGGAATGTTTGGTAAAATAATGAAGCAAATATTGTTAAATATTGTGATTATTCATAGCAGAACCTATAAGTCATGTTTCTCCAATTGGAAAAGAGAAATGTGTTGCACAACCTACATACCCATTCAAAAAGAGCTTGAATATTCAAAAAGCTCTGCTTATGAATGAATTACATAAAAAATTATGCATAGATATTATTCAGCAAACAGTTTGAACATATACATCAGAAAAACTAGTTTGTTTGGAAAACTTGCAAACACATAATGGAGCAAAGAAATTATTCATTATGAATTATTTGCACAGCATCTGTCTTACTTTCTCATGTTAATTGCCTCTGCTAAACCACATTTTCACCCCCTCAGTATGTAAATTTAAATGATTTTGCATATTCTCTGAATATCCAGTAAATGCAAGTTTCATTACCTTACCGCTTAGATTTTTTTCTCTCTAATTGTACTGGCATTTATATAATTTTAAAATTTGACCTACCAGCTTCCTGTAGATTGCAACCTTTTCCTCTGGATTCTGATTATTGCCTAAAAAAGAAAAAAACACATATTAAAAAAATGAAACCCGTGCACATTGACTGCATTTGTGAAAGATCTCGTAAGGTATGTATTAATTCCTACTGCATTTATAAAAGCTAGGGCTTGTTTTTAATCACAACACTTTAAATGTAATTATTATAAATCTAGGACATGACCCACAATTGATTGGAATTAACTGAGAAAATTTTACTGACTTCTCAGAACTTAGAGAGGAGCTCCTACAGGAACTGGGTGATGTATCACCGTATCCTTTTGTGCTTCTACACTCTTGGGTAGAATTATTCGTTCTACAAATACAAGCTGATACATCAGGCAGTCTGACTTCCTGTAAAATATCTTTTTTTCCCCCTGAATTTTGTGACATTTTGATTCTCAGACCACTGACTCATGTTGTCTCTCTAAGAAACACTGTGAGAAGAAAATGTGCACACGGTATTCTATCTTTTCTTTGCCATCACTTCCAGCAGAAATAAGTGTCTTGTCCAAAGCTGTCTGGTCTTAGAAAAGAGATGCAAGTTTAACCCTTCAGGCCTGTTAACAGAAATGACCCCCTGGCACAATCTGTCCCCTGGGTCACTGAGAATGGGCCAGCCAAGAGAAGCCTCAGGATTGTCTCTCCTTTACCAGCACACACTTTGTAAGAGACCTGCAGAAAGCCCTCAGAAAGCCTCAGTGCTGTGCTCAGAAGCCAAGCTCTTTGAGAAGCACAAATACACACTTTTCTAATGGCATCAAACCTTCTGGTTAGTATTCCTTCCTCAATGTACCACAAAATACACAACCCCTGAAGTTTTTGTTTCTATTTTACACTGAGGTTACAAAACACTGTGTTAACATGGGTAGAGCTAAACATCCTCATTCATTTATTTGCTGTGGGCAGAAACCTGGCTGAATGCTTACTGGAAATGTTTGGAACAGCCATTAGTCCTTTGCCAAGGCACAGGAAGCAGATGTTACTGCCTGCACATCACTACTAAAAACTCAAGTTTTCTAGCATCCTAATGGATTACAACAGGGGAAAAGAACGCAGGATATTGTGTTATGATATAGTATTTTTTCAGCAATATGAAATTTCACTTACTCGTGCTTATAGGTATTTGTGGGTTGTAACAGAATTTCTGTCATGAGAAGTTCCCAGTGCAGCACAGAGACCTCAGCAGCATTTTCTGCTGCTGATCCATCCACCCTTCTGTGCTGTAATGCACCAGGCCTGGCTGTCAGATCACATCTGAAATGAGCAGCACCAATGCAATTTTGGGCCTGATTCAGCCACTCATTTTTTTGTAATATACCTTTAGGCTACTGAACACATCTATAGGTTTCTCCTCAGGACAGGATGTGCTGTCCTGTGTGCTTTAGCAGTTCAGTGAGCTGAGCTGATTCAAATGAGCCTTGAAATGTTAAATACAACTTGTAATATCAAACGCTCTCATATCAAATAATTTTTTCCCGTGGATCCTAGGGAGATTAAGGACTCATGCAGTGACTGAAATGTCCACTACTTACATCAAATACCCCAGCACTATGGCTATATCATTATCTGCTCACTGGAGGAATGGCTGGAAAATACAACTTCTGACTTTATTTGTAAATCAAGCATTTAAGGAGCATCTATCAGGTCCATATGGCAACAAGTGAATGTGAAATGTTGAGTAACTTTGTCACAGTGTGACCAAAGCCTTCATGTACAACCTTGAGGTGATGTTTTCTTTGTAACTGGTGCAGAAATTAATTTTTGGGTGAGAGACCAAACTAAATGCAGTAGGGCTGCACTTCAAATTTTCCTCCCTTCTGCTTATCTCAAAGCCCAGAGAAAGAAGTTGTCTCTTCTTTATTGTTTTTCTGGTTTTGCTTTCATATCTTGCAGCAGTGTTTGTTTACAGCTTGCTTCCCTTCCTTTCCTTCTCAGCTGAATTAAGATGAAGTCTGGTTTGAATCACCCAAAATGCCTTCACCCAAACCTCTCCTGTGTGTTCAGAACTGAAGCGTGGGAACTATCAAGGCATTTGCTGCTTCTTTTTCCTCCTTTTGCTTTGCAGATGCAGAGGAGACACTTAGAGAAGGGTGCTTGAGCTCTTTGGCCTGCTCTGTTTGCCAGGGCAGCTCTCGTGTCCCAGTGCAGGACACCAGTGCTGAGCCTGAGCTGGGTCTCCTGCCCTAATTCTGGCACGTTCTTACTGACACACATTTTTGTGCTATAATTAACTTAATTATCATATCATAGAGCAGCAGCATGATTTCTATCTATGCACTTCATGGTAGCCTTATAAAAACCAAATATTTTGAAAGGTAATTAGTAAGTAACTCAGTGTGAAAAGCAGGAGGTTGTGTTTTCCAGGACTGGCATTCCCATTGTAAATGCAGTCACATGTAGGATCAAATGGCTCTGGAGATGCTGTTTGAAAAACTCTGAAAATGGCAAGAGACTATAAGTGGGCAGACCTCAGTGTTGCAAACAATTAAAAGAATTATATTAGCATATAGAAAATAACTCTTTTTGAGTCACATTTATTTCAGGAGAAAATGTGGAGTCCTGATACCTCTGTGGAGCAACTGTTAACTGCATAATGACAGCCACAGCATACAGAAACGAGCAGGGAGTACTTTCATGGAAGCATATTGTCATTTTCCTTGCACTGAAAGTCAAAGGCAATTAAAACATAATTTAATTAGAGAATATCTTATCAGCTGTAAAAAGTAAAATTGATTGATATGCAGTGTAGGGATAACTTGGCTGCTGCTATTTGTAAAGTGATGCTGAGGCTGACAAATTAGTCACTTGGTTTTTTTATTTGATAATTTCATGTATTTTTATATTTTCTTTCACCACTGAAAGCATTTAATTAGCTAATGTTTGATTGCTCATTGTTTGGAAATGGAAAATGTTACAACTGCATTGTGATTTGAAGAGTTGTTGGCCTTGAGATTAAGCATCTTGCATGACTACATCCTGCTCTCTCACTACTAAAAATATTTATCTGATAATAGGATTTTTCCTATGATTATTTTTGTCTGTGTTACCATCCAATAGGATGTTTTAGTCCCCAGTTTAAACACCACATGAAGCTGGAAGCAGGTCAGCACAGCTCAGAGCAGCTCCAAACGAGTGAGCAATCTCCTCACTTGGAAGAATCCGTATCACTGACCCAAGGGCTGAATTTGGCCAGGCAAGGAGGGGCCAGTCAGGAGGGATGAGCACTGACAAACCAGCAAAGCTATTTCTATTTTTTAAAAGCCACAAAACAAAAGGAATAGCCAATTTATTTGTTTTTTCTTAAAACATCCCTCCTTCCATTCATTAAACCAGAAATTTGTCCTCAGTTATTACTTCAGTAAGGAGTTGCAGGGTGGCTTTAATTAATAAATATTAACAAAATACCCCCATGTCCTTCTCTGTTAATTTTATTCTTTAGAAGGGGAAGAGTTGATGACATGGCCTCATGTTTTTTTGGCTATTTCTAATATTTCTGTTCTGCTAAGAGAATATGAGCAGACTAATGTCCATATGGATTCCAAATTAATGCATTACTTCCCTCAGAATGAGCACTTCCACAAGAAAATCCTAGGATTTTCAAAGGACTGGTAAATAAATTCATTAAATAAATAATTTAAAGTTATAAAATAAATTAATAATTTAAATTAAATTCATCACTTGACTAAAACCAGATGCCAGTGCTTTAGGGGAGGGATTTCTGAACTTTGTAATGCCTCTCTCCATAGAACTTCTACTGCATTTGTAGAGATTAACTGGGTAAAGTAAGAGATTAATCTTTGCTGACTAAAATAATACCTTCCAGGTGGATTTTTTTGTTAGGTTTTGTTGTTGTTTGTATGTGGGTTTTGATTTGTTTTCTTTTTAAAGGTTTCTGGTCAGTGTGGGTTTTTTTCCATAGACAAATCCATTCTTCTTGGGTCCACCAAAATCTTTTTGGAGTGTGGCAGCTGTGGTTTTCCCTGACAGGAAAATCTCTATAGGGGCATTTATCCCAGTGAAGCCCAGTTTCCTATGTGAGCTAACTTCTTTCAGAGTGGAGGCCCATAACAATTGAATATGATTAATAAGGTAATTTCTGCTTTGCTCAAGGAAAGGATATCAGTGCACGTGCACACCTTTTTATATTAGAATCAATTTCAGAGGATAGGTTTTCATATTAAATAGGTTATGAATAAGAATGGTCTCATTTAGATGCACGAAAATATACAGAATTCTGTATAAATATTCTAACAGTCTGAGAAGGGAAAATAATTTGAAGAAGTAACTCATTAGGTCTGACTTCACAGTGATACATTTCATTAAAAAAAAATCAATTAGTTGTTTCTCAGATTGTTGGAGACAACTGCTCTCAGGTATATCAGGTGTTATGTACACATATATATATATATGTATATGTATAAAAGAGATATAATAGATATCATAATAATGCAATTGGTTCTATGTGAACTATTGTTTAGGAGCTAGTTGAAAAAAAAATTGCATTTGAAAAAATCACACAAAAAGCTGCAAAAAACCAGCAGCATGTTACTGGAGACCTGCAAGTACACTGCTAGAGATGTATATTAACTACAGAGCCTACTGGTGTTGAAAATGTCCCTGCTCAGGGCAGGGGCTTGGCCTTAGGTGACCTTTAAAGGACTCTTCCCACCCAAACTAAGTGAGGGTTCTCTGATTCTCTGAACTAATACCGGAAATTAATTTAAAAGTTTGTGAACAAAACCACTGAGAAAGGCTTTAGCTGCATCCAGAAGGGATGTTTCATGAAAAGCCATGCAGTTAGTAGGTTAAATTATTAAAGAAATAAACCAGCAATTAGTTATTTCACCAATTAAAAGTAATCATCAAGCAATGGTTACACAGCCTAATAAAACACCTCTGGGTTTAGCTGCTCATTATAAACATCTCTGTACTTCACACACTTTGTCCCCTGAATGTATTAAAAATACCTGAAAGTAGGTTTGCCAAAAAGGCATGATCACCTTTAAATAAATAACAAAACAACTTCTCAGAAGCGATGGCAGGCATGAGCAGTGTGCACAAACTGTGAGCTCCCCTCCAATTAATTTTCCAAGATGCTTAAAGCTCTCAGGCTCATCTGTGGAGATAAAAACCTTCCCCAGTCTGTGCATGAAGGGGCTGTTGTTTTCCTTATTGCTGCTGAAAATATTGTGCCACTGTTGAATGAGTGTGTAAAGGATTCAGAAAAAAATGCCAGTTTGGGGAAATAATTTTGTGCTTTCAGTGTATTTCACACAACTGGAGCTGGGTTCTGCCACGACATCCACAAACAGGCTCCCCACAGGTGCTCACACCAGTGGGCTCAAGTGTCTGCAGGAACACAAACTGTACTGTGAGGAAGAGAGTCAGACTCCTAATTTAAAAGATCCAGCTGTATTTTTGAGTCTTCATT
Source organism: Haemorhous mexicanus (assembly GCF_027477595.1). Classification (NCBI taxonomy): domain Eukaryota; kingdom Metazoa; phylum Chordata; class Aves; order Passeriformes; family Fringillidae; genus Haemorhous; species Haemorhous mexicanus. The sequence continues at coordinate 13,402,600 of NC_082355.1, read as the reverse complement.
ACCTTTACAGGGAGTAAAGAGCAGCTCTAAGCCAGGCAGCAAGATAAAAGCCTCCACTCTTCAGTTACAAGGAGATCTGTAAGAGGGATATCTGCTCTTTGCTTTATTATTTTGTGGGGTTTTTATGGGGAAGATAAGGAATACCTTAAGGAACATATTACAGGAATCAAATTTACTGAAATAGTTTAACTTTATATCTTGATAATCAAAAATATTTATTGTTTAGCCTAAAATTTCCCCTGGGAAAAAAAAAAAAGATGATGTGATATATGTGATGTAAAGACATTTCCCCTAAATACATATTAAAGAAGAGTTCACTACAGACAAACAGTAAATTCTGGGAATGCAGTTCTCTAACAGCCTGAAGGAGATGGCTATTTTAAACAAGAGAGATTTAATGAGCCCATATACATCTGGGAAGCTGAAGAATGCTGGCAATGTCCACCTTGGTGGCAGCAACCACACAGTCCCAATCTATGTGTGCCCAAATCTCCCTTTCCTGTTTAAAAATCCTTCTCAAATCATCTGATGCTAGAAGGAGCCTGTCAGATGTTGTTATGAATTAAATAAGTTTAAAAAAAAAATTGGGAGGAAGGCACTGCATGGTGACAGAATGTGTTTTGAGCATATCATGTTTCTTCTGAAAATTGCAGAACCATTGGGTTTTTAATGTGAGCAGTTTCTTAAAAAATGGTAAATACTTCCTAAAAGAAAGCTGCAAATAAGAAAGTAAGGGAGGCAGTAATAGATTTTGATGCATATTTCACTCAGAAGAACCCCAAAGCCTGACACAAACACTGCTGATCATGGCCTGCTGTAGACCCAAGGATAATCCCTGCTACTGGAAGGAGCTTGGTCCCACGTTCCCAAGGGCAGGTTTCTAATAGAGTACAAGAAATCCTCAAAAGTTCTTTTAGGTGATGGCAGACCTGACTAAAATGGTAATGGATTTTTGGCCAAGAAACTCAATATAAAGGCAAATAGAGAAGAGCTGTGTTAGTCAAACAGAAGTTATTGGGCTGAGAACAGAGTAAATGGATGAAATGACAGATATGCTGGAGAGAAGGTCAGGTTACACAGGGTAATGATCCCCTTTGGCCCTCAGCAGGTGATCCTGCTGCAAGTCTGTGATTCCTGTACCTCTACTGATTTATTTGTGAGCCCATACACAGTAATGATACCTGTGCCTGATTACTGACACCATTTGGCCATGAATGATGACAGCAAAAATGTGTTTAAGTAGAATTATGACTTGCATGTTTTTAATTTCACGGTGAGATCAAGGCCTAAGGAGGAGAATAGGCATATTAATTTCCTAATGGGAAAGCATAAAGTGCTTTTTGTTCACTGTTTCCCACCATTGGTATTACCAGTGCAGCTTCTCTGCAGCAATAAAAGAGCTGGAACAGAAAAGTCCCAGGAGCTGAGAGTGTAACATCAAAAATCTGTGGGTATTTTCAGAGACCTCCAACTGGCACTTGGCTGAGTGCTAGCATTCACATCACAGCTCCCTCTAAGGAGGCACTGCTGATGTCACTGGGAGTTTTGACAAGGAGAAGTCCACTCATCTGCTGACTCATGATGATTTACAGATGATCTCCATGCAAGTCAAATTTTAACAAAGAAGTCAAGCAGTGTCATGAAGTAAAACCAGAGTTCAGAGCTCACCTAGTTCTGGTTCTGATTCCTGACTCTGTAAAATGGACATTTATTGTGGACTTGATAATATAATGCAGTTGGCTTTTTGCTTTCAAGCAACATTAAGAAAAAATGAAAACTGATAAATTACAGTATAAATATCCTGGAGACCTAACTCTAAACTACTGCAGCCTCTCAGAGTCTCCTGTTCCACATACATGCATTTTACATTATATGCACATTATAAAACTGGTGTTCAAAGAAATCTGTGTCACACAAACTTGTAATATCAAATATTAATCTTTGATAATAAGACAATGCAACTAAAAATCCATCCGAATAAACTGAAGGGAAAATCTTGCATTTATACTTTGTGTATCCTTCTGCTCTTACAAATATTTTGGGTGTTGAGTTGTCACAGACTTTCCTCATTATCCAATTTGCAAAATAAAGTCCTGAAAGATATCTGAAGCTGTTCACCAGGATACAATAGTTATTTGTATGCCATTTCCCACTTTTTTTTTTTCTATACACAGTATAATGACATATGGGAATAAAAAAAAGCCTTCAAATATATACAAGAAAGCACACTAGCCCCTTACTGAAATAAAGCCAGGAAAACTGGTTTTACTTTCTAAAGACTTATGGTCTCCTATAACAAATATCCATGTTCAATTGTATTAATATCATTATCTGAGCCAGAAATATTGTTTTAGCAGGCAATCTGTCCAATGAGATTTTCAAACATCCCATAAAGGGGATTTTGGTTAAGAGAAAGTGTTTGCTATACATATTTTATTGCTACTCTATCTGTTTCTGGTTTGTTATTCTTAAAAAGGGGTTTTGGCTTTGCTTAGTCTTCACCTATTTGCTGTTCATTAGTCAAAGCAAATAACAAATTGGAGTCATGTGATAATGTCAAAGCTGGCTGACAGGATAAGTAAAATGATATAAATGACCACTGGGGCATGAATTGTAAGTAACTATCAAGCATAAATACACAGTTAACATATGAAGATGGGTTAGGTCTGTGTCAAAATGCACCAAAAGACTCACACAAAAGACTCAGTGAAACCAGCAACTAGGGATTCTAGAAGTTTACCAATATGTTACCCTAACAAAAAGTACAATTTTAAAAATAGTTATTTTCTTTTGGCATACTCAAAATAGCACCATGCCAGAGTAAAAACAACTCACTTAAATATTCTAACATTTAGTAAATGAACTAAACAGTGTTTCCCAATGACTGGTCAATAGCCTGTCATTCTCTGTACTTGGCATTTCCAAAGGATTGCTCAGATATTTTATTCATATGTTGAAGTTGCAAGTGGTAACCATTTGACTGGGTAAAATCCTACAGACTAAAAAATGTACAGATTGGGCACTTCCAGGTTTAGTTTCACAGTTTAATAAGTCTTTACAGTTATACTAGCAATGAAAATAGGCAGGGCTATTACGTTTCTGAAATAGTAGCTTTGGTTACACCAGCAAGCATTTGTTTAAGAAGTTGAGGAGTGTGCCAGAGGCTTTAGAGAAGTCCAGATAAATATTATCTGTAGCCCTTTCCTTGCCCAATGATGGCAAGTATGAGTATCAGAGAAGCTCAGGATAATTTGTCTGAACTTTATGAAGGGATAATTAATTTTGAATTCTGACATCTTACCATGGTTTTCTGCCTCTCAGTAGGTAGATGAAAGGACAGGACCAGCATGGCAGTTCCAGGAGAAAAGCAAGAAACCTCTCAGCCCCGTTGGACCCAGTGCCTGCACAGCCCCTGTCCTGCTCTCCCAGGCACAAGGGAGCACTTCAGGGATGCTCACAAACCCCCAGCCCTGCCCTCTGTGGTTTCTAAAGCAAGAACCTTGGTCCTGGTTTGGATTACTGCTTTCTTCCAGCACGTTCAGCTGTGCTGCAACACTTCATGGCTGGAACATGTGGAAGCACATGAGGACAACCAGAGGGGAGGGCAGAAATGAAAATGAGGATATTGGAATAAAATCCCAGTATTGCTGGGAGGAACGTGCCTGGGCTCGTTCAGCCCTAGTGCTCTCAACCAAAGGTAGCAGCTGTGGATGTTTCACCTCAGAGACACCTTTGGCTGGCTGCAAGTTGCAGTCAGGCACTTGGAATGAGTTCAGGCATGGTAGAAACTCAGTTTACCTCTAGTGGAAAAGATTCAGGCGATGATGAAGAGAGCGGGTTCTGCCAGAGGGTTAAATCCAGAGTTTATTCCAGGGTTACAGAGCTCTGAATCTCGGTAACAGCTCCAACAGAATCCCGGCTGCATGGTTTCAGTGCCTTTTAAAACCACAGGGAGGGGGGAGGGAGAGGATAGGTGAGCCACCAACCAGGTGGGAGGGGGAGGGTCTCAGGGAACAATGACACCTGGACAGGCCAATGACCCCAGGTCTGAGAAGCATCTTTTGAACTTCTGCCAATATCACAACGCCCTTGCTGGAATGTGGAACTTGACAGACAGCAGTCAGGAAGAGGGCAAGGGGCAGGGGAGGAAGTTGGCACACCTGAGGGACAGGATATTGCTCCGCACTCCAACACCAGGATACCCTGAGGCATCCTTTGCTAAGGGACTGCTGGCACACCCTGGCCCTTGGTCGTCTCTCTAGGCTGTTTCTTGTTCAAGTCTAGCACCAGGAGGATTCTCATTGCAAGTTTTTCCAGGAATGTTATTCAGAGATAGTAGATAATCACTGAATTTCATATTAACAAGCTATAATGTTAAATAAAGTACTGAAAATCTTAATCAAAGTTATGAGTATCAACAAGAAGCAAAGTAGCTGATAGATTAGCTGCTGAACAAAAGTTTTCTATGATTAATTATATCATAGTGCACTAATTTAGTTTCCTCGATCTGTAACTTCAAATATCTATACTAATTAGTTGCCAACCTACAATATAATAAATGATATAATGAAATAAAGATGTTTTAAATATCCATTTCTATTACATGCACAACTCGAAGCATGTTAACAGACAAGATGAATTCAGATTATTTTTTCTTAAGGATATATTAGCATATCATTATGTACACGAATGCCAAATAGTACTTCCCCACAAGAATAATGTTCAATTACTAAATCCACAGAAATTTGAAAATAAAACAAAATACTGCACATTAGATGGAGGCTGGCATGGGTTAAGTTTACAGAGACATCACACCTTTCTCCATCACATTTTCACCTGCTCATGTGATGCACAATTTTGCTTTGATGGAAAATTCCTTTGGGTCTTCTTGGTGTAAAGCTGTTGGTGCTTGCAGCTAAATTTGTAGAGAAAGTGGTGAACAGAGAATGTTTTCACTCAGTTGTTAAACCAGAGAAATATCCACAGCATTTTTCACAGTTCATGAAAGGGACCATCAATTTCTGTTAGCTTTGTTCAATTTGGGAACAAGTTATACAAGCTTATTTTCTTCTATGAATTTGGTTGGGGGGAAAAAGAAAAGAGTTATTTTCTGAATTTGTTTTAGAAAACTGAGCTCTTAGGTTCCAAATTTAGACTGAAGGAATTGTAATGTTCCCCATGGAAGCTGAAGAAACTCTTAAGGAGCCTTGGACTGAGGCAGTATTATTCATTTTCCTGAAAGCAGCGATGACAGTCAAAGCACGAGCAGTGTGGCTTGTTTTATATATCAACCTTGCATGTTTTCCTGTCAGCTTTGTAGTTTGTCATCCACAGCTTTGCCTCCAAATAGCATGAACTTTGAGGACAGCAAGCTGAAATGAAAGACTCACTGCCTCCTATAGAGAAGAAGCAGGGCCACCAAGGAATAGCAGAATTTCTGTTTATTCCACTTCATGTAGCCTAAATTGTGGAAAAATATTTCATTACTAGTAGAAACATAATACAATTCTGTTAATGGTGGTATAATTTGTTGTTACTATTTGAAGTGAATCTGTGAGTAATCTAGCTCCTATAACAGATGAAATCATAAAAGAAAATACTAAATGCAAAATCTGATATACAAAAGCAAAGAACGAGCTGGAACAGCTGCAATAGCTTATTATAAATACTTGTCAGAATTGTTCAGCTCTGGCAGTGTTTGCCAGCTGGAGTGCAGTAGTTCTGGGAGGGAGGTGAGCTATCCCTCCTCTCTATGTGGGGAAACAACGCAGCTCAGTGAGCAGAAATGCACCAAGTGCCCTGGCATGTCACTGCAGGCTTTTACTGCTGGAACAATTCTCAGAGACAGAAACCTTCCACCACCCCAGGCAGCGCTGCCAGAGCAGAGCCTGGCCAGGCTGGAGCACACAGGGGGAGTTCAGCCTTCCATCACTTCAGTCTTGCTATGAACTTCATCAGTTGTTGGTGGTGTTTTCCCTCCTACAGGTGTGAGCTGCAGATGTGTGCTCAGTGCTACTGCCTGGGCACAACCTGCAGAATTTTCTCCTCATTCTGCCAGGGCTGGGAATTGTACCTGCCCTGAGCAGCTGCATTTGTGACAAGACACATCCCAGTACATCCCATTTACAACCCACCCAGTCAGGTGAGCATGGAGAACAGGGGTTTGCAAGGTGATAAAGATTTGTGTCATGTGAATTGGAAAGGAGATACAAACATCCACCCATGTTTAAAATAAGTGGAAATGGGCTTTTCAATTAATTAAAGCTGACATACACTGAGTTCATTATTCTGAAGTTCTGTAGCATGTCAGCATTATGTTAGAATCATTTTAAATATGCTGGAAACACAGCATAAGGCTAAGTTCACACAGACTTGCAGTTGTACTGGTCAAACAGCACTAATCAAACTGTTTTATTTGATGTTTGATCTAAAGCCCATGGGAGTCTGGCTGTTGCACTCAGTGGGCATGGACTTCAACCCTTGATGAAACAGTGCTTGATCCTTGTATAATTCCATTACTTCTGTTACTTGCTGAATATTTTATTTCTTAGATAATTCTTTACAAGTAACTACCAATAGATAGAACACTTAAAAAACTCAGACCACTTATTGTTGCAGTTTTCCTTTTCAACTCCCTCAAATCCTGTTTATTAATGCCTCCCTGCTTCCCTGCTATCAGGGGAAAAAAGGGGTTTTTCAGTAACAGGAAACTTTTAGATACCACTGAAAAAATTCTGCATGCAATGCAGCTGCAATGCTTCACATCTCTTATGTTCATTTTAGAAATGCTATTTTAGCCACTGGTGTTTTATCAAATTAACTGCTGCAGTGTGGCTGTATTTTACTGGGAGTCCAGGTACCCAACACAGCCATGCCTGTCAGCAGAAAGGTGATATTTGCTCTTCTCACTACATCTGCCCACGTCTGGTCAGTTTGATCACTGTCACACAGTCACAGAATCAGAGACTGGCGGGGGTTGGCAGGAACCTCTGGGGTTCATCTTCTCCCTGCTCGAGCAGCTCAGAGCTGCTGCCCAGGAGCACACCCAGAGAGCTCCTGAATGTCCCCAGGAGTGGCCACCCCAGGCCCTGCAGGGACCCTGCTGCAGTGCCCAGTGACCCTCCCAGTCACCCAGGGACCTGCTGCAGTGCCCAGTGACCCTCCCACTGACCCAGGGACCCTGCTGCAGTGCCCCTCCCAGTGACCCAGGGACCCTGCTGCAGTGCCCAGTGCCCCTCCCAGTGACCCAGAGACCCTGCTGCAGTGCCCAGCGACCCTCCCAGTGACCCAGGGACCCTGCTGCAGTGCCCAGTGCCCCTCCCAGTGACCCAGAGACCCTGCTGCAGTGCCCAGCGACCCTCCCAGTGACCCAGGGACCCTGCTGCAGTGCCCAGTGCCCCTCCCAGTGACCCAGGGACCCTGCTGCAGTGCCCAGTGACCCACACAGTGACCCAGAGACCCTGCTGCAGTGCCCAGTGACCCTCCCAGTGACCCAGAGACCCTGCTGCAGTGCCCAGTGACCCACACAGTGACCCAGAGACCCTGCTGCAGTGCCCAGTGACCCTCCCAGTCACCCAGGGACCCTGCTGCACTGCCCAGTGCCCCTCCCAGTGACCCAGGGACCCTGCTGCAGTGCCCAGTGACCCTCCCAGTGACCCAGTGACCCTGCTGCAGTGCCCAGTGACCCTCCCAGTGACCCAGTGACCCTGCTGCAGTGCCCAGTGACCCTCCCAGTCACCCAGGGACCCTGCTGCAGTGCCCAGTGACCCACACAGTGACCCAGAGACCCTGCTGCAGTGCTCAGTGACCCTCCCACTGACCCAGAGACCCTGCTGCAGTGCCCAGTGCCCCTCCCAGTGACCCAGGGACCCTGCTGCAGTGCCCAGTGCCCCTCCCAGTGACCCAGGGACCCTGCTGCAGTGCCCAGTGACCCACACAGTGACCCAGGGACCCTGCTGCAGTGCCCAGTGCCCCTCCCAGTGACCCAGGGACCCTGCTGCAGTGCCCAGTGACCCACACAGTGACCCAGGGACCCTGCTGCAGTGCCCAGTGCCCCTCCCAGTGACCCAGGGACCCTGCTGCAGTGCCCAGTGACCCTCCCAGTGACCCAGGGACCCTGCTGCAGTGCCCAGTGCCCCTCCCAGTGACCCAGAGACCCTGCTGCAGTGCCCAGTGACCCAGAGACCCTGCTGCAGTGCCCAGTGACCCTCCCAGTGACCCAGAGCCCCCTGTGCTTCCCTTTGTGCCCATTGCCATGGCCTGCCACTGGAGCAGCGCTGAAGGAAACCTGGCTCAGTCTTCCTCACAGCCTCCCTTGTGGAGCTCACACACATTGCTGAAACCCCCAAGCATTCCCTTGGACAGGCTGGATGGGCTGAACAGTCCCAGCTCTCCTGTGCAGATGGTTCAGCCCCTCCTGCACCTTCCTGGCCCTTTGCTGCACTCTCTCCAGTACCTCCAGATCTCTTTTCTATTGGGGAGCCCAGAACTGGACACAGTGCTCCACATACCACGAGGATAACATTTACTCACAAAAATACAGGAACTAATACTCTTATTGAATTATGAGAACTTAGAGCTTAAAAAAAATTAGGAAAATTGGAGTAAAACGTTTGTACATACAGATGCAAAGGGAATGAGATTTCAGGTGCATAACTGAGTAAATGAATGCAGAGAACTTTTTGCATGTTAAACAATAGAATAGTAAGCATGTCTGGGGTGGAGAGGATGAAACATGGCAAACCACCCATTAATAAGTAGCTATTTTCCTTTACAAATGCCTAATTGTTCAGCAGAGTAATTTAATGTTCTGTATTAAGCTAAGAGGCACACAAATTTAAATACCCACATCAATGGGCTCTGCTCAGTATTCCCTGCTCACTCCCACCAAAACATTCACAAACCTCAGCAGAGTTTTCCTGAGATCAGCTACTCATGTTTTGTACCCAGCACATGAGCCCTCAAATCTCTCAAGTTGATTTTTCTACCACACCACAAAACTGTCTGTCTATGCTTTTGTTAAGGATCCTCTCTGTCCATGTACTTTACCTCTTACGTATGCCAAGATGTAATTCAATTAGAGCTGAAGAATGAAAATATCACAGTGTAGGGCAAAGCAAAAGAAAAAAAAATATCACTAAGTCTTTATTAAAGGCACCCAAATAAAGCCAATGATAAGTACATGTATTTCAGGTGAAATAGGAGGCTTGAACTGGAAGCCCATGGAAACACTTGAAAAGCAGCTGCTTTTCAAGCAGCCACAAAACCAGAGAAAAACACTTCCAGGCAAAGCAGCAAGCCTGTAAGGGTGAGAGGAGAGCCACTGAATGAACAGCAACTGAAAGGAAGCACTGTGTAGAAAAGTGGCATTGCAGAATAGTTAAATGACAAGTCTGTAAAGCTTGACCTCCCCCCCAAAAAAACCCCATATATATATAATAAATACCTCAAAAGCTAATGGTCCATAATGCTTGATGCCAACAGGATGAAATCAAGTAAAGGCAAGAGATGAAACAAGGGTCAATGACAAATTATTGTATGGTATTAATTTTAGGAAAATAAAGACAAGGAGGATTTAGCCACACTAGAAGATCATGTACTGATTAACAGTAAATTGGTAACTGCAGTGGGCTGGAAGTTAACAGCACTGAATAATAATGAACTTAAAAAGTAAGTAGCTGAACTTCTCACAAGGTATCCTATTTCTTTTTATATCAGGGTGAAATGGAGAGGGCAAAAATGTTCCTGGCTTAAAAAGTAAGACAAGAAAAGTCTGCATCAATATCAGATAACCAACAAACAGAGCACTTGAAGGACATATGTTCATCAAACACCAAAGCAATGCTGTGAGAGGGTCAAACATCTGGAATCTCCAATTTGCTGTATGAAATGAAGCAGCATTCAATTGGAACATGCAGAGATCACATTCCACATACTCTAACTCATTACATGCCCATGGAATTAGCTATGAATTTGCAATAGAAAAATATAATGTGTGTTTTAAATTGCACAATATCTACATTTACATCCTAATCCTTTTTTTTTTCTCACCTAAGACTAGCTTCTGCTTGAGTACTCTAGAAAATGGATCTTAATGACTGTAAGGTTTTGACCACACCTGAGATTATTTGGCAATGCCACCCATATCACAGGACAAGGAGAAGGGAGGGTTATTAGAAACCACACTTTTATCCTAAGCTTTTTCTGCTCTTTGTGTGTGTCTATAATGATGTTTTCATGTGTTCATCAAAAAAAAAAATGCAACACCTTTCAGCACTTCCTTTCATTGTGGAATCTGGTAATACTTCACATGCTTTGAGTCTCCCATCTGGAGCAGCCTGTGCAGTGGTGCCTAAAGGCTGGAAAGGACTTGGTGCCTAAAGTCAGGGAAGGACTTCCACCTGGTTTGTAAGGATTCCACCAGATAGGAGGGCAGAGGTTACACTTGGGCCAGGTTTGGGTGTGAGCACGTTTAACTTGACCCTCAGTGTGCCTTTGGCCCGTGCCAGCCCCTCAGGCAGCCCCTGCTCACAGGGGAGGTGACAGCCCTGGGCACAGCCAGCTCCCAGCCTGCTGGGCTGGCTCTCAGGAAACCCACCCACTGGGGGCCATGCCAGGCTCATCCCTCTTCTCTCACCACACACATCCCTCTCCTCACCTACTGCATTCTCACCCAGGAACATTTAACACAAAGCACAGACCCAGTGCAGATGTGAGAGCTGGAAGGAAAGGCTCCCTGTGCCACAGCCCGTGATACTTCTGGTGCCCTTTCCCACTTGTGGAGTAGGGCTTGAATCCCCTTCTGCATCCTGGCAGAACTCAGCTGGAGTGGGAGAGTGACTTGAGTGACAAGACCATGAACTCAGGCTCTGGATTTCCTGGATTTTCTGGTTTTAGGAGATGAAGCTATTGTTGCAGTCATAACAAATTAAAGATAGAAGCAAAACCTGCAGGAGAAGTAATTATCTTTTTAAGGCTAACTGAGGCAGTGACACCAAACTGCCCCTGTTTTCAGGTCTGGAGATTTGTTGGTGGGCAGGATGGGCACTGGAAATGGTACCATTGCCTTCCAGTGGGCTCCAAAGTGATATGGGAGGCTGTCAGAGCATCCAAGGCAGGGCTAGGAAGGGAGACAGATCAGCCCCAAATCATAATTCCATTCTCCCTTCCAAATCCTTGTACACCATCTCCTCTAATCACCTCCAGGCCAGTGATGAGCATGCATTAAGCCCACTTATGCAGACTGTGTTAATTATTATTACACTGCAAGGTTACATGAGATAAATGGATCCATGTATGGCAAAGCTCCACATCGAGGCATAAACATTCATTTGACAGTTGCAAGATTTTAATTTTTGGTGGTTTTTGTTTTTTTTTTTTACTTTATAAATATTTGAGGTAAGAGAAATTAAATTATAATTTTTTAACACCATTTCATGCTATCCTAACAAGCCTGGGAAAATACAGCACTGTCCAAGGGACTCTGCAGCCCATCACAAGAGTTAACAAGGGACACTTGCACTTGGCTGAAACCTGTGTGTCTGGGAGCTGGGAAGAGGAGCCTGCAGAAAGGAGGGTGCTGCATGCTCAGCTTTGCCCAGGAAGGTTCCAGGTGTGCAGAACAGCCCTGAGCCCCCAGGCAGCTCAGCACCTGCCACTGCTGCCTTTGGGGCAGTTTGCTCTCTCACTCAGGTCTCAGAGGGGCAGAAGCCCCTCTTTAGAAAGGAGGAGAGAGGCAGAGACCTCTGACACAACCTGCAGAGTTCTGCACAAGCTGAGCACGGGTTTCCAGGAAAGTGGTTTTTGATTTACATGCTGTACTTCTTACAAGTTCATTACTGAATGCAACGCTTAGATTCTATTTTTTGATATGAACAATAACTTATTTCTTAGCCAGCCTCTCCTGCAGCCAGTAACTATTGTCTCTTTTGTAAACTGCAGCCCCTCTTGTTGCCAGTAATATGTGATTTGGGGGAATGATTTAAATGACAAAATGCTAACTTGCAACAACAAAAGAAATGACACAATATAAACTAAGCTTTAATAACTAAAAAGATCTTTAATTAAAATTGCTTTCTATTCAGGGGCTACAGTTTTCTTTAACCAGCTGCCCTATGAAAGTTATTACCTAAAGTTTTCATTTTCCCAGTACACAGCTGCAGAAAAGATTTTATTCTGGTGAATGAAGGGCTGAACAACAGCAAGGACAAAGCTCACTTAAACTAACAATGGAGCCGTGGCAAAAGTCATAACCTTCTGCTGTCTTAGGGGAAGCACACTTTCTGAATATAATCTCTCTGATTATGCCTAGTATGCAAAATGCAGTTTTATAGCTGCAGCTCAAATAGATTTCAGTATTGCCACTGAATACTAATCACTGATGCAAAAAACGTACAGCTCCCTCAAGGCATTTCAAAAATCTTGATTATTTAATCAGTGCTCTTGATTTATAAGGCAAGCTGGTTGATGACTACCAAAATGTGACACATTGGACACTATCCAGATGGAATGCCAGTTTTCATTTGAGGTTACAGAGGTAAAACTCTACAAGAGAGGTTTTTCCAGTACCCTGGACCAGAGCTAGAGTTCTATCAGGTGATAAATAAAACCTGGCAGTTTGGCTTGCACAAAATATTAAAACAGAAACGTCACTGAATTGTCAGTTGTAAAATGAAGTAATCAACTTTCTTTCTGATTATTCTCCATTTCCACTATGGACTTTTTGTTTATTTTATGTCTTCCATCTTAATGTGCTCTTACATTTTTAAACAGCACCACTTTACCTTTTTACAAATATACAAGTGGTGAGTGCTGCCTTTTCATAAGTGCTGATTTCCCAGAAAGCTGGATGCAAAATTTGAGCAATTCCATTTCTTTTCCCTATAACCACCTATATAAATATATGAATTTGAAAATATTTTTGTATCTACATCTCTATAGGGAAACATAGGCTTTGGTGTATATAACAATAATTTAAACTCCTGCCTTAAACTGCAATAGAATTGCCAAAAATTTTTAAGAAACTGATGCAGAAGTTTATTAATTTCTGAACAGGTTTAGTTCTGAGCTGCTTGGGGCTTTTACAGTCCCATGCCCATCTTTAATTGTCATCAATGATTTTCTGTTATAGAAGGATTCCATATGAAATTCCCAATGTTTTTCTATTAAGATTTCAAGGAGCAGAATGGCTTCAGATTGAGACAGCAAAGACCTAAATTCTTCTTCAGAACTTCACTCCAGGCCTGGCCCCTAGGAGCGAGCATCACTTTGGGGACATGACTGTGAGAATATGGAGGCCAAATGCTTCAAACCCACCTGGAGGTGTGGCCCTTGCTAGAAGCAGTGACCAACACTTACACTCACAGCAAAGTCACAACTACAGAGAATTCTTTTGACAAATCCATGTTGGTGCTGCAGGTGGGCAGCAGCAGCTGAGCACCCAGAGGTGGCAGGGGAGCACCCAGAGGTGGCAGGGAGCACCCAGAGGTGGCAGGGGAGCACTCAGAGGTGGCAGGGGAGCACCCAGAGGTGGCAGTGCAGCACCCAGAGGTGGCGGGGAGCACCCAGAGGTGGCAGTGCAGCACCCAGAGGTGGCAGGGGAGCACCCAGAGGTGGCAGGGGAGTACTCAGAGGTGGCAGTGCAGCACCCAGAGGTGGCAGGGGAGCACCCAGAGGTGGCGGGGAGCACCCAGAGGTGGCGGGGCAGCACCCAGAGGTGGCAGGGGAGCACCCAGAGGTGGCAGTGCAGCACCCAGAGGTGGCAGGGGAGCACCCAGAGGTTGCGGGGAGCACTCAGAGGTGGCAGGGCAGCACCCAGAGGTGGCAGGGAGCACGCAGAGGTGGCAGGGAGCACCCAGAGGTGGCAGGGGAGCACCCAGAGGTGGCGGGGAGCACTCAGAGGTGGCAGGGGAGCACCCAGAGGTGGCAGGGAGCACCCAGAGGTGGCGGGGGAGCACCCAGAGGTGGCAGGGCAGCACCCAGAGGTGGCGGGGAGCACCCAGAGGTGGCGGGGGAGCACCCAGAGGTGGCAGGGGAGCACCCAGAGGTGGCAGGGGAGCACCCAGAGGTGGCAGTGCAGCACCCAGAGGTGGCAGGGCAGCACCCAGAGGTGGCAGGGCAGCACCCAGAGGTGGCGGGGGAGCACCCAGAGGTGGCAGGGGAGCACCCAGAGGTGGCAGGGCAGCACCCAGAGGTGGCAGTGCAGCACCCAGAGGTGGCAGGGGAGCACCCAGAGGTGGCAGTGCAGCACTCAGAGGTGGCAGGGGAGCACCCAGAGGTGGCAGGGAGTCCCCAGCCTGTGCCAGCTGAGCTGTCTGGCAGGGAACCAGCCTGTGCTGTGCCCCAGCCTGTGCTTGGTGTCCTGGCTGGTGTTTCAATCTGAGCTATCAGTGATAAAGCCAGTAATGACCACAGATAACCACAGCCATGGCACGTAACCTGCCAGCTCAGCAGCACTGGACAGGCACCAACCTGCAGGGATAACCCCAGGGAAGGCTGGCTTGGAGGTTAAAAGCATCCTCACATCCCAGTGCAATCCTCTCGAGCCTTCTAAACCCAAAATAATGAAAATTGTAATCTAAACATGGGAATTTGGTGCACAGTCTAGCAATAAATAAGCATGAAATTATGAAAAGTCATCATGCTGAACACTGAAAAGCTACTAAAACTCATAAAACATTGTTTCCATTCCTCATTAAAAAAAATTTGCTAGAAAACCCATCAGTCAGCATTCCACCAGCACAGCAAAAGGAGTGCCAGGAGTGTGCATGGCTGTCCCCAGCACACCCCCCAGAGCAGAGAGGCGTGTGTGGCAGCTCTGCCCATGTCAGCAGCCCCCTGTGCCAAACTGCTCCCCCTGCTCTAGCAGGGACACTGTCACCTCCTCACAGGCCTCACATCCAGGTTTTGGCAAAACTGCAGACTTGTATCCTGTTACAAAGCCAAAACATTTTAATAACTGCAAGGGTTCACTTATAAAATCTGTGTAGTTTGGGTTTGTGCCCTTCATAATTCTTTCTCTGTGCGTGGAGGGTTTTTATCATCTGGAGCATTTTTGAAAGGAAATCTCACTTGACTGGACTTGTGGGTAAGACAATCATAGGGCAGTTCAAATAGCTGCATTATTCCATTTTCTGTCAGGAATCCAAAAAATCTGCTTGAAACACAGATGGCTATTTCCCTGTCATCATCCACCTCCTCCACCACTTCAGCCACATTTCTCTGCGTTGGTATCCCTGAGTAGGGAACTTTTGCACCTTCTATTTTCAGGAAAGAGCTACAAGCTGCTCTGTGAGGGTGTTTTGATGGAGGATGAGACAGTCCTGCTGCAGACAGCACTGCTGGTGACTGCCTCAGGCTCAGGGTACTGCAGGCACAACGTAAATATATCACAGGTCCTGCCAGGCCTTGTGCCTGAGGACAGCATGGCAAAAATAGCTTGCAGGGATTGTGTCCCCACGCCCCAGTCTTGCATGGCAGCAGCCACGCAGCGGGAAAACCACTGGAGCCAGAACTTGGCCATGCAGGTTAGTGGTTGCACTGCAAGGGCAAGTCATAACCCCCAAAAGGGCTGGGAGTTTCTGCTTACACAAAGCAAATGACACCATTGCTCCTCCAGTCTCGTCCTTCCCCCATGTCCCACACAGCCTGACTACAGGCAGCTGTGTCAGGGGATCAGCAATCCATTTCATAAAGGGCTCCCCTGGTTTTGAACCTAGAAAAGGGCATCAGGAATATTCTGCTACTACCATGCCTTTCTGTTTCTGCTATTTAAATTGGGGCAAAAATTCAGTTCTCCTCTCCTGGATTAAGCAAAGTTAAAGCCAGCTCTGGATGCATCTGGAAGAGGAATGGGAAGTCCCTCTGCAACACCTCTGCTCTAAAGCCACCAGGACAGTGACTGCCACCAGCTTCTCTACATCCTGGTACAGCCACAGGCTGTGTAATCAGCTATTTACTCTTACCCTTCTACTTCCCTCTTCATTCCTATATGTACCTCTCCACCTTCTCAAATCACAGTTTTTAAATAAAAAACCCTTAAAACATTCTTGGCAAAGCATCTCATAAGAATTACCCACAGGATGGGGCTTGTGGCTAACAGAACATCACAGAAAATGATCTGAATAATGCCATGCACCTGACACCAGCAGAAGGCTACAGATCCATTAGGCCAGGACAGAGAGATGATGCATTACAAGAAATTTTGGACTGCTGTTTTTAATGTGTGGGTGAGTGTATGTGGAAGCTGAAAACAAAATTATTCTTAACTGTTGTTAAACCAACAACAATGCAAAAATCTATGTTTAAAGAAAAACTTTTCTGTTTTTTTGCTGCACCCCACAGTGCTGCACCTGAAACAAGAACTTGGGTTTTTTTTTTCCAGTTGACAATGCAGCTGTGGGAGGAAATGTCACACAGACTTTCTGCTCTTCAGAGAAGATGGGTTTAAATACATGCTCTGCATTTCTGACTCTGAACAAAGAACTTGTTACAGAAGTAAAAAGCAATATCCTAATGTTGTCTCACCAAATTCTGCTTCACAAAAATTACCAACAGTAACATCGATGCAGATAAAAGTTGTTCCTGAAAACATTATACCCATGTAGGATTTTAGTGCAAACACTAATAAATTCCTATTTTCAACAGTTATGTTGGTTCCAATCTGAGTCCCACATATGAGGGTATCCTACTTGAATTCAGGTAGCAGGAAAAAAGACTACTCCTTTCCAGAATTTATACATGCACCATATTTCATTAAAATAGAAAGTAGCAAGAAAATGACTTTATTAGTGGGGAACCTGCAATTTTTTAGGAAAACAAAAGGGCAATAACATTTCAATCATTGGGAAATGTGAATGTTTCTGAAAATATACTGCAATATATGCATTAAAAGTAGGGAGGGGTAATCTGTCTCCTTCCACATAGATTATTCTGATTTTCAAGGACAGAGAACTAAGACTTTATTCCTTCAGTTTACACACACACACCTTTGTCAGAAATAATAACACACTTCAAAGGCAAGAATTTTCATAGTACTTAATTATGTGGCCTCTGACACGTCATGCTCACTGAATTCATATGATCCTATATACTTGGGCATCAGAAGCCCTTTATATTTTCTTAATTAGAAACATAGATTCAATGCAACTTGTCAAGAAAATAAATTAAATCCATATACATCACGTGTGAGCAACAGCCCTGATTGAACAGGGCTGTGTAAATCTCTGTGGTTGGCAGTGTTCATCAGTGAATTTGTTTACAAAGTGGAAAGAATGAGATGCTGTCAGAGAATGAAAAATAAAAGCTGGATTTCTGGGGAAGGAGACATCCGTCTTTTTCTATTTGTAAATGCTGACGAGCAGGGTTTAAGGAGGGCTAATGTCATCCATTCATCTTAATTAAAGAGTTAATTGCTCGTGTATCCTGATTTGGTTAGCTGATCTGAGTAACATGAGAAGTGTTTGCTTCCATGTCTTTTACTGCCCGCTGCAGTGACATCACCAGCACCAGCCAGGATTTGTTCCTGCCTCAGCCTAAACTCATGCCCTTAATGGCCTCCTACATGATAAAACCTCCAAGAGCAAAGGAGTGCTTTAGCATGGCACAGAATACTGAGAGGTCTGTTCAGACCCTGTTAAAATGTCTCAGTTCAGCTGCCATTGAAGTATTACTTCAAAGTCTAGAGGCACGAAGATAAGTAAAAAGTAATTTTAAAGACTAGTTCTGGGCAAGTGTGTATATGGAAATAGCATAAACCATGGAGAAATCACATATTGAATAGAGGCAAGAGACTTATTACTATTCAATTTTTCCCATCTGTAGTCATAGTCAAGTAAGCAGTGACACAAAAACAGACAGGTGAGGTTCACAGCACATTCTAGGGATTAAACACCAAATTGGTTTAGTCCTGTGTTTTACAGCACAAAGAGGAGAAATTCAAGACCAGTTAACTAACTAGAAAGTCTCTGAGGTTTTTCTCCATAATGTCTTTAGCACTTACTGCAATTCCTGATGTTATTTCTTAAAGATTCTTCACAAATATTAAATTAAATTTTACACAAGAGGAAAATGGACAGTGCTAGTGCTTTTTGATTGATCAACTGTGTGGTACTTAAAAATTAAATAAGAGAATGCATTACAAAACATAATACATTGTATTCTCTTGTCCTGGTAATGAGTCTTAGAAGTGATCTATTCATGTTCTGCTGCTTTCAGGGGATCAATTTCTGCTGCTAATAACACCCATAACTTACACAAAGGGTGGAACCAGCTTCTAAGAAGCACCTCACACCAAACATAACTCACTGTGACCCAGGTACACTGGCTATGAGCACACACTCAGTTTGGGAACAGTCCCAGGGCAGCTCCTGTGCACTCTCCTGGAATATCCAGAAGCACTAAGAATACTGTGATAAGGTGCTACAGCTCATCTAGCTGTATGTACTCCACAGTGAACGTCACTTTGAGGGGTTTCTTATGCAGTTTAGGCTTTTCAGATGACTGGTTCAGAGACCAGAACTGGCTCCTGTGCTTTCTCTGACAGACAGGAGAGCTTTAGTACTGGGGGTTACATGTTTTCTCAGAAGTCTTTACATAAAATATAATTTAAAAATATCTAATAACCTCTGTATCATAGGAACACAAAAATACATTTCCCCTCTCAGAGGCATCAGGCAGTCCAGGACACAGAACTGAGCATGGAGCAGTGGGCTCAGTTACCAGAACTCAGCAGCCAGCCCAGAAGAGGAACCAGTCTGCCTGTGGCAGCCTGATGCTGTCCCCAAACCAGTCAGGCCTGCTGAGGAGTCACAGGATCATGCTTCAGGAGCTGCTCTCCTTTTGTGTCTCCAGCACAATGCCATGTGGCTCATGGACACTCCTCCAGCCAGCCCATGCCCCTCTACAATCCCAAGGGAGTGTGTCATGGATAAAGGGAGCAGCAGATTTGTTGGCTGTCACCAGCCCTGCAATTGCCTGCATGGTGACCTTTAACAAGTGCTTTCAGCTCATTCTGTCCCAGTTACTCCCCAAACCACCTCCATCTCCTCTCAGAGGCACCTGGAGATTCATTCATGGGAAGATGCTGGCTGGGAGTTGAGCAGTGCTGTTGTTTCTGAGCAATTCCCTGCTGGAAAAGGCAGCACAGCCAATCTGTGGGGTTGCAAACAGGAGATGACAACAACTGAGGCTGGATGAGACTAAGGGAGTTCCAACCCTGAGCTCAACACAGGGCTCATTGCAGTCCTGAAAGAATGCAGGGATGGACACTCCACAGCCTCCCTGGGAAACCTGCCCCAATGCTGGACTATCCCCAGAGCACAGATTTTTTTCCTTGTGTCAAGGCTCCTGGACAGGGAAAAGGTGACAGCAGAATTTCTCTCTGGAGTTTAGATGTTACTCATCATCTTTCACAGGTCAGCTCCAATTAAAAAAAAAACAACCCTTTTTAAATTAAAAATTGTTCCAGTTTTATTTACACTCTGAGAAATCTCCCCATTCAACCTTTCTTCCTACACTTCAGTCTGTTTAGTGCAGAATCCCTAAGAAGAATGACAAGAATAAAACCAATCAACTGCTCTGCACTTGGCCCCTGTGGAGCAGCATTACAGAAGCCCTTTCACACCAGCCAGGGCCCAGGGGCAGCCTGGCCGTGCTGACCCAGGCAGCTGCAGCCCTGCCAGGACCCTGATCTCCTGAGGACACCCATGGCTGAGCTCAGAGATCCTGTGCCAAGCTGCTCCCATGGGGCACTCTGCACTAACCACCATGTCAGAGCCTTCAAACCTTCCCAGGTATCTTCCAAGGTATTAAACAGACAGACCGGTGGCCTTGGAAGCACTTTTAAGGAATTGTAGCTTTCTTTTTTTAATTTGAAGTCTCTTTTGTTCTCTCTGGTTTGTTTTCTCATGCCTGTGAATAAGCTACAAAGCTATTTCATAAACACTTGGAAAAACTAAAAATGTCCTTGGACAGAGACTGTGGACCAGGAGAAGTCACTGTCCCTTTTGAAAGCTACTTTACATAACATTGAAAGAGAATGTCACTAAAGAGAAAAGTGCAACATTTTGTTGTTCAGTGGCAACACTTTGGATGATGCTAAAATAAAATCTCTAGTGGCATGTGAAGTAGTGAGTTCAGTTGTTTTGCAATAACACCTTTTGATTTGTAAAGCTTCTACAATACCTAAAATTAGCCAAGAGAAGAAAGCTTTAAAAGTTCTCTCTAACTAGCTGAAACCACCTGCTGCAGCTTGAATCAAGGAAAAGTTCCTCAGAACAACCTTCTTTTGAGATAACACATTTTTGAATTACTGCACTGTAATTTTTGTACACTGCATCAGGCAATGGCTACTGCAACTTCTTACAACATTACCAGCTTCCTAATAAACATGTGCATGAAGTGGAACAGGGCATCCAAGTTATAATTCTTTGGCTGTGCCTGGTAACATAAACAGGTCTGATACCATCAGAGGAAGAACTGAGGAATTAAACCCTGCAAAAGACTGATGTAAAGGATTGGACATGCTAAAAGAGATGATGAAAAGAGGCTGCTAAGAAATGGAACAACATTCAGGAGAGAAGCAATAGATCCACAAATGGAAATAAACATAACCATGAGAAAATGCTTTATCAACATAAGAGCCACAATGGAGCTGTGAATTTCAAAACAAGCAAAAACTGTTTTGAAGAAAAAAAAAACCCGCATGGTAGGTAGGACTTCAAAGACTTTACTATAATGGACAGAAATGAACAATTCAAAAAATACAAAAGAAGAGAGACAAGAAAAATCCTGCTAAGACCAAGATCAACTTTTTCTGTGTCCCTGCTATAACCCTGTTAACCCTTTGATGCCAGTGCTGTGGAACCATTTCAGTGGTTACAGACAGGAAATATTTCAGCTCCACAGCAGTGGCTGCCTCCAGTCAGCTCCCGAGCCTGCTCTCCACCCCTGCATCCCTCCCTGCACCTCTGCAGCACCTGCACTGCCCTCCCTGGCTGGAGGACACTACAGCTCCCCTGCTCAGCCCTTCCCATCCTGCCCAGCCCCAGCCAGGGAATTCACAACTGAGGTGTCAGAGAGAAGGCACACAAGCACTGTGCCCTGGGTGGAAAGCCCACTAGATGTTGTATTTCTAATTGCAGATATTAGGGAACAATACATTCAAAAGAGAGGCATGCAATAGGTAATTGATTACATGTCATAGGGGTTCTAGGGTAGAAGATGCAGCTATTATATGAAATAGCAGTTTTCTATGGTCAAAACCAGGTAGAAAATAAAATTTTAACTGGATTAAAGGACAACAGCAGGTAAAGCTATGGTTTCATGCAAAATACACTGCAGTTTTCTTGTGTCTTGGTTCTCAATCATTGACATGAGGAGGATCTTTGGCTTTAGCAGAACAGAACTAGCTAGTAATGAGCTAAAAGTTTTCTTCTTAAAAAATTCAAAAAATTTAAAAATTTCTTCCTAAAAATTTCATTTGAATCCTGAGAGAATACACAGTGCCAGTGGTCTGCAGTAAGAGAGGGTGGAGAAGGGAAATTTAAATGGTGCTGGGGAAGCTGAAAACTAACTGGCTGACATGAAAAACTATACATGGAAAAAGAGATTTAGGCAAAAAAAGATTGAAGTCTAATGCTATATGAAAGCAGAAATGAAATTTTCATGGAATTTACTTTTTGATATCTTTGCACGCGGATTTATTTTCTTTTGTTGGCTGTTTTCCCAGCCAACAAAAGAAAAGACAGAAGACTTCCAGACAGAAGGCTTCAGAAAGTTTTCACTGAGGAAATATTTATCATGATTCATACACTTCTAAATGCCTATTTCAATCCTCTTTTGCAAATAATTTTGGTAACCATTGAAAAAGCCTGTATTGTTTCGCTCCAGTATAAAGTAAGCTGTAAAAACCAAATTCTGCTTACAGCAGAACCAGATTTTCTATTATTTTAGACAGTCGTTTTCACAGAAGAACCTTTACATGTCATTACTAATGACATTACAACCCTCCCCTGCTGCCCCCAAGACCCAGCTGTTTGTAGCAGACATTATTTGACATCTTGGTTTGCAATCTCAGAAAAAGCCAAGAGAACAGAGAGTGTCCTGTCAGAAAACAACGGCTCCAGAAGCTGGTAAATCCATCACATTTCTATGGCGACGTGAGCAAAATCAGAATGTTTGAATCCAGAGCTGCCTGCTTAGTGATTAATTGCAGATGTCAATACCAAGAGGTACCTGCAAGGCAATTAGCACTGTACTTGCCTAAATGTCACCACACTGTAAATACAGAATGGAAATAAATAGACAGATTGGCCTGGTGCATGTTGTTTGGATTTGGAGCAGGAATCTTGGAAATGTGGTTCCTAACTGAGCCAGTTTTTTATTCTGTGCTGCTGATATGCTACAAAAGATTTCTGTCTTTCTTTCTTCCTGGTGTACTGGGAGGTTAGTGCCACCCAACTCTCAAAATGCCAGTACTAACCAAAGCCATCGTCACACTGATGAATCCCAGCAAAATGCAAAAACAAACAAGAAGGAACCTATACAAGTTTCTGCAAATGCTGAGGTAAAAGTTTGTTTGCCATAGGAACCTAAATTGATAAATTTCATGTTTAGCTTTAGAGTGGCTGTTTACTTCGAGAATATTTTTCTGTCCTGTCTGCCCCAATTTAGAGTCATGGGAACAATTGCAAAGGGAATCACAGCTACAGGCTGAGAGTTAAGGAGCAGACAAACAGAGGCTGATGGCACTGCTGTGCAGGACTAAATATAAATTACCATTGTATCTGTCAGATTGACATTTCATAGTTTAACTCGTATAAAAGGGAAACAATAACACTGAACACCCTCCTCCACCCCTTTTGGGGATTTAGTCATGTTTCATCAGTAGATTAAAATCTGGAAAGTAATTGTGTATAAAGAGTGGGAGGAGGGCTTTTCTTTTCATCTCATAGCCAAGATTTTATTTTTTTCAGTATTTTTCTCCTTTAAACATATTAGTTGCTGGTGGCCTTTGAAAATTAGAGGATCAGATAATGCTGGCTCTCCTTCTTTCCATCTGCTAGCCTGCATAATAAGAAAACTAATATATACATTAAATTCTTATGTTAAAAAACTAATTAGTACAGATGCAAGAATCTCATGGCTGTGAAGGATTTTGTGACAGAACTCTGTTCAAACTCATCTATAAATTTGGAAATCCTTGCCTATAAAGGTCTTTCATTAGTAGCACACGCTAAACAATGATCACTGCTGTACGATGAGACAAATTAATGAATCAAACATTACAGATTTCATCACATTCACTCATTTGCATTTAAGCTGGTTTCCAGCTCTGTCATGCATTTGCTTTTAAACGAGCCCCTGTGGATACTGCTGCAATGTTTGATTCATTAATTTGTTTCTCAGTGTACAGCAGCGCTCACTGCTCAGTATACGGTGAAATTCTTTGAAAATATTTGTTTTAACAACCTATCCTTTATTTTAACAAAGAAATAATAATCCTGAGGAAGGAAATGCTGGCCATTTTGCAACACAGCCCCTGCCAAATCTCCCAGTTGCTACCCCAGCCCATCGTTATACCACTGTGATATTATCTGGATTAAATCTTCACAGCTTGCTTTCACATATTCTACAATTTCATAAAGCTTTGAGCCAGCTCTTTGGCTTGGAATTGTGATGCCAAATTCAACTCCTGGGAAGTTGAAGGTGGCTTTAAGCCTTTGCTCTCCAATCCTTGGATCAGACCCAAGCAGTGACTTAGATCAGCCTCCCGGACGCTCGGTGACATTCTGCCACCGCTGTGCCCAGTGCACCAGCTCCTCCACACTACAGCAGAGCAGGCTGCTTGGCAAAGCCATCTCTGTGAGGGCTGCACAGCTTTGGAGCTGCTTTTTGGTTTGTAACAGCTTGAATTTGGTGACCTTAGAGCACGTTGAAAGCGCCATCTGTTTCAGAAGAAAAGGCAGGCGTGTTCCCTGGCTGGCCAGTGCACAGAGAGGGGTGTTCTGGTAATTAGATGTGTGGCTGAGTTCTCAAGTTCTTGTCTGAACCTCAAATTTCATGTATTTGACTACAACACTGTTGTAGCAGTCATTGCTCACATTTAATTCCCAAGAAATAAATACTTATAGGTATAAAGCCTGGCACATTGCAGCCAGGCTTTTGGCCACGTACAGGAGGTGGCTCTTCTCATTTTCAGGGGGACTCACCACTCTGAATCTCCACTTGCTGGAACACAAATCCAGGGGTCATGTCTGCTTTAGATGGCAAACTTAGGTGAAATTAAATCCAACCTAAGGAAATCATGTAAGGTTTATTTAGGCAAAACAGATTGCTTATGGTGCCTAAGAATTTCCATCACTTGTTTCTTACTCCAGACCCCAGGCTAATCTCTCAGATAGAGCTGAGGTAGAGGAGGTGCTATGAAAATCAGCATAATTCCAGTTAACTCTGCCTCAGCTCTTCCCAATATTTGTATTTTCAGTTTTATTTATTCACTAAAGAAAACATTCATCAATATGCAAACAAACTAATGGTCTTAAACTGTGAGTATGAAAGAGTCCTGCCATACCTCTCACTGATATCCTTTCCATTTAAAGAAAACTCACATATCAGTTAAGCTCACCTGTTAATTAAAAGCTTGTCTGGAAAATTCCTTGCTAGTTGGAAGCAAAAGAAAGTGTAAAAACTATCTGAATGCTGGAGCTTTGAATTTTAATTACTTACTCCAAGGTTTGTTCGTGATCCCTCAGGTGTTGGCTGGGCAACAGCAAAGAACTGGAAAAAAGAAACAAAATTATTTTGTAATTCCGGCTGTGGGGAAGAAAATGTATTGAGAAGGCTTCTAATTTTCTCTTCTTATCTTGTTTAGATTTACTCTTTATTAATGTACTTTTAAGGGAGTATCTGCACAAAAGGAAAAAGATTCTGGAAGATTACAGGCAACTACAGTGAATAATTGTTCTCTAGATTTTATATCTTTTTTTTTAATACTATGAGAATTCCTATTGTGTTTGCCTCACAATGGAGAGTGCAATTATAAATGAGAATAATGCTTACAAATTTGGAATAAAGGCTACAGTTTATCTCAGATCATCGATTTTATATATGTATTAAATTTGATGTGCTGTTTATTTTGTGGGCATCTAAATAGAAAAGACATTAGCAGTTTTAATAAAAACTTGGGCATTCATAGGAATTTGATTCCTCATTCTAGCTACCCATAAAATAATATCTGGGGTTTTGACCATTTTCTCTCCTACATGTTTTGGAAAAATGACTTTTTTTAACAGAGCAGAATACTTCACCTAAAGAAAGAGTCTGTAAACTAAACATGGAGGCAGGGGATAGTTTTTGTGCTTTTCCTCATTAAAATAATCACCCCCTGCAAAGTCACAGTATTTTAATAAAATGAAATTTTTAGTGCCCCTTTATTAATGAAAAATATCTGACATTCTGATTTGGATCAGCAATTTTTCTGGTAGAAAAATAATTTTGACATTTTACAGAGGAACTCAGAGACTACATGAGGTTTCTGATGAATCTTTACATGTGAAAAATTTGCCCATCTGAGTCAGATGAAGATTTACATGAGTTCTCCAAGAACTGGGAAGAGGGCTTGCATTTTTTTCTCAATGCACACACAGAGCAGGCATCTATCTGTTTAAAAGATTCAGTTAGCACTTAACTACTGCTCTTGCGGGCAACTAGATGACAATAGAAAATTAAATTCAAGTAACTCTGCTCATGCTAAGTCAGTTTTTTCCTCAACACACTTAAGAATTTCAAATTGAAAAAAAAAAATGTCAAAAAGAACATAAATAGTAAACAGCTTACATATAAGCCAAATCCATATGTATTGAGTGAAAATACTAAGCAGAAACTGAACACATGTGAGTGCAACAACTAGAGTCTGGTACAGGTTGTAGGACAGTTAAAGAATCAGATGCTGCCTCAGAGTGCATTTAAGGGACTCATAATGTGAAACAGCCTCGATTTCTCCTGCATTAAGTTCATGATGAAGGCTTCCTCATCAAATGAACAAGACTTCATGAACTGTGACTGCACAAGTCATTTTGGCTATTACACTCAGCAGAGTGCTGCTGGTTTAGCAGTATATGCTCAGTCATATATTCAAGCAGAGACTTTTGCTCACTGTGTTCGGCTAAAAACTCTGAATATTGTGCGAGTCAGTAATTTTAGTAGCCTTAAATTGATTAAAATGTGGAAGTACATTAGGGGTGGATGAAGAATAAACCATGAGAAATTCAGTCACAGTCACACAAAACACCTGAAAAGCAAGCAGGTATCATTGCCCATTTTTTTGGTAGCTAAATGTTTTAGAAATGGAGACAATCCATTGTTTGCTGCAGTTTTGTGGGGGACAGGCCTTGGAAGCAGAATCTTATTTCCAACAAAAGGTACATTGCACTAGGAGTAGCCATGATACATTCAGAGACCTAGCCTACAATTAGAGAGATATTTTGTGAGTCTGTAATTTATAGAAGAATGTCCTATGAAAATTCAAACACCAGCAGGTCTTGGGTAGGTGTGGTGGGGCATTCCCACCCCCCCCCCGCCTTTGAGTGACACTAAAACCCTCATTTGTGAGAGCAGGACACTTGTAAATATGACTCTAAATATGAATATGTGTTCTTTCTGAAGAAAGGACAATTCTATGTGCAGCCAGACTTCTCCAAAAGGGGACAGAGCTACCAAAGTGACTCCAAGATGATGAAAATACCTTTTAGAATATTTTACATCCAAACAGCACATCTAGTATTCTCTACATTTCCAAGTGTCTCTAAAAGTTGTGGGTTTTTTAAAGAGCAATAAGAAGTTTCTATTCATACATTCATGCTCATTTTTTGTTATCCTTACTTGTTGACATCCAAAATGAATTCTGATATTTTTTGCATACTGCTGTTAATTTCTGCTGCTTGGGGAGTGACTATTCCTTTATGGCATCTATCAGCAACTACTTCTCAATAGTTATGAAAGAGAATCCTATAGAAAAATGTCAAACCACGTTAAACTCCTGTATGATCCTTGATGATCTGCCAGAGTGCCTGATCCATTTCCATTTCCAGCTATGTGCCCTGGTTAATAAATAAACAGTTCCTGTAAAACTTCTCTTTTCTCCTGCTGTCAAAACCCTCTATGTTGTTTGAAGAAATCCATATTATATTTCAGCCAGGATCTCTTCTCTTAAGAGAACATTGGGAGTGTTTTAGGTCTGAAATTTATAAATGAAGCAAAACTTTTTGCTAGTGAAGCTTCTGGCAAAATATTTTCCCATGTATTGCACAGTCTGTTGTCATCCTATTCAGCACAGATTTTCTAAGTTCCAACAGCCTGGTCTCTCATGAGTGAGAAATTTCACTTCTCCAAATGAAGTGAAGGGTAAGGTATGGGATTGAGCATGGAAATCATTCACTCACTGCTGAGTGCTTTTCTGGTTCTCTCCTTGGCAAATATGAAAAAATTGCATCTTTTTTTGGTAGTACAGACATGCACCAATTGAGAGATGGACTACAGCTCCCAAAACATTTTCAGAAGTTGCCACTAAATTTTATGAGTGCTGAAATTTAAAAAAATTAGCCATCTTGATCTGCATCTGTACAACTTCAAGATAAAATTAACCAATTCCTTATAAATT
The DNA here is from genome assembly GCF_027477595.1 of Haemorhous mexicanus. Classification (NCBI taxonomy): domain Eukaryota; kingdom Metazoa; phylum Chordata; class Aves; order Passeriformes; family Fringillidae; genus Haemorhous; species Haemorhous mexicanus. The sequence continues at coordinate 13,374,942 of NC_082355.1, read as the reverse complement.
AAAAACTGACTTGGGATTTACTGTTATGTTTAATATTATTCAATATAGTCTATAAAAATCATATTAAATATATTTCAGACTGATAAACTGCTAGCCTAATTTCTGCATGAGCTGCTTTTCTACACTTCTGTATGGTGCAGAGGAGGGAGGCACAGGGCTCCTCCCTCAGGACAGACCTGCCTAAGCTTGCTTTGGTGGTAGCAGAGCACAGGAGACTCCCCAGCTGATCACAGGTAGTGTGGGATAACTTCCCAGCAGATTTCACACCCAAGAGCGTGTGGGATGGCATCAAAACCTGCACTCCCCAGCACTATGCAAGGCAGCTCTTTGCCAAATCTGGTGTTTTTTCTAACTCTGCTAATGAGAGGGGAAAGCAAATTCAGAACATGAGCCCACACTTTAGGCTTGCATGGCAGGTGCCTCTCCTTTTGGATGAACACGGCCAGGATTGGCAGCCAGAGCACATTTTTTCCTACATGCATTATGACCTTTCAGCAATTTGTAAATCCCCAGTTTACACCAAAATATTACTGTGATGCCTTTTTCTAATTTCAAGGATTTATAAATGAGGATGGAATACCTTGTTAGCAGAAAAGAAAGCACAGATCAATATACCAGGGAAGGACCCGAGCAGAGCAACCATCATAGTACAAATGTCAGGGCTGAGCAATTTCCACACAAATAAAACGAAACTGCCATTGGCAAACAGTTCCAGACTCCCAGAGCCAGAGTGAGCTGTGAGCACTGCTCCAGGCACATGCTCACCCCGTGGGGAGCAGGGGCTGTGACACCTCCGGGTGCTGTGACACCCTCAGGGGGCTGTGACATCCCAGGTCCTGTGACACCCCCGGGGGCTGTGACACCCCCGGGGGCTGTGACACCCCAGGGGCTGTGACACCCCCGGGGGGCTGTGACACCCCGAGTCCTGTGACACCCCCGGGTGCTGTGACACCCCCAGGGGGCTGTGACACCCCCGGGTGCTGTGACACCCCCAGGGGGCTGTGACACCCCCGGGTGCTGTGACACCCCCAGGGGGCTGTGACACCCCCGGGGGCTGTGACACCCCCGGGTCCTGTGACACCCCTGGTCCTGTGACACCCCCGGGGGCTGTGACACCCCCGGGGGCTGTGACACCCCCGGGTCCTGTAACACCCCTAGGGGCTGTGACATCCCCGGGAGCTGTGACATTCCCAGGGGCTGTGACACCCTTGGGTCCTGTAACACCCCAGGTCCTGTGACACCCCCGGGGGCTGTGACACACCAGATCCTGTGACACCCCAGGTCCTGTGACACCCCAGGGGGCTGTGGCACCCTCGGGTCCTGTGACACCCCAGGGGCTGTGACACCCTCGGGTCCTGTGACACTCCCAGGCTGATATCCCAGCTCTGCCTTTAGAGTGACTCCCCAGGAACACAAAGCAACCCCCACGCCCCTTTCACAAACTAAACAGCTCAAGTTAGGAACCTCTACTTCACAAGGAAATGCAGAAACTCTTCTTTTTTCTTCAATTTGCAACTTCCTAGAAGAGAAAGAGGAAATGCAAAGTTTGTATCCTGTAATTTGTAGACCCCATGGTTTCACATTGTCTCAGCAGAGCATCACAGAGGTGTGGCAGCTGACACAGCTTGCCTTGTGATACACACAACTGGGGTTGGTTCTTGCATGAAAATAGGGAGAATTGCAACTCTCAGTCTTGTAATTCGAGTGTTGGGCCACAGGATGAAAGCAAACCTTTTTTTAAGGTAGGAAAGCCACCTATTGCAACAGGGCTGGCTTCCAGATTTTCACACCAAGTCCATTACTACTTCTTGAAACTCATTATTAAAACACTTCTGCATCTCATCTCCTGCTTAAGACTGACAATTCCAAGTCTAATTGACCTCAGATATGTTTGTAGTTCAGTTGTCACCTTCTTTACCTGGAGTTTGTCCAGCCTAGCCTTCTGTCCTCCCGTTCTGACCATCCATTCATGTTATGTCAAATTAAACGTCCCATTTTAGTGGGATTCCAGTATTCAGTTAGAGTTACAGCCTCTGGAATCTAAAATATTAATCAGCATTTTTGAAAGAGCATAGAATATATTTAATTAGAAAATCAGTGAGACAGCTAAATAATGTACTCTGAGTAACAAAACTGTGTATTTTGAGATTTTTGTAGTTTGATAAGAATAAATGGGAGATTTTCAGAAGGACAAAGCACTCAAGGTGTGTCCCTTCTGGAATTTCTGGACATTTAAAAGTGGTCACTATTTCAGGTAATAAAAATATTTGAAAGTGTGGTCATTCAGCATTTAAATGATGAAAAAGCTTTTTGAAAGCATTGCCCTGCTATCTCTAATCACAATGTGCTGTGTCTTAGGTTAACAATAGTTAGAGATGAGACCCCTGAAATGACAACTGAACACCTTTCACGAGCCCTAAATTCATAAATTCAATTAGCTCTGCCCCTCAATGTGTTCTGTATTTTCAGTGTGAAACAAGACTGTTGTTTCAGCTGCTGTGTAATCTCTCTCAGAGCCACGATGCCATGCAAGGACTGCAATCCCTGCTGCTGTCCAGGGTAACCAGAGTTTTTTGACATTTAGAATATCTAGCAGCATGACAAGCCGTAGTATTTGCATATACATAAATTGTGCCAGGCAAACTCTGTGAGTGACAAAGCATCAACAGCAAGCTGCAGCATTGCCTGTGGCTTTCACATCGAGCATGGCTGTGTATAAAAATGTTACCACGCTGAAGAAAAGCAGCCTGACCACCACAGCATCTGTTTTATACCAACTCCTCTGAAAAAGAGAACTCATCCTTTAAAAACTACTGCAAAGGAGAAAACTACTTATTGCATTTATTTGAAACCTTCTTGTATTGGCAATCCATTGAGGGAGAAAAAGTTTCCTTTCCAATATGATGCTTGACATCAACTTGTTTGTGAGAATTTTCTTCCCCATCCATCCCTGACTATCTGCAGTGCTATCTCCTGAGGTTTTCATGGGCTGTGATGCCTGTGAAAGGTTTGTTACAGCTCCCCATGGCATCCCACCAGCCCCTCTCCCCTCACCTGAAGAAGCAGCTGAACTGTACAACCAAACCTATGGCTAGTGAGGATTAATGTCACAGAAAAGTAAAACATGGATTGGTTTTCATGTGACTGATAGTGCATATATTCCTCAGAATCACAGCAGGCTCCAGAGGGACATTTCATGCAGTTCAAACAAGCAACTCATGCAAACCATCTGCAGCTTAACCACATGACAGACCCAGAGGTGATTTCAGAGTTGCCAGTGAAACAAACTCTGATTCCTCCCAGAGAGACAAATACTGCTGCAAAACAATGCTGAGCATTTCACACCTTGGCGTGAGCCTTGTGAGAGCTGACCAAAAGAAAAGGAGAATAAAGTAACAAAGAAATAAGAGCAAAAAAAGAAACGAGATCAAACTTTTAAAAGATCCTAAAGCCAGAAGATAATGCACAAAGTAAAATCACTCTTTGTTGCATAACAGCCTGCTTTCTCTCCAGCTAGTAGGGTCATGTGCTGTACAAGCACCAAATTTAGCATTTTTTACTCTTGGCTAACACAGTTGTACAATGCAAGATGAAAACTGAATGTGGAAATAGGCATTAAATGCTGAGGTTTTGGGTTTTTTTTTCCCTATGATGTCAGTTTTTTAAAAAAATTGCTGATGGATCCAAACTGGTATAACAGGGAATAATCATAGTACCCCTTAGGATGGAAAAGACCTTTAAGATCACCAAGTCCAAATGTTAACCCAGCACTGCCAAGGCCATCACTAAACCATGTCCCTGTTTGGCTGACATGACCTGATATGATGCACCAAAAGATGATTTCTGAGTTTAAAAAAAGAAAAGATTTTGCTTCTGGAGCTCCCTTTAGGAATTACTACATTTTCTCTGTCTGTAAATTCTGATATAGTGAATGGCAGCAGGCCTGGAAATGCCTTTTAATAGTGAGCACCTCATCCAACTGCTTTTACTTTGTGAAGATAATTTTTTAGCAAAGCAGTACAATATATTTCCTTCCTTCTTGGAAGTCCCTGTGTTCTCAGTTGCTATTTCAAATTAACCTAGATATGGAGATTAAACAACCATTTGGGGAAAAGTGCTAATCAGAGGGAAATAAAACTGTCTAGTGTTTCTCAGCCAGAGTGGCTTTGGTGGGGATTAAGTCTGAGGCACAGAAAACAGAGATGACTCTCGGAAATAAGAAATGAAACCATCTATTTTCTGTGACCTCCTCCAACAAATAAGGCTTGAGCACAGCAGCTGTGAGAATCCCCTGCATATGCTGGCTGATGGCAATGCAGGCTGAGTTGATTTCAGGCTGGATCCCCTGTGAATGACTGCAGAGCTGCCTCATTCATTTCGTGGCCGCACTCCAGCGCCAAGGTTTATCTCCCCAGCCTTGCAATCCTCTGTGCACACACAGCTCTCCACAGGAAGTCCCAAATAAAATTCTCTTCATCACTACAAAACTGAGTGCTGAGAGTTGGCTTTGGCAAGCAGCATCCTTCTGCCACCCCTTGCTGAGCCTGGGGCCCTCATGGAGGGGGACCCTTGGTGTTCAGGGGACTGAGTGGTCCTGGAGATGGACACATCAGGCTCAGGAGCCTGAGGACAAGTCTGTGCTGTTAAAATTGTCTTTATAGCCAAAGGAAATAGACTTCACAGTCAAAGAGAAGTAGAAAGGAAAACTAAAAAAAGTCATCTGAGCCTGACTTTAGGATCTGAAACAACAGATCCTAAAAGTCAGAATGTTGTTTGAGTCTGTGATCTCACGCTGTCAGAGACAGCAGAGGGTCAGGTAACACCTCCTCCAAATTTCAGCCATCAGCAGATGATGCAGAGAGGTCTCTCAGCCTCCTTGCTAGGGCTGATGAGGTCTTCCTTATAAAAAAAGAAATCTGCCCCTCTAGAACTTTTTGGGTGAGTCCTAGCGTGCCTCAGCCACACTTGGATTGATGCCACTGTCAGAGAAAGCTCAGCCTACCTCAAAAATCACCAGTCCCATATTCAATAAGCCAAATGTCTCCTTCCCTGGCTCCCTTGATTCCTGTGTTACTGACAAGAAAGGCTCCTAGCAGTATTAAGTCAGTTTATCGTTTTTTAGCTTTTATTTTGTAAAACTGTGTTTTTCAAAAGAGTATATGAATAATCAAAGTAGAAATAATGAGACAAATCAGCAAACGCAGTAATTTCTATGTGTAAAATAGTTTCAAATCAGAAATTGGAGTTATATTTGTACTAATGACAACCTTAACATCCTAACAGGCTCCAATTTTTGCATAAAAATGATACATTTTAAATATCTAAAACCTTGATGGGGATTTTATACTCTGTTTATGTTAAACCAAAAAAGTGAACTTAAAGTAATCATGTAAATTGAATGATAATAAGAGTTCTTTTATATTTTTAGACTACTTCAAATGAATAATTTAAAAGGCATCAAGCAAAATATTTTATTAACATAAAGTTAATGGTATATTTTTGTAGTATCTGATTTTCAAAAATTTGTACTAAGGCATTATCATAATCAGCTCATGTCAGTAGCATGCCATTTCACATGCTTTTATTTTTCACTAATGTACTCCCTGGCACAGACACGAAGGCTAAACCTTATTCCTGAGCTATCACTACTGCCTTTATTTAAATACTTGCAATTTGTTTGCTTCTACACAAATCTAAAATAAAGAGGACCCTGCTCTGTGAACTGAAATTCCTGTTAGGATGTATTCCAATGACAAATTCAAGGCCCCTGCAGTGTCTCATCCCAGCACTCTCAAAGAGAAAGAAAATAAAAAGCATCAGCCAGGGTGTGTGACACAAAGCTGGTATTATGTTGTGAAACCAAGACAATTACAGAATGTTAGAGAACTCCTTGCCATTCCCTGGCTAGAAAAAGAAAAAGAAAAAACCACCTTACTCAGTGCCAGCTTATGGACAGGGAAAATGATCTCACAAGCACAACATTTGAGTTCTAATTGCAAGCACAGTATCTTTCAAAAGAAACACTTACTGTGTGGCAGGTATGGGTATGTAAAACCTCACAAAACCTACACTTAAACTAAATGCACAAAGTCTATGCTACATTTAATTTCTTTTAAAAGAATAATCTTATGCAATTTTTTTTTTCCAGATAAATAGGGATGCTCTTTTGATTTCTACCATCACCCCAAGTAAAGGACAAACAACAACTCATGCTCTAATCAGACAACTCTCATCAATAATCAATGCAGACTCTTTTTCATCTGTGATTGCACTTTCTAATGTGCATTGCTTTATTATCTATTCCAAACTAATTGTTTATCATGAATTCTGATATAAATACACCCCCATTTAGTGGGATGGAGCACTGCCACTGGCTTTGCTGGGAATAAACAGAGAGAGCTGAAGTCAGCCACGAGCAGAACGAAAGATGAAGCAATTGCAGACTTAGGGCTGTGGAAACAAACTTGGCATGTTTAATTACCCCTATCAAAGGACTAGATACTTTGATAATATACTGTGTAAAAATGCTGTAACATTTGAGAATAGTTTGAATTAAAAATTCCAATTGATGGTTTGTCAAAATAAAAAATAAAAAGGCTATGAGGGTAAATATGCAGCCTCATGAGTCTTCTTCAGTACTTCAGTGTCTTAATAATCACCAGTAAACATTTGAAGCCCCCAAAATGTTCAAATGATTAATTTAAAAAAGAAACAAAGCTGGGAGATTTTTGAATGTGGAGTCCTATGACAGACTTCAAAGATTCCTTGAAAAGAGAACACTTTGTGATGGAAATATTTTTCCTCGGGGGTTTTCTACCACCATTTGAAATTTTAGATGCTTTTCCCAGAATGTTGTGCCCATTCTATTACCATCTTCTCTACAGCAGCAAGAAAATTATTAAAATATGAGAAGATGAAGAAAATCCACAAAGTTGCTTGGTCTCACAAGTTTTGAATTAGGGGAACACATGATGGTTTTTTTCATTCTAATGAAAAAAACCAACAGTTTGTAAGGAAAACATCATAAAATTTAAGGCAATAAACTCTTCTGATACTGTGGGTTGGTTTTGATTGTTTGTCTTTGAATTGTGAATGACACAATAAAGTATTTTTTATAACCTCATTATTAAACACTCCTAGATGCACACTGGAGTTCCTCATTTCTGGCAGTGGAATTCATCCTGTGCAGCCTTAGCTCAAAACCTCAACATTACTTGAAACACCCCACTTAGATTTTGAAATCTCAGAGGGCTCTGCTCTGCAGTAACTGCTGTTTCCTAAATATCCATCTTGTGTTGGTTTATGTGTGCACCCTTTTACTGAAAGACATGTTTTAAAATTGTCAAAAATTCAAAAAAACCCCGTGGATATCACTTCATTCTATCACGTCCTTTACAGAAAACAAAAATGAAAATATCCAACAAAACACCCAAATCCTAAAATAATACACAAAAACCCTCAGAACAAACCAACAGAAACTTGTTCTGATGTTATTTAGATAGAAAACAGAATTGTCAATGGCATTTATTACTAGAACCTACTCCAATTCCAATTCAAAATATAAAAATATTTCCAGTAACTCATAAATAAAAGGAAAAATTAAACACAATGAAATATCTCTCATTTCTAAAGTTGAGAATTTTCCTATTATAGTCATGTCAGAATATTTTTTCTTTTTCTTCTCCTATGACATGTTACATTAGCATCAATTAATCACTGGAAAAAAAATTACCAAGTGAATTTTTACATTCTCATTTTCTAAAATCTTTAAACCCAGACTGAATGGATTTCCAAAATACACTATTCATAAAAACTCATAAAAACAAGTCATTCCTCTTATACAGGAATAATTGGATAAAGACCTACTCTGTGCAAAGATGCAGAAATCAGATTACATGACCTTGCTGACCTAAAACCCCATCTCTAACTCCATCAAACTGATGAACAAAGCATCCAGAAAAATGGAACCCAGAGAGAGCCTCATCCATCACCCTCCTCTGCACTGTGGAGGTTCTGCTGGTAATTTGGGACACACAGACCAGAGAATGAGAGGGCTCTGTCAGCTGGGGGAAGGCTGCTGAGGAAAACTGAGTAAAACTGCCAGGAAAAGCTGGTGCTCAGCCCTGCAAAAGGAGAGCTCTTTAATGTCACAGAGGTGACTAACTGGGAACATTTAAAAACCATGCAGGCAGAAAAAAATTCAAGTGATGTCACAGAAAATGTTTTAGATTTTAAGATGTAAATTTCACAAATCGAGCTTGTGCTCAAAACTGGGCTACAGTGATGATCAACATCCATGCTAAGGGAAACATTTCATCCATTAGTAGGAAATTGCTGAAAATTCTACTCCAGAGAGAAACACATCACTTTGATTTTGCTGCTGCAAAATGTCAATATATTAAAAATTTTAAAAGAGGTAGGTTTGCTGTAAGGGTTGGCTGAATGGCCAAAACTCCCCCCATGCCCACTTACTGTGTCTCTACTTTGTAAAACCATTAATTACAGGAACATGGCAACGTCTTCCTGCAGTTTTGTTCTCCTTACATTCGTTATATTGACATCATCTTCAAAATAAATATTTAGGTCTAATTCCATTAAAGTGTACTCAAATAACCTAATGGGAAATAAAAATCACTAAAGCCATATCTAACTATTGATACACTGCCCTGTTGTTTCCACTTTTTAAAACAGAACTTGTTTTATTTATAATAAAAACCAGTCTCTGGAAATCAAGGATGTGGGAAGTCTCCTTTCAGCTAGGCTGAGAGATTCTCAAACATTGCCCCTTCTTGCTTAACCAGCTAAAGAGAATCTAGGAATTCTAATTCCTGAAGGAAAAATAAAAGAAATCCAAGTAAATAAGCCTGACCATTTGGCAGTTTGCTGTATTGTCCCCTCTGTCCCCTTCATGAGCTGAGAACAATCAGGATTAGTACCTCCTCTGGAAGTTCTGGCAACTGACCAAATCAGACACTGCTGAATCTTCCTGAAAATGTTTTTTTAAGTCTAGCTCAAGGCTCCCCAGCCAGAACTGGAAGTAAAGCCTTGATAATCCAGAAGAAAATTATTTTAAAATTATTTTACCCTCTTGTTTAGGACAGGGATTTAAAGCCAGAATTGCATGTTTCCTTTTTTTTTCTTTCCTTCTGACAGGACAAGACCCTCACTGGAAGTGATTGTGAAAGACATTGAGTCTGGAGTTTTCTAAATAATCAGACAAAAGGTTTTGGAGTATGGAGATCAGATTTTGTAAGTCAAGTGGAGGAGCTTATTAGAGACAGAAAGCTCCATGGCAGGTCTCCAGAGGACAGACACACAGAGGTGGATGGAAATGGTTTGGTGGCTTTAGTTCTCCACTGTTTAATGCAGGCAGGAAACAAGATCCACAGTGGCCTCCATGCTGTGGTTATTTTCTGCTGAATAGCACAGAAATAAAAGCTTTTATATGTATTTTTGGAAGTAGAATCCTTACAGGGGTGAAATAACTGTAATCAAGAGCAAGCTGAATATGGAGTGTAGGAGGATAGGAAAGCTTTTCAGGGCTCAAGTGTCCTGCAGAAGACAAGAAACTCTGAAGTAAAGTTGATATTTTAAAAAGAGCTTCACAAGAAACTTTCAGATGTATAAAAGTGCCTTTAGGGTCAATGTGAGAACACTTCTTGTAGGATGTTTACTTGGATATTTCAGGGGTGTTCTCAGCTGTTAGTGGATTTGTACAACCTTCTGTGTTTGTCTCATTTGAATTAGAAAGCCATGAGCACTCAGGATAATTCTGCATTGCACCTGCACCTACACAGAGAAATAATTCCTTATTGCTTTGTGCCAAGATGGAAAAGTGTTGGTGGCCCAGATCAAGAATGTGTCATGTACTTGAGGAAGTGATTAAAACCATAAAAAACAGCCAGCAGAGAGCCAGTCAGACAGCTAGGACATATCTGAAGGCTAAAATTCACATCTGTTTCCTCCTCTCCTCAAATAGGATGATCAGATTCAGAATTTTGGCTTGGTCTGATTAATAAAAAATTAATTAAAAAGTAAAAATGACAAATAAATGGTGACTATACACATTTATATACTAAAGGAGGTTTGTACTATTCCTCTACTCCAGCAAACAACTCTTCAACAATTCTTTGTCCACATTGTCAATATGATTTCTCCTTTTGTTGTAAGTGCACACACAAATACTCTTTATCTAGGGTGTGCTTAGAGCAGTGAGGATGCACCATCCCTGCTGAGGAGGCTCGACACAGCCACACTCAAGCAACCTGCTAAGGATTTCACTCTTTGTGTTTACAGCATTCTGTCATGACTCAAATTCCTGCCTCTACATTGTTTTTTAAACAATGCCTTTTCTTTTTTTCCAGATTGAAATACAAAGCTTCAGTTTTATAACAAGAATTAGTTGGGGAATAATAGCAAGGCTACACAAAAGGAGAACAAAGTACTCAGATATTTCCCTGTATGTTTTGTTTTCATCCATCCACACGATCCAGGAAAACACAACTCTATGCACACACACACACACACAAACACTCTCTAGAGGCAATTAGTACAGAATACAAATGCACTGCATTAATATGTGAGTTTTGATCACAGCTGTACCCTTTTCTCCTCAATACTTAACTTCTCTTAACTTTTAAAGCTGAGAATTGCTGTTAAGTAATATTTATCTGGACATCAACAGCAATTTCTCTGCCTTGCCTTGTGCTGTCATTCAACTCAACAACTATAATCTATACAAAAATAATGCTTCATCTGTCGATTATAGTCCCAGGAAGAATTGTGGGGAGAAAAAAAAAAAAAAAAAAAGAGGAAACTGTTAAAAATTTAGCCAAAGAATGACTGGTAGGGTATTGAAATTAGACCAGCCACTAATCCAGCCATTGCAGGGATGAGGACAGCTGTGCACACCAACTGCAGCAATATTTTCATGGGATGAGAGATGCACAGCTTGACATGGAATCCAAAAGAGGTTTGTTTCTTTTCAATCTTTCCTTAAACTTTTGCCTTTTAAACAAAAAAGACCCACAAAAACCCCCAAAACAATGACAACACAATTTCACAAAGGATGAGATTGCCACTGGTTATTCCTGTGGTAATGCTGAAACAATCCTGATGAATCAGGTCTTGTATATCCTTGTACTCTTCTTTTCCCATAAAGAGTCTTAAAGTGTAAGATCTCTGGGACATGAACAATCTTTTGTTCTTTGCCTGTATGTACTGAATAATGCAGTGTCCTGATTTGTGACTGGGCTCCCAAGTGCTATGATGTAATACAAATAATGAATGAAAGCACTTAATTTTTAATTTAAAATAAAATTGACAAAAGTGATTACTAATTTTAGACTTATCAACCAGAAACAGCTGGGATCTCATTTTAGGAGATCCCGAGCATCTATGCTCTCAGATAATTCAAGTGCAGCTGGAGTGCTCAGATTGAGCACCCAATATCCTCAGCCCCAAAATTAATTGAGGATTTTGAAAGTGCTGGCTCAAACATTAGCACATTCCATTGATTATCCTTTTGAGGGGCCTGTTCTTTCTGCATTTGCCAGGCAGGGCAAAGGGACTCTCTGTTCTTGCCTTGTGTTTCAATCCCTTTCTCTTTGAAAGGACAAGTGCAAATTAAGTCTCACTTGAGGATGCCCAAAGAATCAAACAACCTATACCTCAAAATATAAATGCATTTCAACCTCTGCCTTATTTCCACCCGTGCCATTCTCTGCTCACTCACTGGGCATCTTCCAGTAACTCCCTCCAGCAAAGAGAGCTGGGACAGAGCTGCCTTGGATGCTGCTGGTGTTCTTGGATGGTCAACAAAGGGTGCTAATGGACATGGCAGCTGGTTCTCTCCCTCTTGAGGCTAAACATTTTCCCTGCACTAACTCCACACTTGACTGATCCAAGAGCTGACAGCTGTGAGTTTGTCCTGAAACCATGCTGCAGTAACTGCTGCCATTTCACAATATAACTCTACTTTCTCATGTGGATTTAGTGCCAAGTACACAGCAGTTTGTGAGCCACGCAGTACAGAAAAAAGCTGAGAGAAACAAACACATTTCATTTCTGTCTACATTACCAGCACTTTTCCTGCTTTATTCCGAGGCTACGAGCTAAGGAAGAGTGGAAAATGAACCTGAGGCTGTGCCTGAAAAATCTGCTTTTGCATGAATGACAAAAGGGTAGAATTGCAGACTCTGATGGAGATTTAACTGGATTAGCTCTTAATACTATATTTTATATTATTATTCACAAGTGTACTTCCAGTCACTTTCATTTGGAATGAGTTGAGAACTGTTCAGAGAACAAAAACCTGGGGGATGCCTCTGAAACGATGTGTGTATATTTGATACCTTGCAGTAACTCAAAAGTTAATGCAGTAATTTGCAACTTATGATTCTTGTTCCCACTGTGTAAAGGTGGAAGTTTTACTTCTACTTTTTCAGACCAATGAGCTAAGGAAAGCAAAATAACTGAAATATGGAACCTGCCAGGAAATTCAGAGGCAGCAAACTCAACACATGCTGTATGTACGTGTAACGTAGTGCAGCAACAGTTGTTACTTCACAGCATTCCCCTGTATTTCTCTTTCCATTTAATTCTCACAGCCTGCCAGATTACCAAAAACTTAGGAGAAAAATTAGCAAATCATGAGTGATTATATTCCATTAAACCTTTAGAAAACTGGACAGTCTACCTGTTTTTTGGCAAGCAAAAAAGTACCTTTCAGAAGGTAAGGAGCTACTAGAGAATGTTTCATTTTATGAGTGTTTTGGAAAGGCTTGCATGTCACACAAAATTCATCAACTTTTAGGGAAATCAAGCTAACAGCCAAGTTATATTCTATTTGCAGCAATTAAACAGCATATAAAATATTTTCAGAAGCTAAAGATTCAGTCCTAAAATAACCAGCAGAAATAAATCAGAAATGCTAAGAACTCTCAGGGATTCCAGCACCTTTGGAAGGCAAGCTCTTTCTTACTCCTGTGCCTGCACATGACCCTGAAAGTCCAAGGTAACTGCAGGGGCCACACCTGACATTTCCAGCTCCTGATCTCAGCAGCCAATTCATTTTGAAAGCTAAAATTATTTTCTCTCTCAGAAGTCCTTATAATAGCTTATTTGTGAAAAATACCAGCGTGAATCGATTCCTTGAAGCCAAAACTCAGGGCTGGAGAAAACACGCACGCATTTATCACAACAATACAGTGCTGGAAAAAGCAATATTACTGTAACAAATCTGGAAAAAAACAATGAGTACTGGGAGAGGTGGAACACAGCCTGCTTCACCAATGCCAGAAAGATTTCACGCTGCAAGACCATGCTGCTTCCATTTTTTTTTCTGCCTTATTTTTCCTTTTAGGAGGATCAAAACTAATTTAAATAACTGAGAAGGTTCTCATGCATTTCATACTTACATGCCACATTTTTATTATTCTAATAATTTACTTAATATTAGGGAAAGGTGATTTTTAGGCTTGGGGGAGTCCCAGTCCCCCATATCCAGACTATCAGCAGAAGAGCTAAAGCAGCAGGGCTGCCTTCTCAACGCTCTCAGCAAACTTCCTCAGGCTTGAGGATCTCAGCTGCAACAGAAACTGGGTTTTTCAGCCTCCCCAGCTCTGATGGTCCTTGCACTCCTTCTGAGACTGTCACAGGGTGTTAATTATATCTCACTGCAGCCTGAGGCTTGGGATGTGAGCCCTTGCCTATGAGCAATGAGCCTTCCCAGAGCTGCAAAGCTGTGCCAGCTCTAAAACAACTTTGACTAAGAGTAGAAGTGCTCACATTTCTACCTGCCACTGTCACCAAGGTCCCTGAACATTACTCCTGTGGGTTAATTTTCTCCTCAGGCTGGGAGGAGCATGGGGAGCATTACTGTCTCTGTGGGGAGGATGAAGGGAAGCACTCTGAGCTGCTCCAGCTGGACAAGGGGCTGTGAAGATGGGACAGAAGAGGCTGGTGCTGTTCAGCACAAAAACAACATTTCCACATTCTCTCCTTTTCTGATTCTGCGAAATTCTGACATTGTGAACATTGCTCTGAATATGAACAAAGAGGGATGAAAGGAGCTTAAAATGTTTTAAGCAATTTCTGTGAAGAGATATGTATTGATCACCCAACTTCAGTGCAAAGGGAACCAAGTACTGAAACTCCCAGTGACCTCTGGCTCAACCTCCTGAATTCCACTGATCCCTGAGCAGCCTGTGAAACCATCAGCCAAGTCCTGCACTGCTGGCTGCTGTGAGCAACCCCCAAAAGACCACCCCCACCTCTCAACACCCTCCCCACACCCTGACACTGTGGAGAAGGCACAGGAGGCCAGACAGGAGGGGGAATTCAGGACCTGTTCATTCTCCCACGTGAGAATCCCAGAACCCACATCTGGAAAACAAACCCAGGGAAACCCAGGCCCTCAGCTGCCAGCTTTCTGTCCCTTGCTTTTAAAACCCCATCTTTGTTCTCAACTTTTCCATCTCTTCTGCTCTTTTGGTATTTAGCAAGCTGCTCAGGTTCCATCCCTTAACAAAGCCTCTTCTAAAAGAAGTCATTCCTTAAGTAACCATTCTTTCTTACTTGCACTGATTTTAAAGGAAAAAAAAAAAAAAACCTCTTTTCATCTCCTATTACATTATCAATATATCCATTCTATACTCAGTTCTGAGTGTAGAATCACAATTTGAAAATAAAAATGAAAATGCAACATGATGCAGTGGTTATTCATCATTCACAACCACAGCTTTTTCTGAGAATTACCAATTGCTTATTACATAGAATTGTATATTTCAAGGACGTGGAAAGGGCTAAAGGGAACGTAACATGTTTTTCTCTTTTCCCCTCTTCAGCAGCTCAGAGAAAGGGAAGAACAATCACAGTAAATATCTACTCCTTCTGATCCATTTTCATGAAGTAGTTTTGCTTGTGTGTTTAAAAAGTAACCAACAGTGGGATTTGCTGTGCAGCTGAATTGGGAAATGGATGGTTCTTAAATGCTGAATACAGAAAAAAATTAATTCTATCATTTCAGATCAAAATAGGGCACAGAATAAGGACAAGATTTTGAATTTAAATGAAAAGTTGTGACTGAAGCTGGTAAAATTATTGGCTATACTGTTTGAGATTGTATTCCTTGTTCTGTTCACAACACGTTTATAAGCAGACTACTTTATACAGATCAGATCACAATTAGTGGACCCTGGGTGAGAACACATCTCAGCATCAGGGCTCCTGATGAGTAATTCATTTCACTCTGCATTATTCATCATGTGCAATTGGTCAGCTAAAATCACTGTATCACTTTTGTTCCTGGTGTAGACAAAGCACTTCTAAAACGAAGAACAGAAAATATGCCCACTCATGTCAGAATACCTTTGCTTCTAAGTGGTTAGGGCCACTTTTATACAAAGAACAGTCCTTCCACAAATAAACCCAGCTTAAAAATAGCCAATAAAACAAGGAACAGAGGAGCTCTCTAAATTCAAATAGTTTTTGGACTTAGGTCATTGATCAGACAAATAGATCAGATAGACTACTCTAGAAAATCAGCTTATTTTTTACTCCATAGGAAAGTAATGGGGGGAGAATCACACATAAAAATCTCAAACTGAGAAGCAAACATCAGAAGGAGAATCAAGAGGTTGAGCTGTGAATCCCCTGGTAGAATGGGACGATAAAAGATGCAGGTTACTAAATGTATGTAACTAACACATCCTTCTTAACTGGCCCTTCCTCACATCCAGGCAAACGTGTGTGTATAACTCTGTGTTCTGCTGCTGCAGCTCTGCCCTCCTTAGTGAGCAGCTGTGGGCAGGCACATTCTCCTCCTACATTCCTCTAGTACTTATCTGTACCATCAAAAAAATATCTTATATTTTGGTTTGCCAGTGAAAAATGCCAGTTTAGTACTGGAAACTAAGCCAACATTTAAGCAGATCCATTTCTTCAGCAGTCACTTGAAAATGGATATTTTTTCACTGTATTGTTAGAACCAGCCTTGGTCAATCAAACACAGTTTCCTTGTTGCTGAGTCTTGATTGCTTCCATGACAACAATGCTATTTTATAGCAAGAGTATCCTCATATATAATTAAGGACACTATATGCTTGTTTATATTGAATTTAAAAGATAACTTGAAGAACTCATCATATTTCTTCAGCTGTGGTCTCTGAGCAGTACTATTAAATCATAAATATTCAAAATTAAGGTAACTTCATGTTCTGTTCTGTAATGGAGCTGTTTACAGAACTGCTGGTAAAGCTTTAAGACTTTTCCATTAAGAATGCATTTAAATGATTGCCATGTTTTTTGGAACTCACAAGTCATGAAAATAAAAAAAAAAAAAAAAATAATAACCCTAAAACAAATAAAGAAAAACAAAAATTAAAATAAGGGAGGAAAAGCCCTAATTCACACATGAAAATAAAAATACAACCTCATGCCCAAACCCATTGTCTCTGCCCTGGAATGCACCTGGAATCTCCTAAAGCCTCGCAGAGCTTCCTCATGGGCAGAAGGAATTATTCACATGCTGCTCATAGACCCCTGCCAGGAAGAACCTGCACCAAGGTTTGAGCTCCTCCTGAGGCTCCCTCTTGGAAGTTTGGTGTCAGTCCTGACTTCTTTTCTTTTGAGATTTTAGTTCACACTCAGAGTAACATTTTTTTTTTCTGTACTTCAATACTGATGTGACAATATCAAGGACTTTGACACAGAAGAATCTGAAGTTCAAAAATAAAATCATTTAATGAATGCACAGCACATCCCTTCTTCATTATGCTGAAGACAGCCCTGGAGCTGGGCAATGCATCCACTAATTCTCTATTAGAAATGTTATTCTACATTCCTCATTTGTAAAACAGCATTAAAAAAAAGTCAAGATGTTTGGCTAAAAAAGCTTTCATACCATTTTGAACTTCCCTAGTATGTTTTTAAAAGCAGGAGATAATCCTTTTTCGCAGCTATTGTGTTTTATTCTGTTGAAGGTTGCTGGCTGTAAAACATTGTACCTCCCTTTAAACTTTTCCATATAACTTGATTAGACAGCAGTAATCTCTAATGCTTTCATGTGCAAATTTAGGAGTGACCCGGAACAAGAGTTTCCTTCATCCCCATAGCAACCAGGAGGATGGAAGAATGCCACTCACCAGGCAATGCAAGGCAAATTTCATCCCTTTGATGTTAATTAACAAATTGCTTTCAGAAAAGTCAATGCATTTTTCTCCTTTAAATGTTTGTGATAAATTTTTAATATGTCTGAAAATGAAAGAAATGCAGAAGCATTGGCTGCTGAGAGGGGAGTGTGGACAACTGCCTTGGCACTGGTGCTAGGGCAGTGATGACCCCCAGGAAGGGTTTGCAGCAGCTTGAGAGCATTTTAAATTACCTTGAGTGAATTTTGGGACTCGGAGTTAAGGACTGACACCTCTAACTAGTTTTATTTCTAGTGTCCACTCTGATGAGGGCCCTGCTATAAGAAATTCATCCATCCATTTTCACTTGTGAGCACAAAAAATATAATAGGATAACACACAAAAAAATTCTTAAGATGAGGTTCTGAGCATATCCTAAATAATTTTGATATACTTAGCATGAAAATAACTTTTCAGCTATAAATTTTGTTTGCACAGTTCTTAGACTGCTTGTTCCTCTTCCTCTTTCCCCAGCTGTCCAAATGATTTACAAAAGTTATCAGTTCTTAGTACAAATTCCTTTAGGGACTACTGAGCTGTTCCTGATTTTGCTGATAAGAGAAAGCTTGGAAGTCGTCAGTCACCCAAAAGAAACCCCAGCAGAGCTCCTGCTGTGAAGGACTACAGCTGGTTAAAATGCTTAGTTCAGAGAATGTGTTTTCTCTTCTGCCCCTGCTTTTTTTAGATTTTCCAGGTGAAACCTCGTTACAGAGGTGATCTGAATAACTCCAGGTGATCTGAGGAACTCCAGCAGGATCCAGCTCAATGAAACAAGCACACTGCAAACCAACCCCTTACAGACACTGATTTCACTCTTATGTGGTTTGTTCTTACCAGACTGTCACTTTCACCTGGATCTTCTTTTTCCTGATACAAATGCTTTCTTAAATGATGTTTGGGACCCTGGAGGTGATACTGTAACTCAAGGTTCCTTCAGCAAAGTTCAGACTGAGCTCAGCTCCCCTTGGGCACAGTGGAGAGCAGAACCTGGTGGGGTCACAGGATGTTCAGGCTCTGTCCCTGGAGGTTTGCAAGACCAGACCAGGGGCTGACCTTGGAGGTGCCCCTGCTCCAGCCAGGTGGTTTGGACTTGATCCTGAGGTCCTTGCCAGCCCAGAATATCACATGATTCTATTGTCAGATACAGTGATGGATTTTAAAAAAATCCCACAAGATATCAGATATTATAGCAAAAGGTAAATGAACAAGAATCAAGTTTAAGCAACCAAGATTCTGATGACACTCATTTCCCCAAATTACCTTTAACTTCAGCTGAACTGAAAACAAGGCAGTGATTGGAGACAAGAATGCAAGTTTCTAATCCCCAGCAATGACACATTAATCCCAGAAACCTCTCCTTCCCTGAATGGTACAAAATCCCTGCTGCAGTTTTGTTTTGCACCTCCCCATCAGTCAGGAATTGTGTGAAACTCCACAATGCTTTTCTAACACACACTACAGCAAAAGATTCTCCTTACCCATCATTAAAAAAAAATTACAGAATGAATTCCCCTTGTTCTGTATTTGTGTATCATCTTATTGAACAAGCTTGCTATTCAGCACAGCAGAGAAAATCCATTAGAAGAAAGACATGCAAGAGTCCCACCAGGGTGAAATGAGAGGCTTCCCAGAGGTAAGAAGGCACCTCCTTACTGCCCTTTGCCTCAACTACCATAACTAAAGCACTGAGCATAAATCTGCATGGCTGTGATCCCAGAGAATTACAGCCTATGACACTGAATATAATTTTACAGTCCAAGTCTGTGTCTGGGGAATTGCCAGATACTGGCCCACACCTCCCAGGGCAGATGGCAGGAGGGGATGATGACAAGTGTCCCACCTTGTACAGGAGGGAGGGCTGAAAAAACTGAATATTTGAAGATGCTTTTGAACCCTTTGGGCTCCATTCAATGGAAAGAGGAACATCCAAAGGTAGAGCTAAATTCTACAGTAATTTTCTAAATCTGAAATCTTAAGATATAGTAAAGAGTTTAAAGAAATTCAGTGTACCCTTGTATCCTGAAAAATTTAGATTTTAATCCAGTATCTGAAATCAAAATCCTCTTTGCATACAGTGATATGAAAAACAATTCTTAGAATAAGACTTTAATTATTTCCTAAAGAGAGCAGGACAGTTTCAAAGACTCCAAATGTGTTGGTAGCTTGTGCTTGTACTTCTCTCTAAATATTTCCCTTTTTTTAAGATAACTTTTTATTTTTTTTTCTTTAAATGGAAAAACATGAACAATATAATTATATTTTGACCAGACCTTCTGGTCAAAGAGCTTTAATGTTTTCTACCAGGCAGGTGTTCAGCATTACCTTTCCATACTGATTTACATATAGGGACCTGCTTTCTAAAAGATTCTGAAGTTTCTGAAAAATGTGACTCTGCTGGAGAAAGTTGTTTTTCAGCCATCTGAGAAGGTGCCACTCCTATCTTCCAATTAGAGTGGTGCAGGCAGGGGGAGTAATCATGTTTACTTGGAAAAACATGAAAACATGCATATACAATACAGTAAATAAAATTAAAATAAACATGAGATTTTGAATTCTATGTACTGGAAGTGGCTGGCTTAACTGTGCAACTGCTCAGCCTTGTATGTGAGTCATGCTAATGTATGAATTCATTCAATACAGTATGATTATTTTGCCAAGCAATATATTAGAAAACTCTTACCAGAACTTCCCAGAGCAGCCCATCTTATAAATTCATATCTTATAATGAAACCAGAAATCACATTGTTGTCTAATATGGAGCTACATTGGGATTGTTCCCAGTACCCTAAATATAAATTAATATAAATATATATAAGCTTTGTGTGAATACTTTCTAAATTAACATAACAAACAAAATTATTACCAGAATTTACTGGGAAAATAAATTCAATTTGAGAAAACTGGCACTGGATGACTTCCTGAGAGTTCATCTACATGTTTCTTATGTTTTTCCTAGATATTTCTGTTACAGATGCTACAAAAAAAAGGCAAAGTTTTATCTGTATACAGTACAATATATTATATTTACTAAAGAAGTCCAAGTATGAGAATGTTTTGACAAGCATTCAGATGTAATAGTTTCTAAAGGGTCTGCCAGCAATGGAGGCTGTGCCCAAGTCACCCATTTAAGGAAACACAGAAGTGGATACTGGGTAAAATACTGGGGTGCTCTCCATAAACAGCACTGCTGAAACATTGCCTGATTTTCTACATTTACAATTTTCTATCTATAAGAAAAAAATTAATCTCCAAATACTTGGAAAATAAGCAAGTGCCTGAAAAAACAAACAAACAAACAAACCCCAAAAAACCAAAACCAAACAAAAAACCCAAACAGATTTGCAGCACATTGTAGCTCACTTCTGTAAGCAGTAAAAGTGCACACCTACCACTGAGATGAGCACAAAGGCTGAGAACAAAACTGTCCAAAATAATGAGAAGGCTTCATATTTATTTCAATTTCTATCTTTTGTTATTATAAGCAAAAAAATCCCCCAACCCCCCAAAAACAAACAAACCCCCCCCAAAATTAAAAAGAACAAAACCAACAAACTAAACAAACCCCACCAAAACCAACCAAACAATCCCCACTCCACAACAGAAAATCACTAATATTTATGTCTACTGATGGTATTTCTATTGCTGGTTTATTATGACTACTGGCATTAAAAAAAAAAAAAAAAGGATAGTAACAGTAGTTGTTTAGTAGTGGTTTAGTGTCATGTAAGGAACTGAGCCAAATTCTTGCTGGCAGACAGAGTAAGTTAGTAGACCCAAAGATTAGTAAAGATATTTCAAGCCTAAAGAAGGAGGAATTTCCATAAATATTTTGGCATGATCTGGATTCTGTCATTTTGAAAAGGATAAAAGAAAAAAAAAAAGGGAGGACAAATTTTCTTTTTCTCAATGAGCAGAAACTCACAGTATAAGTAGAGAGGAGAGGAAGGCAGCACTAAAATCAGGCAAATCTGACTTTCAGGCACAGAGTTTGATTGACACACACACTCTGTGAATTGGTTATGCCAAGGGCAGCCCTCAGACCACGCTGCAGAGCAGTGTCCTGCACCCCCACACCCCTGAGGTGGGAGCTGGCACAGCAAAACAACCCCACTACAAAAAGACCAAGGGGGACACCCAGCTTGTGCACATACCACTCAATAATAAATCTTACAGCAGAGTGCTGCAAGAAAGAGATGTATCCCCAACATATAAACAGGCCTCTGAACATCAGGGAAACAATTCTGGCTGACAAAGGAAGCCACATGCAGCCAAGAGGAGAAGAGCCTTCATTTGTGACTGGCAACTGAGCTGGGCAATTTCCTGTTTCCCATTATGTCTCCTATTGAGACTCTCCATAGGCTCTCTATAGTTTACAGCAGAAGGCTGAGGGAAGGAGACTCTGTGTTGACAAAAGAGCAAAAACAGAAGAAAAGGAGTTGTGATTTTTCCTGCTTGATGGCTGAGCAATCACCAGGACACCTTTCCCTTATTAAACAACAAAAGGGAAACGTGAATATGTAATGTTTGTTGGTATTTTCTTTGCTTGGCAAGAAGCACTTTGCTTCTGCAACTGTGATGTGAAGAATCTCTTCATGCTGGATGGCTTTAGTCTGTGGGCACCCTGATGGGCACAAAGAAAGAATCACAGACAGACCTGACATCAGACTGGCTGCCAACACCCTCACTGTACAGCAGCCTACACAAAAGAGGAAAACAAGGATATGCATGAACAGTATGGGTTTCTTTGTCTGAGCTTGGTATCAAGTCAATTGCTAACATGCTTGTGATATGAAAACATTTCCATGTACATCAGTGCTTCCAGGCACCCAGTTGAGACCATAGCAACAACAGATCTCACTGCATTGCTGCAGGAAAAGACTTTCCTCCTGTGCTTGCTCCAAGTCCTTTCTAAAGCAAAACCAGTGACCACTTATCTGTACACCAACATTCTCCTCCTCTCTCCATGCACACCCTCAGCACACTTGAAAAATACAGCAGGACTTGCTGACTTGTGGCTACATCAGAGAGAGCAGGAGGTGCAAGATCCTTTTCTGTATTTACCAACAATTCAAACACTTCGTTATCTTAATTTCATGCTCTTTTAATGTGTATTTTTCATCCTGTCATAATGCACAGCATTGTGTCTAAGCCAGAGCACAGAATAATACAAAACAAATGTTCTGATGATGAGATGGTGAGATAAGGCAGCTGCTTGCCATAAAAAAAACCCCTAGCACATAAATATTATTACTTTTATGCAATGCCTTGCTTCTCTACAGCATTCCCTATCAGTTCTTCCAGGGGTGTACACTCTGTGCCACCTTCACTGCACAAGCTCTAAATGATTCAGCAGATAATTACTTATCACAACAGTGCTAGAGATGCTCTTGTGCAGCCAGAGACAAAGCAGTCAAGGAAAAAAACAAGCCCAGTAATTGATATGAGTTGTGCTGACTTATGGAGGCTATTTACATCATTATTTAAAGGGCTGATATCTTTCTGTGAAGTTTGACTTCACATTCCATACACAGCAAACTGTATTGTATTTAAAAGAAACTTCTATTTAAGTCATCAATAAATACTTGTTTAATAAAACACATGAGGAGACTACAGAAATAAAATATATCTATTAATAATCTATTAACCATATAATCATAATGCTGGTCATACTATTTTTATCAATATATTCTGTCCCATATTTCATAAATTCATTATGTCCATAAATACAGAATTTAGCTCAAAGATGTCAGTGAGACATATGTTCATTGAACTCATTTCTTAAATGCTAAAAAAGTCAAAACACTAGAACTACAATAATCCTGAAATTGTGGGGTTTTTCCTCAGAAGCAATTACTTCATTTTCATTCACAGCCCTGCTTACCCAGCCTAAACAGCACAACATCATGCTGTGCTGCAGCTAGCATTAGAAAATCCCTCAACATGCTTCAGGTTTTCTTTTTCATGCTTTTAAATTTTTTTCTTTCAGTGTTTTACTCTTAGTAATTTGACACTTTCAAAACGTAATGCGTAGACTGCTTGTGAGTGTCACACTGAGGATAAGGAATTATGTGTATCTGTCTGTTGAATAATCACAACAACATATATTTAAGCACAAAAAATCAAATATTTTAGCATTTTCCAAAGAGCTCTTGTCCTCAGGCAGCTTAATACAAAACTTGTGATCATCTTCCAGTAACTGAGACATTGTGACATTTACTGCACAAAGCACTTCTCAGTTTTCCTGTGTGTGTAAATGCCTGCCTTCCATGAACTCCAGGTCAAACAGAGAAATTTCTCAAGTGCTAAACAACTCCATTGTCCTGTAGTGATAAAATGATTATTATAACTTTTTTCCAACTTATCTTTAAGGATCTATATTTTTCAGTAAGACATTAGCTTGAAGCTGAATTTGGAACACCAAAGAAGAGGATTTTCATTTTTTGTCATTATTAAAGATAATTTTTTGGCAAGAGTTGAATTTATTTGACATACCCTATAAAGCTTGTGTATTTTCATGTTCCACTGTGTTACCAGGATGTAGTGCTATTTATTTGCTGTAAACTGGTATAATAAATCAATTTTAGTGGCCAGCAAGGAAACTTCAGCTCATTGGGCCCTATATGTGATTCAGCTAGACACTCCCTTATGTTGTTTGATAGATTTGATTCTGTTTTTAAAGAAAAAGCGTGGATACAGATGTTTTTTACACTGCTGCCACTTGTGGGTTGTGTATGTCATAAAATGTCCTTAGGATATTCTCTTTTTACTATCCTAGATAAATTAAAACAAAAAAAAAAAAAAAGAAAAAGAAGGGAGAAAAAAGAGAAAAAAAGATTAAACGAGAGTGATGTCAATGCATTACAATGTCAAAGTCTTGTTTCATGTTGGTCAAGATGGCTCATCTCACAGTCTGTCCTCACTTTGATGTTGGGGAAGTATGATTGTGCTGTAGTCTGTGAAGTCCTTTTCCTCACCAAGTGTTTTGAATTTTATCATAACAAAATGAGGAGGGGCAGCAGTGAGGTTCAAAGACCCAAGCAGCAAACAGGAATGCTGCTGTACAGCTAAACAAGCTAAACCTAAAGACTGCAGGCAGAGCTCTACACAGCAAGGAATCAGATGGTGGATTTAATTTTAAATGCTAAGTGAAAATCCTCCATTTTAACACTTGGACTTCTAAACAAGTAATCCTAAAAGAGAAACAACAACCCAAGCCAAAACCCCATATCTGACTACTTTACATAACCAGGGTTTATAATTACAAAGGTTTCTTTTTCTGCTTTCCTTAACACAGCTTCTTAAAATGATCTGTCCTCGCTGATGTGGTTCACCATCTAGAAAAGTTACACAAAGTGTAAGCATTGACAGGGTTACTTATTTGTTCTAATGCAACAAAACCCATTTAATTCTGCTTTTGAAATCAAGTACAGAACCAAAACCACATTGCATGTTTGCTGCTAATATTTCATGCCAAGATAGCAGATAGTCCTTATCTGCAGGCCCCCCTGCCCTCACTGTCCCCCACTGTGTCTCCAGGGAAATTGCTATCTATACTACATGTAACTCACAGATCTCATGCCCCATATATATTGGAGGTATACAAGTCCTCTTGCTTTTACCTCCTCAAAAGAAAAGGTGAGCACTACTCCCAAATATTCTGTAATATTAGTCCAGAATGGCTTAGTGCTGGCAGAAATATCAGCACACACTGAACAGACTGATCTCAAATGTGCTCTGCAATCCAACTCCCCTGACAGAACACAAGTGCCCACTGAAGGAGCAGTGGAAGTGCCAAATGGCTACAACCACAATTTATGGTGTTGGCAAACAAGAAGAAGAGATGAATCCAACGAGAGCAGCTCCTGAGTGAACACCAGCCTGCTCTGTCTCCAAGTCCCCTTGCAGGGAGCACAGTTTCTCCATGCACAGGTGACAGAAAACACCACAGGCTTTTTCAGCACCTTCAGCACAACCATACACAGAAGCCAGACCACAGGCAGCTTCCTGGTGCCCACTCCATGGAGCCTAGGGCCCTTCTGGCAGCAAGGAACAAATCCAGTGACAGCCCTACACGGTGCATGCATAGCTCTGGGAGTGCTCCTGGACATAAAAATGGATAAACTTGTGAGGCAAGAGCTGGGAATGCTACCCCTACCCAAGTCAGAGAAATAAAAAATCATAGAAAAGCTAAGATTAGAAGATAACCTTGATATCATCTAACAAATCCTCCCTTTAAAAGCAGGGCTAAGCTGTTTTATAGTCAATTTCTTTCCACTAGGACACCCAGATTCTCCTTGGGGGACCCTCCTTGCCTTTCACCAAATCAGGTGTAACATTTGCTTTTTCCTACAATGAAGAACTTTCCAGATTCACCACAACTTTTTGAGGACAGCCAACAGCAGCCTGGCAATGGCACAGCCTTCACAGACTGAAGCCCACCTGTTCCCAAGGTGCTGCAGTACAGCTGAAGATCTGTTGTATCATTTACAGAGAAATTCAAAAGGCTTTGGCAGACATATAACTGTGGGTTAACATAACACCTAGTCCCAGCTGGGCTCACAAACAGAAGGAGAGGCTCTCAGAAATTATTGCTGAGAAGAGGACACGAGACTGAGAAGTCACCAGAGACAGCCTAGAAGAGAGTTTTGCCTCCTCTGTTATTTGGGCAGGGAGCAGCAACTCTCCCAGGTACAAGCAGAAGCACAACTCAGGGATATGACAGTATGGGACCTCTAAAGGTGGGTGAGATGGAAATAAATAGTCTTGGCCAGCAACTTGGAGTGTGGGGAGGAAGGGGAAGAGCAAAGTGTGATGCAGGTTCTTCCAACTGAAACTGCCAGGGCCTGCAGCTATTTACTCTGCACAAATACATACATACACCCATCCATACCATTACAAATATGGTAACTGAGCACAGAAACAGGGTGAAGCAACTGCACTTCATTCCTCTTGTGCTGGGCTGATGAAACCGGTGATTTGCCTGCAGAGTGAGAACCAGTCCTGCATGGCAGACTTCCCACAGGGGCCCCAGGGGAGAGGAGAGCCTGGAGAAATTCGACATTCTTCTTTTATTGAACATGCTCTTTTATTCTGAGGAGGGCCTGCAACATTTTTGATGCTCCTGCCATGGCTTGTTGTGCAGTTGTTTTCAGCTTTGATGGAACATTTTAACAGTGACAGCCTAAAGGGCCAGAAGAATCATGTGCTCGGTTGCATAAGCTGCCCCCCAAAGAAAGGACAGATTTTTGACAACCTCCTCCACATCATGAAAACTGGAAAGGGTGTAAACAGGTGACTGAACTACCTGGACAAATTTTCCCAGAGGAAATGACCCATGTGTTATTCTGAAAACAAAACTGCAACTGCCCACTGCTGCTGTTTGCTTTCTCAGCCTAAAACGGGAGCCTGACCTATCTGAGGAGGACTGTTTAACAAAGAAAATGCTGAAGTACTCTAGCTTCAAAATTATCCCATTTGCAGAAACAAAAAATGAAAAAAAGGAAGGAAAACAACAA
This sequence comes from Haemorhous mexicanus, assembly GCF_027477595.1. Lineage (NCBI taxonomy): Eukaryota > Metazoa > Chordata > Aves > Passeriformes > Fringillidae > Haemorhous > Haemorhous mexicanus. The sequence goes on along the minus strand of NC_082355.1, from coordinate 13,348,238 downwards.
GAAGAATATGCAGTTATAGAAGCCCATTGAAATTTCTGTTTTATCTGCTCTCGTTTGAAAAAAAACCCAAAACCATTATGCATTCCCAGCCATGATTTTTTCATGTTTCCCAATAGAAAGGATTATATAACTGTGTGCATGTTATTATCAATGACACCACTATGCTATGGAACCACTGACATTTTATACTTAATTACAGATGGCAGCTTATGAAATAATTATAAAGAAAAGATTGGACAGCAACCACAGCGATTTCATGCTTGCTCTTCATGTGTGTTTAGCACAATATTGTCAAGTCCCTCAACTTTAAAAAATAATGTGAATTATCAACCAGATGATACTGCTGGCCAGTGGGAGGTAGACTGAGGGAATGATAGCATGTCACATTTGGCACCCCAAGCCCAGGTGTCTGCAGAAGGTGTCCCCAAGGCTGGCTGGTGGCCATGCAGTGCCCACTGCCAAAGGAGGCACTGAACAGGCTCACAGGCTGCTCAGGCAGGGCCATACACACCCTGAACAATGGATTTGCAGAGCACAGACTATTCCTTTGGGCCTACAGATCTGAATTGAAAAAGTGAAATTTGAGTATGAGGATCTTATACCTGCCTGATTGCCTTCCATGACATTCATTTCCAGCCCCTGTGAAATTCCCTCCCCTCCATGAATCCACTAATTAAATTGCCAGTGGCTTTGATACTGATGCTACCTCACTCCAGGGAGAATTTTGTCTGGCTCTCCAGAGATTATTTTAATGTGTTCCATGTTAAATTGGTAGGCACTTTTTAACCTGTTCCTTCCTGATTCCATCTCACCTCTGTTATTACTAATAGCACATTAAGCCTTTAACTACTATCATTTTAGTGAAGGGCTAACACAAAATAGCTATTAAACCTTTCAGCTCTCTACATACCTTTTTCCTTCTACTTACATTTCTCTTAAGCAGAGGACTGACAATTCCTTTGGTTATTCCCTGGCCTCTTATGCATTTTAAAAGCATGTCCTTCCTGCCTTTTACATGGTTTACTAATGGTACCTCATTTAGAGCCTTTACCTTTCTGACTCTTCCTGCAGATTCATCCCCTACACCCAGTCCTCCCTCCCATAATTTTACTCTTTTAATGCAGCTACAGCTTTATTATTCCAAAGATGCCCAAAAATTTTCTTGGGGCTTCTTATTTGTGGGGCTGTGTGGTGTTTTGATTTTTTTTTGTTGTTGTTTCTGTGGTTGTTTTGTGGGTTTTTTTTTGGTGGAGAGAAGGATAAGGAAGGCAGTTTAGGAGGACTTAAGTACAGTACACTGATTCTCTGCCCCCTTACCCTAAATATGGTTTAAATATGGTTTCTTTCCTTTTCTTCCCTGAAGCTGTCAAAGCTCTGTGGTGAAAAGCATTAATTACAAATGTATCCTTCTTTTGTCACTCTCATAAATTGCTTATGATTTTACAAACTATGGATGCTTGCTTTTCAATTGCCAAGCACTGCAAGTGGCAGTCACTGTTACATGACTCTTGTTTTAAAGCAAGTGATTAAATAATAAATAACCTCAGGTCAAGGCTAATGTACACTTTCAGTTTAGTAACTATGCTAAAATTTAGGGTGTTTTTAGGATCAGGAGACCTTTTCCATCAAATACGAGAAGCATTTGGGAACATCTGTACATTAAAAAATACACAGCAATATTGTAATTTGTGTCTCAGACAGAATTTGTGAATTAATCACTAGTTTTTCATTATGTACTCAGCTCTTCAGTGGGACACTGCACCTTAATAATTATGTTGCCTGTAGAAATAGGCAACAGAGGCTGATTAACAAGCCTCTGCATCATATTATCATATTCTGCCACAGCTGTAGGTCACATCCACCCTTCCAACTATAAACATTTTTGCTTCTTCCTAAGGAAAGCTGTGCAATAGAATTTAATTATTTATCCACAAATGTAATTTTTACATTTTGCACCAACTTCAGAATCTTAAGAAAATTGCAGAGTTGCCTTTCTAACCTGTCCCCATTGAGAAAACATTCTTTCAGAAAAGTACACTACTTTCATTTAACTATATTTGTATTAAATTCTATCTTTTCCAGAATATTAGACCACACCTTTTCAAGTCCCCACCCCTACTCTAATCAATCAGAATGCCTGATGTATACTGAGAAAAAAATTCTTTGCTCAAGGAATTTTAAATATATATATATTTATATATATATTTAAAATCCCAAGTCTTACAGGAAACAGAAAAGATGAAGACCAAACCATATCATAAAGATGCCTACAGAATAAAATAAACACTACTCTGTTATAACAGGTAATATTTTAGACTAAATATGTGATTATGATTTGAACTATATATAGATCAATATTGAAAATACTATATATGCATTTTAGGCTGATAAAACACAAGAGGAATCACAAACAATAGTACAGTTTAAGAAAATTATTTTCCCCCACATTACACTGCTATAAATGAAGAGTGTTTCTGTGAGTCCACTGGAGATGTGGAGCATGAGAAATGAGTCAAGTCCAACATTTCTTTAATCTAGCCAGCAATTCCTTCCCCATCACCAGACTTACCCTGCATTATCCCCAAACAGAAGGGACAAAGCAGAAAATCATCACCTCTTGGTGATAGTGGTGACTAATAGCAGCCCCATCATACCAATTATTTTTAATGTTTTAATGTAATCCATCATAAGTCACTGCATGTAATTAACAGTCAAAATGCTGAGAAGAAATACCTGCACAGAGTCACTGCTGAACTTGTTTGACCCAGTGTGGCATTTCCTGTTAAAAGAACAAAGTAATCCCAGAATTCTTGGTAAAGAATTTTCCACGAGTCCAGGCAAAGGATCTTACAGGAATGTAACAAAAAGAAGAGGAAAACAAGAGAGAAGCAGAGGTATTTGGAATAAAGGAGAGATGGATCCAAGTGATCCTTGTGACTAAATCATGTCCTTGTTCCCTGTTCTGGGAGCTTTGCTGGGTCCTTTGCCTAGGCACAGCCTCCTTAGCTGGGCTCAGGCAAAGTACAGCTACAACTGTCAATACAGCAGTTAGCAGATAAAAAACCTCACATGTTTTTTGCAATAAGTAAAATGCAAGATTTGTCCTTTTTTGGGCTCTCATGTCTGCAACATGCAAAACTGGCATGAAAGATACTGCTTGTGCTCACAGGGCTGTTAAGGAACTGGAATCTTTGGGTTTAAAACATGGAGACAAATCATGCAATCTTCCCACAGGCCACTGCTGACAGCTGTGCTGCTGTGCTCTGTCAGTCCAGTTCCTTTGCTGTGCAGACCCAGTTACTGCCATGGCTCACCAGAAAAATCAGATTTTTCTTGCCTCAGTTTTTATTTCAGCCAAAATAACTGTTCTGGGAAGTTGCTACATAAATCCAGAGAATAGCACCTTTCTGGAAACAACACTGAACTAATGTCCTCAGAGAATTAAAAGGTGTTTGTCATCCCAGATTACATCTGGTGTAGGTGTTGCACAAAGTGTCCATGCTAACACTGCCATAATTAAAAACACAGCCTCATCTCCCTTGTTTTACTGCAGAAGAGCCCACCTGCTACTCATGCCATCCACTTACATCCTCCTGACATACCCTCCACTTTTTTTCCTTCTAAACTGCCATTCTACTGCCACTGAAAAGAGCACAGCTTTGCCCTCTGCCTTTATTTCAATATTCCACAGAAGAAAATGAAAAATCATAAAATATTAAACCCCTAGACATTCTTTTTTTCTAAAGCTTTAATAAATTGATTTAATAATATTACAGAAACATGTCTTGTGGTTTAAAAAGTTTAAAATTATTCTATTGCTTTCTACAGATGTTACAAACATTTCTAGAAAACTATCAAATGCATTTTGTCGTATTCTATTTGATTAAGAAGTGTTAATTTCCACAGGTTTGGAAGCAGCTTGTCTGCTGGTGTGGCATCCCTTAATCAGGCCCTTCCTGTGCACCTTAACTTCTCCCCCTGCTGCAAACAAAGTTCAGCTCCAGGGCTGCTCCCAAGCCCCAGCCCCTGTGCTCAGGGCTGTGATACTGCCCTGAACCAAGGACTGGGACAGAGCCCCTTGAAGCCCCTCCCTGCTGACCCCTGCACACGCTAAACACACGTGGAAAAAGTCTTTTCTGTCTCCTTGGAGTGGTTTGAACTCTGCTCTCAGTAGTGACAAAAATGAATTAATCTCTCCCTCTCCCTCTCTTTTATTTGACTTTGAGCCAGTTTCACTGGCCCGTTCCTACACAGGCAGCTTTAATAGAAACCAGTTCACTGGGCCTTTTGAGAACCATTGTCAGGAAAACTAATCACCAAACACCAGAGGTTTTTGTCCAAAAAGGAGACAGAGGAGTCCTGTAACTTTATTTGAGTAAAGGGAGAGGCCATGGGGCATTTCCCCTGGGGTCTCTCAAGGTTTTGGAGGACACAGCCTCCTTTTTACCCTAATTCCCTGGCGCTATTTCCTTTCTCTCTTTCCCCATTGGCTGAGGTGCTTGAGAGGAACAGACTTCCCTAAATGTCCAATACCTAAACCCCCTTCTCATGTATACCCCCCATACCTTTTATTTCTCTTGTGTCAATCAAATTCCTATGGAATTTATGGTTCTTCCATAAGAATGGTTTCTTTCATCTCTCAGTATCCAATTTTATTTATCAGCAGACCTAGAGTTTGTTTGCAAAGACAAGTCCCTCATTCCTTTCAATATTCCCTGTTCGTTTTAGCTACCACTTGCAAAAGTGGATTATAAAGAGATGGAAGAGTGAAAATGAAAACCAAAAGGAGATTAATACAGTGCCTGCCTCTACAGGAGCAGAGCCTTGCAGACTGTATATCCCCATTCCTTGATTTAATGTTCTAAGATGCTTTGACCTAACACACCACATTATTTATAAATTATACTGAATATGCACTATGATATATTTGAAAAGATGCCATTAAAGGAACTTCACACATGGGAAGGGCATATGGTCTTTTTGATCTGAAAGAGAGGACATTTGCATTAAAATAAAAAAGTCTCAAATCTTAGTTGGAGATGTAAAAAATTGCTTTGCTTATTAATAAGAGGAGTTGCATTTTCATTAGGCTTTTCTTCCAGTATCATGATCAGAATCTTAAAGGACCACGTGTTCATATTTCTGATTAGGCACCCATACTTTTGACAAAGGCAATTTTCCTTGTGGTCTCTCTGAACTTTTGAATTTTCCAGATTAGAAAGTCCAATATAAATACTGTAGAACCTTGGTATTATCAATTTTGCTTCTTAGTGATTTTGAAAACCCTTTGTATAATATGAAACTTCTCATTCATGGAACTAACATTAAAATTAATAAAGCAATAAATGTAAGCTTTAAGAGGTTAATGGTGTAATAGCAAAGGGAGAGGGAATTCAGAGGAAAAAATAATTAAAGCAGTTCAGCAAAAAAAAATAATACAAATACAAAGCTTCCAGGAGCTTTGCAATATACTGGGGGAGGAAGGAAATAAAGCACTGCCAACAAGTCACAGGTAAACAGCTTGACAGAGAGTGAAAATGTTGCCAAGAGGAAGTGATAATGGTTTTGTATCCATAATTCATCCATCTCAAGGGATGCAAGGTGACGTCATGCAGTGGCACTGCTGCATCCTGATTCATTAGTGAGTCCTACAGAGCATTTTCTGCACTCATAACTTGGGGAAGTGCCTGAGACACATGCACTTTGTAAATGACTGCCTGCCATGCTCCTGGCAGAGCTGGGAGCTCTCAGGGTTTGAAGCTCAGTCTCAGCAGTGGTCAGACAGGGTGAAAGTCTGAGCAACAGCTCAGTCATCCCTGCAAGGGCCAATCAGAGCAGGATTAATCACACTGGTGTTGAAGGGAGGAAAAATGAAAGAGCAGATACACTTCCCACCTGAACATTAGTTTGAGGTAACACAAAAGGTGATGGAAGCTTGAAGGAGACACAGATAAAAGTGGCAGTAATAAAAATTGGCACAGATGAAATATGGGACTCAGAATAGGGAGGTGAGAACTGGAGGAGTTCAGAAGGGATAACAATTAAACAAGGTGAGAGAGTGTTAAAGAGCATTGGGCATAGACATGGCAAGTGAAGGAAAAAGGATGGTGAGAAACCAAAAATAAGGTCAACAAAGTAAAAATGTTGCTCTGTAATGAAAAAAAGAAGGAAGAAAAATCAATTTGGAAAATGACAGATTATTGGAGGGGGATGTAGAACTTCAGATAGAGAATGAATCCTAAAATTTTAGGCAGACAAGTTCAACATGAATGAGAAAGAAGGAAATGGAATACAAAGTAGCAGAGAGAAATTACTTATAATCCAAATATTAGTTGTTATTAGTTATAATCCAAATTAAAACACACCTTTGATTTCAAAGCCTCAGAAGATTTTTTTTTTCCTATGCATAGTCTCACATTTTCCAATTAGAGAAGTACAAATGTAATTCATCATGTAAACCTCTGTGCCTTACCTTCCCAGCCATAAGAAAACGTGTGGGATACCCTGATACCTACGGGATGTAACATGACTTTCATGCCCCAAGAACAACAACTGTAAAATGTGTGATCTCTGGCTTTGAGGGCTGGGCTGGGTCCAGGCTGTGCAGCCAGGAATGGCTCCTGGAGCAGCTGCTCTCCAGAGCCTTGGGGTGGGGCTCCAGGGAGAAGATGTGGTGTGGTCCTTTCAGGGTAAACTACAAAGGCTCAGAGAAGGACAATGGGCTCGAGCTCTTCCTCAGTCTGGGATCCTGACTTGGCTTCTCACTCAGCTCCCAATCCACCCAGACCCACAGAGGCTCAGTGGGGAGCCCCAGGGCAGGAGGGTGATGGCCTCAGGAAGACTTGGGGCCACCAGGGAGGCCCAGAAGGGGCTCAGGGCAGCTGGGCTGGGGTACCATGGCACTGGGGAAGGTGCTGAGCTGAAACCCTTCCTGCCAATCTCAATTTGTCACTGCAGCAGAGTACAAAACAGCCAGCAGACAGCACACATTTCACACTCATATATTTGGAAATTACCAAAATCAAAGCAAAGCTAATATTTTGATAAGCTAAACAAGTACATGTAGATGCTTGAAAGCCTTTATTTTTATTCATTTTATTTTTAACAGTTCCAAGAGAAGTGACTTCCTTCAAGTCCCATGTACTTTCTAGTAGCAAATGCTACTGAAGGGAGTCTGTGCCACCCACACATAAAAGCAGTCAGTGGCTCTCCCAAATCTGAGGTCATAAGAGTTACTAAGACACCAGAAAAAAAAAAAAATCTATTCAGTGCTTTGAAAACAACTAAAACTGTGAATAATTCATTGCAAATACTCTGCTTCCCCCATCCAAGCATGGCCAGCTGTGTACATGTACTTTATAATATAAAATTTGGAAAAAAAGCCAGCAAACCAGGTACTTCATGAGATGGAGGATCAGGTACCAGGTGATGAACACCTCCAAGAAGCACAGAAAGAAAATGCTTCTCAAGAACATAAAGAAGATGCTTGCACTGTGTTAACATCTCATGGCCAGCCAAAGGTCTGGGAAAGCTCCTGTGCTCATCAATCTGAGACTGCTTTCAAACTGCTTCCAGCTTTGCTTAATTGCTCTCTTCCTGTAAGTGCCTGACAGTTTGACAGCGACTGCATTCCTGAGTAATCTGGCCTTTTTTGTTGGGTTAGAATGAAGTTTAGGGTGTGGTTAATAAAGGGAAATTGGGAAGCAATATTTTGCATTGAAATGCTGGCATGCAATGACACAGACAGGAATTATTAATTAGTACAAATAACTGACACAAATTCTTAGTGACAGCACTTTATAGCTGTGTCCATTAAATTGATATCCTGAAATTTCACCTCACAGTAAAATAACCTGGTTTGCACAGTGAGCTTGAACCTAGTGGAAAGAAAATAAAAAATCTTTTGGTATCATTATTTATCATGGACAAAGGGGAGCTATCAAAGACTGAACAGAAACCAAAGGACAATGCACCTGGCTCCCATTCATTCTCTTCTATTTAACTGTCTCTCTGAGCCACTGAAGGGCCTGATAGGCTCACAGCACTTCAGGCTTCCCCTCCCCATGCCTGTCACTGTGTCCTGGCCAGCTCCCACCCAAGACACACCAGAGCTCCTTGCTGCACTCCTCGTCTGACTCACAGACATGTGGCCTGGAAAGTCCTGCAGAAATATTGCACTTAAAGCACCCCAGGAGGCTTGGCAGGTGTCAGCAGCAGGAGTGAGACGCTGCTAATTGAGCACTTCCCAATAACTTAGTGATGTTAATCAAGTCTCCCCGAAGAAGGATGTCAGCAGCACTGACAGCTATGTACACAAGGAACAACAAGAGGAAACAGAGCAGCAGGGCTGGGACAAATATTAATGACACTGCTTTTCACTGAGCTGCTCTGAACACAAACCATGCACAGCATTTGTCCAAATACACAGATGACAAGACACCTTAAATTACAAGAGGTAGAATCAGATTTTTCAAATTGCTGTGATTTGAAGCTTCTGGTTCTATTAAAAATAAGCAAAGCTCAAGGGAAACCCATTACTACATGTCCATGTATTGGGGTCAATGATAAGCTCTCATAGGAAAACTAAACTATCAGTTTCCATTTAGACAGAGGCTGTTAACATAAGAATGCCTAAAGAGTTTTTTGACCAAATATATCCCTCAGATAAGGGAAAGCTACACAGAATGATTATCTTCATTGACATGATAAGATAATATGCAATAGTCAAAAATGAACACATTCAGAAAGTCCTGTTTTATACAGAAATAGATCATTATGGCAAGTTTTGGCTGCTGAACTGCTAGTAATTTTAAATTAATCTTTGACAACTGTGTGGGTATTTTCTGTTGTATTTCCAGCATGTGATGAAGGAAGGAGCCTACAGTGGGATACACGATGGCTGGTGGCATAAAAACAAAAACACTGTGTGCAAGAGACCCTCTGAGAGCACAGCACTGAAGCATCATGCTGGATTTTAGAGCTGAGACTCTTTTTGGTTTGTACCTGGATCTGGGACTATGGTAAGTTCAAACATGCTCTTTTGTCTCAGAGCAAATGATCTAAATTAACTGAGTTACTGGAGAAACTTGCTGCCATCCTGGGAATTTTGCCCATCTTGGAATGAAGGACAGTTTTTTTTCAAAGCCACTGCCATCTTGACTGGTGAGTTTAATTGTTGTTCCCTGGAAATTCTTATGGATTTGTTTGGCTATTATAATTCTTGACTGTAGTTCTTTCTTTTAGGGCATGACAAATCATTGTTTGCCTAGAAAAACTGGGAAACTGCCCAAAACTCCACAGATGCCACCATGAATCTATTGCATGCAAATCCTACAGTTTTATGAAGTCAAGCATCTTCTTTAAGAGTTAATGGCTAGAAATTGATATAATAATCCGAATATCAGAAGTGTCAAAGAAAGCTTTTTAGCATCTTAGCCAGTAGTAGTGACTACACTGTTTTTAAGTGGAATGACTCAGTCTTGTCAGCCTCTGCATGTTATTCTGGGATCACAGCACTGCCCAAAAGTCACTCTTTGGTTTTTATCAAGGTTGTCTTCACTCAAGTAGCAAATCAAAATAACTCTGCAATGCAATCCCAAGGCACTGGGACCCTCTCAGCGACTGCAGGAGACCCTGTGTCCAGCAGCTGCCCCCCAGACACTGCTCACCACACTGCCTTTGCAGCCAGCCTGTGTTCTGAGCTGCTGCACTATGGATTCAGTGCAAACCATATTTGTGGTTATCCTGACCACACATTTGGATTACAAAGGATGTTCTCCTGCCATGCTTGGATTACTTCAATTTACCCAACTCAGGTTTTTGAATACATAACCTGCAAGCACACAGGCTGCAAGAGCTGGGCAAGAGGACCATGATTCAACATTTCCAAGTTGCCACTGCACATCATCTCATCCTCTTTTACCACCAGATGCTCAGCACCCTGAAATGCAGATGCCAGGGCAAAGGCATGGTTGGGGCTTAGAGAGGGGCTGGAGCTGGGGCTCAGCAGCTGCTCCAGGCTCCCACTGCAGCCAGGGGATGATGCTGATCCACTCACATCCTACTTCTGTGTAAGCAGCATTTCTCACACCTGCTAACTGTGCTTAGCAGCACACTTCATGTTTGGGAAAGAAATCCATGCTCTGGCACTGCCCTTGGGTGGCTGCAAACCCCACTTGGCTGCAGCACCTGCCAGGGGCTGCTCAGAGATCCAGGCAGTGAGATGACAGAGCTGAGGACTCCATTTACTGGCTCTCCCACCTCCTGTGGATAGCCAGAAAGGAACATGTTGTTCCCTGCCTGGTAAATAGTCTGAGATCTTCCAGTTTTGTCACGAAAAGAAAACCTCTCCACTGAGGTATTGGGGACCAACAAGAATAAGGATTTAACAAGCAATAGTTACTATATTTTTTTTTCCTGAGTATAAATTAATAACACTGGTTATACAACCATGTCATCATTTCAGTAAAGCATTAGTGCTGTTGCTGTACCGGTTCTTTTATTGCTGCTTCAGATTTAATTGTAATTCTGAGCTAAATTTTAAAAGCCTTCCATCTGCTAAGAAAACCTGGCATGGGGGTACATCTCATGACACTCTCGCCTCCCTCTCTCTTTCCCAAAATTCTCACCATCTCCAAATTCTCTCAGCCCTTCACTCTTTGCATTTGCTGTCATACCACAGAAGTGAAGAAGTGTCAGCACACAGGGTTTAGCCATCACTTTCTGAGTCAGTAGCCCTGAAGAACATTTTCTCACATGAAAGCCATGCTGACTTTTGTCACGTGGCTGCAGCCTCTCACCTCTCATTTCTCCACCACAAGGGCCACATTTAGAAAAGTAAAGCAAGCTAGAGTTGCAAAGATCAGTGTCAAACACAAAGTGTGTGGCTTCTCACATCCACTCATGCCAGCCATCAGAACAGGCTATAATTGATTCATGAGGTTCAGGCTACACAGCTAGAAGGTGTTGCCTAAGCAAACACCAGTCCCACACCCACCAAATGCACTTTTTTTCAGATACAGGAAAACACAGACTGTAACTGAGCCAGTGGTAGGGAAAGAAGAACATTAAATAAGGCTGTAAGCCTGAAAAAGATTTAGGCAGAACTGTAAAGAACACTTGGGAATTCTTTCTTCCACAAAAAACCCCCAATGTGTTTATGTCATCTAGACACTAAGTAGATTTCTTTGAGGAAAAACTGTTACTTTATCTGAGTAAACATGTCAGTCAAAAACAACAACCAGCAATTTACAAAGATGATGCTCGATTATTTAACGCTGAAAGGGGAACATTCCACAGGGAGAAGTGTTTCTATTTACACACTGTATCTAGAACAGCTTTAGGCTGAGAAGGAGTAACCATAACAAATGCTATGTGTTCTGCTAATTCAGCAAAACTCCCCGGGCCTGGGACTGCCTTTTAAAGTGAGCTTGGCTGTGGTTTCTGTGTGGCTCATTGCCACATCCAGCTCCTCACTCTGTGTACTCTCCAAGACATCTTCTAAAGAGCAAGAGGTTTCCTCAGAGGAAAAGAGGGATTCCCCCTTTTTAGGGGAATAAGGCAAATCCTTAGCTAGGCTTTAGCTTTACAGATCCTTGAGAACTCTTATTTATTTCACTGTGCTCAGCACATCACCTGATTGGGCTTCAAATCATTAAAAATAGCTGCACACAAAAGGAAATGATGGAATTACACATTGCTCCCCTGTTATTGAGGTTTTGATTACTGCAGGCTAATTTTCTCATTGTACTTTCGTGGGGTTTCTCCTAACTTAACATTCTTTTAAGGTAGCCTGTGTTGAGGGAATTATCTTGTTTTTCAAAGCAAATTTCAGCTGATTACTAAGTATTTACATACTGTAATTTGAATGTCTAATTATACAATTAGTGTAAATACATGTAATATGGTTTATTTTTCACAAAAGCTGATAAGGTACATTGCTTTTTGCATTCCAGTGCTACGAGATTTTCATTGCTCGCAATTCACAATCCAAAAATTCACGTGAAAAGCTTCCAGTAAAACCTGTTTATTTATCAGTTAACAGCTCCAAGTGGTTTGAAACACACTTCATGCCATAAACCAAGAAAAGACATCTGCCTTCTTGCTGCAGATTAGGGCCCACAACCACACTTTACATTCCTAAATGTAAGAGTTGCCATAAGTTTCTCTTTTTTTTTTTTTCTTTGCAGGACTTCACAGCACATTTCTGTCCACCCTAAAGTCCCCAGCACTGTGGGAGAATTCACCTTTTAAGTGCAGCACTGCAGTACTGCTGGCCCAGCAGACTTTTCTGTGTGACTTGTACTGACATTTACAGTGATGCCCTCCATGAATTCAGGAAAAGTGCCCTTGGGAAGATGGATGGAGACAAAGCCCTCCAGTCCTAGGGCTGCTCCCAGCTGTAGATAATAACTCCCTAATGAGAGGCAGCAAAGGGCTCCTTGACTCTCAGCTGTAGAAGCAACCATGCATCAGCACTGAGCTGCAGAAAGCTGCCAGCCTCCCTTGCTCCTCCTCAACAATCTCTAACACCTTCCCTCAATCAAAGTTTACTAAAGACAGGCTTCAAATGTAATGGTATTTCCTAAGTTTTATAAAATGTAATCTATTAGCAGAGAAAATAACTCTCAGTGTGTTTGTGAGCACACCCATTCCCTGTGTCCCAGCAGGACACACTTCCACATTTTTTTTTCAGAATTTCACTTAAGCATATGGAGATCATATTTAAACAGTGTGGAAAGATCAAGTATGTAAGAAATAATTACGAAGTATATGTTATAAAAAGATTTCTTTGTTTGTATTTCCTTAATCTACTAGTCACCTCATGGTGGAAAATGAGTTCAATAGAATATTGGAATTTACAGCACCAAGATCTCATGTTGTCAATGTGAAACTTCAACTTTAGCAGCCACTGCCATTCCCCCCATGTCTTTTATGGAAACTTCCTTGACAGAAATGAAATTTTAATGACAATTAAACCCAAGGACCTGGGCACTGCCCTCTGTGTCAGCACTAAGAGCCATGAGCCCTGTCCTGATGAGAGCCCTGGAGCAGCCTGCTCCTAAGGTACCATGGCTGAAACCCTGCAAGCACACTGTGCTTTCCTCATGTACACACCAGATTTTGCTATTACACTGGAAAATGTCTTATCCTGAAAGTAAGATAAAAGACAGGACTACTTTACATTTACTCTCTATTCTTTTTAAAAACCAGGACACTATTAAACCACAGTAAACAACTTAGTTATATAGTTAAATCTAACCTTTGAAATCAGTATATGTGAAAAAAATGAAACCCAAACAAAAATACAGGGGAAACAAAAAAAAAGAAGAAGGATGTTTATTTCATAAATACACTGTACCTCATCTGAATAATTTCAGAAATATATTTCCTAAAATTCTGGGCCCAGCAATAGAAGATAGCCAACTTATTAAAGATGCTGAACATATACTTAATTTTCAGCTTATTTTTGTGCCCCCCTGGCCTTAGTGAGATTTAAGGACGCGTATAAATTTTCTTTTTAATCAAGACCTCATTTATGAGGATAATAATGCCTTTACAGTGTGTATTTTTCTACTGTAAGATGCAACACACAAACCAAATGTGAGGAATATCATCTTTGGCAGCATTCCCTAAGGGAGTCTGGATCCATAAACACATGGATGTAATGCGTTTGTTAAGGCAATTCTTCTTCCATTCTCTGACAGTTGTAATATAAATAACATTTTCTCCTTAGGAAGCAATCCAAATACAATCAAACCAGTGTATTAATATCCCTTAATGTAATCTTCAACTTTGCAACTGGTTTAGAAGTCTGTTTGGTGAGAGGCTGGACACAGAGATGAGGCAGGAGCCACACCCCACCCCACCTTATCCTGCCCCATGCCATGCCATATTGTGTTTGCAGGGAGCCCTGACAAAGGCAGGAAGGATCAATCTGACTCCAGGTTCTCAGAAGGCTAATTTGTTATTTTATGGTACTATGTTATATTAAAGAATACTGTACTAAACTATGCTAAAGAATACAGAAAGGATACTTACAGAAGGCTAAAAAGATAATAATGAAAACTCCTGACTCTCTCCAGAGTCCTGACACAGCCTGGCCCTGATTGGCCAAAGAGGGAAAACAACTCCCAGCAGAATGCAATGGAACAATCACCTGTGGGTGAACAATCTCCAGACACATTCCACATGAGGAAAACAGAGGAGAAGCAAATGAGATAAGAATTGTTTTCATTTTTCTCTGAGGCTTCTCAGCTTCCCAGGAGAAAAACCCTGGGTGAAGGGATTTTTACAGAGAATGTGAATGCCACAATCCCATGCCATCCCATCCCATGGATGCCATCCCACCCTTCTCACAGCACTGGGACAGCTCTGTTCTATCTCAGGTTCTCTTGCCATGGCAGGCAGAGATACCCCTCTGCCAGGCTAGGACAGATGCTTACACGTTGTTCTTTAGCTCTAAGCTGCTCTCTACTCTGTAAGTTTACTCTCAAACAGCCCCCATGAGTTAGGGGTCTAATCCCAAAGCCTGGCCAGAGGGGGAGGCAGGATGCAGGATGCTAGCCCACACTCAGAGCTGTGCTCCAGGAGAATGCAGCACTGAGAATGTGGAAGAGGGGCCATGTCCAGCTCAGGTGTGAAAGTCACATCAGTTTCCATCACCTGCCACTTGAAAGCACTTCAATCCCTGAGAAAATCTAAATCAGGCTCTCAGGTCTAGTTAAGTGAGGCTGGAAAAATCTCCAATATATCAGCCCGAATGAATTGATTCAGTCTGTTTCAAAATGAAATAACTCACCAATAAACACCAGTCACTCATTTGTATGTGCTGGACTAACCAGCAGATCTGCAAAAGAGCATGACAAAAGAGCCAGAAATCAGCCTGGCTTCAGAGGAGCACAAGGAATCCCTAAGATGGCTTTTTTTCAAAAACTTGCCAGTTAATCAGGAAATACACAGAAGCACAGAATCAACAGATTGGAAAATTCAGCAAAAGATCCAGAAGTTGGGGAAAATGTGGGTTGTGAATATTTTGTTCAAATTAATATTCTGGCAGCTACGTTTTGAACAAGATGTAATTTGTATAAGGCACCTTCTGTTAAATTTGTGGCACAGAATTACAAGGACCAATCCAACTTGAAATCAAACCATGGATTTGCATCAGTACATCTATTTACCCTAACTCACAGGCCTAAACTACTGAGAATGAGATTTTCAAAATTACAGAGTGCAGATTAACACTTAAAAATTCAAAAATGAAAGTTGTATTTTATCTCTCCAAAGTAAAAGGACCTGCTTAAGTCTTCAACCATGCTCTGACAGCCATTGTTCTACACATTAATTTGGTACAACACAAATTCATAGCTAGAAAGGAGGGTTTAGGACTTAGGAAAAGGTCTAATCTATCAGCTACGTTGTCAACTTCATATTTAGAGAGAGTGAAGGCAAAGGTATTAATCTGTCAAAATCAAAGCCAAGGATGATGCTCACTTCTGCAGAATGGCTGAATCGAAATTTTTCAGCCATGCATATTATTTTTGAGTACTCACTACCAAGTTAAATCACTTTAAGAAGGGTAAGTAGCACAGCAGTGGCAAAATAACCTGGTGGTGAAATACAGCTGGCAAACTATAACTTAAAGGAAAATGAATCACTGACTGCTCTTGACATAATATGAAAACTAACGAAAAAACAAGACACACTAATTTTTGAAACAAAACAGAAAACCCTAGCAAAATTATTTTCACTTATACATGCTGCAAATTGTTATTTCAGTTCTGATCAATCTTTTAAATATCTCAATTTTTGTTCTTTTTAGCAACACCAGCCACTCTGGTTATGCTCAATGCAAAAGGCCAAACCTGGGAATTTGAGCAGCTTTTTCCTTTCCCATCAGTGATGTTGATTTTTTCAGAGCTCTCCTCAGCTGTTCTGTGGCACTGACATTATTTTCCAAACAGAATGATTATTAGAACCAGTGATTTAGACAACAACCTTTTTAATGTCAGGCCAGCAGCATTAGCTGGAGTGCACGAGCTCTGGAGAGTGACACCTCCAATCCCAGCCACACCACGGGGCCACTTCACAGCTCCATCCCCAGCACAGTTTGCCCAAACTCATATTTTGTGGATTCACTGGGGTCACACCTTGGCAGCTGGATGTCACTGAGTGGGCACACTCCTGCTCTGTCATGCAAAACAGCACAACACCTTTCAGCTTTGATGGAAAGTGCTGTATCTGGTATTTGCTTCTTTTTCCTCAACATAAACAGCTCTGTTAACCAGTGCCACAGCATCATGATCCAAGCAGTTTTTATATTTTAACAATCTGATTATTAGAAGAATCAATAACAAAAATCAAAAATCAATAATAACAATAATCAACAAAAATCAATAATAACAATCTGAATTTTAAAATATAGACTTTACCAAGTCTGATTATTAGAATAAGTTTGGAGAGAAAATATTTCCAGGTTGTTGCAGGAGATGAATTTGGATAATCCTAAAGACACACCTGAAAGTTACACCAAAACATCAACAGGTCTGTAAGACTGGTGAAGAGTGTGCTGGAAACCAGGCTTGGTAAGAACCCTATTCCTCCTCCTCTGTTGCTTAATAGAAATTTAATCATTCTATAAGCAGTAGGAATTATCCACTCACTTTAAGCAGGGAAAGAGTTCCCAGATCAATTTGATTTTAACTAACATTATCTAAAAACTCCTGTCAGACTCATTGAATCTGTGCCACAGTCAAACAAGATGTTCTACTTTCCAAGCATGTGATTCCTTTCTACTACTCATGAAACCTTCTTTTATCTCATCAAGGAGAATAAAGGAAAAAAAAAAACACTTATGGAAGATAAATTGTGAAGGATATGAAGTTGCATAAATGACTTGATAAAAAATTGCTTTATATTGTTCTATTTGACATATAATTCTTTTTCCTCTTCATGGGCAAATTGTAAAAGTATTTCTAAACAAAGTTTTATCATGAGCTCATCAGTATGCATATTCTGTGCTCACATTTAGTATCTATTTATAAAATCAATTCTGTTCTGGGCTTTGACAAACAAAACTGAAATGCAGCTGTGTGACATGTTGATAATTTTCATTAGTTCTAAAAAGCCTCAACAGAAATTACAATCTTATTTGTTATGACCAATAACCCCGTGGGACCCACAGGAAAGGTGACTTTTCTAAATGATCTTATTTATTAGTGGAGAAAAAGAAGGGGGAGGAAAGAAGAGGATAAAAACTGGAAGTAAAATGATGAAAACTTAAAAATCACAGATGTACACACTTGAGGCTGTGCTGACTAGAGATTCTTCAGTGCTGCTGTCAGAGACAAATATATATTGAATTATCCTTGCATTATTTGCACATCCTTTATTACACTGGAGGAGTATTTGCTCAAATTTTGAATAAGCTTGTTGCTTGAAAATCAGAAAACCTCATGGTATTTAATATAAAGAGCCAAAATTCAGCAACTACACTTCTGAACAAACATATCCATGTCTGTTATGTACAAAAATAAAAGCAGAAAGAGTTTACAATGATTCTTTTTTGAGAATTACATCATAGTAAAGAAAATCACAAAAGCTTGAAAACTAAGTCTTCAGAGAAAATGAGGCAAATTTCTTTCATCATTAATCTGTCTTTAAACAGCAGTCTATGTAGTGATAGAAGAAAATCAATGTTTATGTCCCCTTTTCCTATGTTTAATGGCTGATCTCCTTTTCCCTGACTAATATTTGGGGGTAAGGGTGTGGTAATTTTGTTTCCTTGGAATGCAAAGCTGTTTAAATTCTGCTGAAGAACTATCTGCATTTCTTGTTTTCCCAGGAAAAGTGGTTGATCAAAAGAAGAGTAGCCTGAAATATTTCTAGGCATCACAATTACAGAGGAGCTGCCAAAAAGATCAGTAATAAAAATGTCCTAATTAAACACTCCCTCTAATTAAAATTACTACATTTTCAGACTTTTGGGGTTCTTTCCTAGGGTTTTATTTCCTTAATTCCCACGGCTAAACATATTCCCAGAGCAGGCAAACATCAAATCTCAGAGTGTAAAACAGAAGCAGGGTGCTCTGAACAAGCCAGTTCTGAAAAGCAGAGAGGCAGCAGAGATCACAGGCTCCAGGGTGCACTGGTTTCCATCTAGAAGAACTCTGAGAATCCACCAACCAATCCTTTACACAGCATCCATCTTTTTTAATAAAAGTCACTTTTGAGAATGAAACACAGTTTCATGAAAGTAAAAAAAGTATTTTTTCATTTTCTTAAATTTCTAAATACAGCAATGTACAGGAAGTTGGTTGGCTTCTCCCTTTTTGATCCACTTTAAATGCCCCTTAAATTTGTACATTTTTGTGCAAACTGCTATTTCTTTAATTTCCTAAGAGAGATAATGAGGACTGGTTTCTCTGTAATTCTAGTGTGATATTTTTCTGGGTGGTTTTCAAAGTACACAGTATGTAATTAGGGATAATGCAGACAGTTCCATTGTTTTCTGGAGAATAGTAATTTTTTTTTTTTTATTAGGGCCTTTGGGTTGTTTTGGGTTTTTGGTTTTTTTTTCCCTAAGTAAAGGCTGAGTTGTTGGACATGAAGTGGTGAGTGAATTGATGCTTTTTCACCTGAGGGTATTTACACTTTAACAACTCTGACAGGATCTGATTTTAAACCAGGTCCTGCAGAATATTTAGAGAGAGCAAACATTTCTTCTACCAAGATGCAAATAATTTAGAGAAGAATGCAATTAAGAGACTGATCACTGCTCAAATCTTCCTCCAAGACAGCTGACAAAAGCCAGCAAGAGCCACTTATGAACTGCAGAAAGCAAAATCTGAGTAAAAAGCTCATTCCTGTACAGCAAGGTCACTCCACTGCTCCTATCTGGCCATCCTTCTGAACAGAACAAAACCAGATCATTCTCTTCAGTTCCAGTGAAAAAATGACTGTGTTCAGCAGCTCTGAAAATCAGGAGAGCACTAAATGAATGCTTTTGACATAATTATTGGGTATAAAAACCTACACTGAATAGCAAAATATGCTTTTGTGAAAAAAATATCACAACACCAGGCTCACGTGATTTCTCTTTGCACAACAGAACAGCAACAAGTGCCTGTGAGCAGCTCTGTGCAGGGCAGAGCCAAGCACTGTGCTGATTTCAGTGCACAATAGGCACAATCCTACCAACAGGTACCATCCTCAGATGTTTGCAGGGAGCAGCAGAAAGCAGAACACATGACACGTGGAATAATAACACATTGATTTACAATCTTCTTCTAACTGCAGCTGTACTCAAAGGTCCACTGTGAAGAAAAAGTACTAGAAAATTCCAACCCCCCTCATTTTGTGCAAAGCATTACATGAACACTTACTCAGGAAACGTGGGGGAAGACTGTAAAAAACTGTTACTACATCAAACAAACGTGCACTCAGTTCTTTGGGAAACACTCCCCAGATCACTCATCCCACAAGGACCCACAGTCCTCTCCCTTCACTCCATTCTTGGCCTCAGCTTGCTTTGCTTTGTGTGTGCTGATGCATTTCATTAAACTGACAAGACACAAGCCCTGCTCTCAATGCTCTCCAGAGATGGGAAATCCGATTGCTGAGCATCCCTCTGCAGTCCTGGGGACAAGGAACCTTCAAACACCCACAGAGCAGGGAGATCTGCAATGGATCCACCCCTTGGATCCATTTAGCCTGGCCATTTTCCCCGTGGCATTTGGTTGTTTTAATTCTGTTTGACAGCAGAAAGAGAAACATCCAAACACTGGTCTCATGGAAGCTTGCACATACACTGGAATAGAAAAAAAAAAAAATTATCCTCAGGAATAGTGTAGTTTTAGCTTGCAGGTGATATCAATGCAAGTGATGTTCAAAGAAATTCTTTAACAGTAAGCAATAATAAAATAATGCATAATACATATTAAGAATAGATTGTTTAATGCCTTTGTTGAAAATCAAAAATAACCTCTTTGTATTGCTTGTTCATTGTTTTTTTCTTTTAAAAAGTCACGAAAAAGTTCTGTTTCCTATACATGCTATATTATGAATACTTTTAGTGGAAAGTTAATCAAAATATTAATAAAGTCCTGAGGTTTTATTCTCAAGTCATTGTTAATGGGATTTAGGCTTCTAAAGGACCAGACCTTTCCTCAAAACTTTTATACTGAGTATTTTTGCTTTGATCAGTCATGGCAAGAAGACTCAATTTACCAAATTATTTTAATGTAAACAATACTGGATGCCACTTGGAAATGTATTGGCAAGTCAGTATCACTGTTGCTTTTACCAAGTTACCTGTAGAAAAAATGTGCTGCTAGGACTTAATGTTTTAAAAAGACCTTGCAGAATTTCAGATTTCCCTTAAAATATCTAGGAGTATAAATATTCCTTTAACCATTCTTTTCTGGTTTTACTACAAGCTGAAATCCTGTCCCTGTCATTCAGGGGGGAAAAAATCCTCTCCAAAGCCTGGACTACTTGTTTTCCATGAATTTTACAGTGTCTGAAATGCAGATCTGGCAAACCATGTCTACACAAAAGGCAGGATTAACTTAATATTGAATCTATTTCAAGAAGGCAAAACCACAACTTTGTTTGCTGCATTCTTGCCTGAAATCCGTGTTCAGTTCCTATCCAAGCACACAATAAAGGAACTTTTCTCTGATTAGCAGAGTCAAGCAGCATCTGAGAACAGTCTCCTGTAGACTTCCTGCACATTATCTGAGAGTCTGCAAATGCTGACATTTTAGCCTGCACATTTCTCAATTTACACTGCCAGATAAAAAAAAAAAGGAGCTTTCATAGCTGGACCAGTGACTCATTCTCTTAAATGAAGTGTAATCAAATCAAATCAAATCTTCATCATTCATCCACCATCTAGATTAAAAGATTCACTTGCACAATCTGAAACTGCTGCGATGGATCAGATCACTGGGAAAAAACCACACACTTTGAACCACTGCTGACTGTTGTTTTTAAAAAGTTTGCCAAAGGCTTTTTTCCACTTTCCAGTAGTCCCACAGTACTGTGGATTCTCATCCCCACATTTAATACCAGGACATTTTCCCTCAATAATAAATCTGGCTCTTTAAAAAGGTTTGCCCCCTGTTTGGGCACAGGTTACAAAGTGCAACACTCAGAGGAAAGGAGTGGAGATTTTTTAGCATTTGAACAAAGCACCTAGAGGTCCATAGTTACACCTGCAGGTTTTACACCAGCAGGTTTTGGTTCTAACTTCGAGTGAGAGGCTCTGAAAGCCAGAGCTGGACTCAAGACTGTGGGAACAGGGCCTGAAGCTGACTCTGTCCAGGAGCTGCCTGAAACCACTGAGGCAATTCCACAAAATAAATCAAAGGCTGAAGAGCTGATCAAGAAAGTGAAATTCCTGAGATACTGTTTAAACTTGTTATAAAAAATGCAAACAACCTAACAAGGGAAAATGGCTCAGGATCAGGAATGGGGACAGTGGTGCCCACACAGGTGATTTCCCTGGACAAGAGGGGGCTGGCAAAAGCAGGGCTGCTGACATGGACAGGGTCTACAGAAAATCAAATTTGCAGCAAGCAGACTGAGCTGAATCAAAGTCCTCCTGCAGTTAAGATGGGAACAAACAGACAGCTTGGCTATTAAAGAAGTCATGAAGGCCTGTGATTTTTGCCATATAAATCTCCTGTTTGTCATCCCAACATTAACAATTTGGCACATGCAGTTTGTATTTATGACACTTTTTAGATGGGATGTCACTGTCTTAACATGAGATAAGAAATGAAAACAATGGCCATGGTATGCACTTGCACCATGTGGCTTACAAATAAATCCAAAGCTAAAACCAAACACCCAAACCTTGCTAAGTTTAAGGTTACAGGAAACCAAAACTGGAAATGCAGCAAGAAGCACCTTACTTGAATTGAGATATCCATGCAGGATGAAATACTGATTTTGGAAGGAGTTTGGCAGAGCTGGCTATGATCAGAGCACGTGTATTTCACAAAGCAGCAACCAAAATCCTGTGTGCCTGAACTGATTGTTTTGGGGCAAGGACATCACCCACAGTTGAAACAAGAGTCAGATAATGCACTGAGAATATCATCAATGGAGAACAGACTCAAATCCCTCAGGAACATATTCAGTGAAATACTTGGTTTTCTATTCCAAAATTCAGCTTAACTTCAACTCACTTATTAACAGACTTCTGCAAATCAAAATAAAGACAGGGTTTGCTTCATTGTAAAGAAAGTGGTTTAAATTTCCCACTCAGTTCACAGCACAGGTTTCTGTTCTGTGATCACCCTTGTCACACCAACAAGGACCAAAGAAAGGACATGTGTCAGAAATTCAGAGAAGGACATAATTTCTGGAAAATCAAAAAAAAAAAAAAAAAAGAAATAAAAGGGGGAAAGAAGGGAGGGAGAAGAAAAAAGGGCATATGGGAAAGAAAAAAAGGGAAAGAAATAAAAGGAAAAGAA